>NC_089839.1:265415782-266015782 GCF_035609145.1 Eleutherodactylus coqui | reverse complement strand
TTGCAACCCACGTCAAGGGTCCTTATCTTGCAAGTCCCTATACTTACATTGCTCTTCATCATCATTGTATAGTAGGTTTCTAATTTGGCTAGCAAGAGGCCTAGCCAGAAGCCTACTGCACACTGATGAGGGGCAATCACACCAAAACAGTTGTCTGTGTATGGATTCTAGCTTTGTCTTACAATCCCCAGTCATTGTTTAAAATGTCTAAAGATATTGTTTCATCTTCCCATGTGCATATTTCCTAGAGGAGCATAAATGGCCTTATTAGTCTTCTCACTCACCTTCTAGGTGCTCTCCTTAAGGTGAAACGATACCCTTCCTGACCCAAGATCACATACAAACACCAATTCCAAACAGCATGCAGCAGAGCAAAAGGCTATATGGGGGAGATTGCACAGGTGCAAAATACAGATGAACAACCACTTATACACTCACCATTTATTGGTGGTGCTGCGGCTTACTATTATACTTGCACATTGTTAAAGGGGTTTTTAATGAGAGTCGTGCTTGCAGTAACAAGTGCCGGCCACTACATGGGTTGAAGCAGGTAGGTGTGGCACTGTCCATAGGCACACAATCTACTGACCGGTCGAGGTTGCGAGAAACGGACCCCAGCCGATCAACTATTGATGACCTATCCTTATGATAGGTCATCAATCAAATTTTCCCCAGAATACCCCTTTGGAGCTTGCATAGGTTGTCAGACACATGGGTACAATTTTTGCAGGGAACACTATGACTCCAGGAAGTTGGGGGTGTCAGTTCTTAGTGTGTTCTAATTTGAAGGGATGGTACAGTTTCCTTTGATCTAATAATATGGGCATAACTAATAGTGAGCTTTCTTGGTGCACTATACAAGCCTTATCAATATGCAAACATAATACTTAATAACCCCCTCCTCAGTGATAGGTAAAGCGAAAGAGAATGGGATAAAATACCGGTGGTGAAGGCACAACACTAAGCTAGATGAAAGCTAAATGTCCAAGATGCGATGGTGAAAACACTTCTTTTTTATTTAACAACATAGAGAACCAGCAAGTAAATACGCGTTTCGGGGTCGAGTCTCTACGTCAGTTCTGCTGAATTAAACATGGCGGGATGCCTGGGGGTGATGCAGTTCCAGAGGTTTTTGGATGTGCCAGAGGTTCTGTATGTAGCATGTAGACAGGGAGGAGAGAGGTGTTTAATCCAGCTGAACTGACGAAGGGGCTCGACCCCGAAACGCGTATTTACTTGCTGGTTCTCTATGTTGTTAAATAGAAAAGAAGTGCTTTCACATCGCATCTTGGACCTTTAGTTTTCAAGTATCTTACAGTATTGCGCCTTCGCGACCAGTATTTTATCACATTCTCTTTCGTTATACTCACGTCCACCTTGGTGGAGCGTTATCTGGTTGGCAGCACCTCCATCATTCAAAACACTTTTTACTCCAGAACTATTTCACCGCCCTCACTGGGTCTTGCTCCACCCTCCTTTTTATCTTTGTTTCTCAATGATATTTAGTGCTTGTTCGTCAGTTTTTTGTACCTGTGCTACCTCCCCCATATAACAATTTGTCTGATCTACATGCTACTGGGAATGGGTGTTTGCATCTGCGCTTGCGTTAGTAAATATGGCCTTTTTCTGTTACTTTTAAGTAGATTTGATCCTGTTGCTCTGTTATTTGTGAGTGGCCTATGCCGTCAGTGTTTGCACCTGTTTGTCTACGTGGAAGCAAGTGAAAAAGCATCCAAGCAGCACACACATAGGAAAGCAAATGGCAAGCGGCAACTACACATACTGACTCGTATATCATTTTTCAGCTTCCGACTGAGCATCTACATACATGCTTTTATTCCTCCACTGATGAAGATGTCAGTATTTCTTGCGTGCCACAGGGGGTGAAGGACCCAGCCTCCCCAGGTGCGAGGCAGGATAAGCATTCTTTATTAATCAGACATAAGGCAGTGAACATGAAAGATTGGTGTGAATATTATGCTGATAGAGGATTAGTAAGAAGATGTGACAATAAAATGAACCTTGAAGTTATGACAAGGGACTTAAATAATCCAGTGACAAGAAAACTGGCAAATGTGACAGACTATGTAAGCAGTTGTGGGAAGATTATCAGAGTACAGGTGTTATAGAAAACAGGATAATACAGGAGATCAAAGCACAATCTGCACTGCAGCCCTCGCGCTGAATGATGTACTGACTCAATTTGTCTACACAAATTTCTATCAGAGGCCAGAGATTTATACCGAGGCTTATAGAGAATTTCCTCGAAAATCAAAGTGAGGAAATGTCCTTGAGTTCTATCCTTCCTTAGTTACAAGAGTGGACAGCAAACAGCAGAAGAACAATGGTGTCAAAGAATGGAGGCATGGACATGGCACGTTCTACGCTTTTTCTTGTCCCTACACTAACCCACATCTGGCACACACATACAGCAATGCCATGGGCCGAAAAAAATGAAATATACCTTTAATACATTTGGGACATTTTATAACTAGATGAGCGGGATTTCGTCCCGGCCACATAATGGGCCGAAACGAAACCATTGATTTCAATTGGTTTCATTTATACTAGCGGTATTCTCGCTCATTAATAATACGTGCGAGAAAGATAGGGTAGGACCTATTTTTTTTTTTTAATTCCCGCAGAGTTTGAAAGGTAAAAAAAAGTTTTTGTACCTCGGTCATGCGCGACTACGCCCGTCTGAAGAAGCCTTTAGACAGGATTTGCACAGCTGTATTAAAAGTTGCAGCCAAAAAACTTGGGGGCAACGTGCACTGGACACCAATCCATGTGCTGTCCAATCCACATGGACACATCCGTTTTTCTAGATTCTTCTTATAGCTGTCGAGATGTAAATTGTATCTAAAATACATAATATATGGGGTTGAGGTGTGTTTTTTTTTATTATATTACTCTTTTACAACAGAATTCTGGTACATTTTACTTAGTTAGTTCTCTCGTGTAAAAGTACCATATGGTATAAAAAATCACACAAATTAGAAAAAGTGAGACCCGGAAGGGCACTAAGCAAGTAATAACTCAGTCGCTAGTTGGTTCATTTCAGTGAGCTGAAACAAAGTGACTATTGAGTGACTTCTCGCTGAGTGTAAACAGGCACTCATTCATCTATGAGCAACTGCCTATTCACAGTGAATGGAAGCGGGTGGCTGGCAGTGATCTCTGGCGCGCTCCACCTCCATTCACTGAATGACTATCACTCCTATGTGAAAGTACAGGAGCGATGGTCATTGCGCCGGCTGTCCCATGTAAAAGTACCCTTGTGATTGCTGAGTGCTGTGACCAATCACAGGCAGCACTCAGCTGTCATTCAATGAATGGCTGAGTGCTGCCTGTGATTGGCTGAGCGCTCAGCCAATCACATACAGCCCTTTCAGCAGGTGGGGATTTTAAATCCCCACCTGCTGAAACAGATTCCGAGCTGTGCAAGGAGAAAACAGGCTGAGGAGAGGTGAGTATATATTATTTTTAATTCTTTTTTTATTAATTAAATTTTTATTGAGATTTTTCTTATAATCAAACAAAAGTTACATTGTTATAGTAAGTACAATGGTAATTTAGACAAAAAAGAAAAGAAAAACAAAACATAACAGAGTCAACATGTAATCCACGGAGGTATATTCCAGATGTAGGTAGAAAATTCTTTGAGCTTTATAATATTTTTTTTATTTTTAACACATTCTAGGGATGACGTTCAGGGAAGGACTTATATTTAAAGCCCTTCCCCAAAAATCCCTACAGGGCTTGCCGGCAGAAGCGCCGGTCCCATTGAAAGCAATGGGAGAACATCACGATCCTCTGCCACAGTTGTCACAGCTGTCTTTACTCCCCGTGGGGAGTCCCCTTGCTGTCTCATTGTTCAGTGGCAAGGGGACTCTCCGCTGGGGAATATTGACATGCACCATGGACCTATGGTGCACACATGTCCGATGTTTTGCAGGTATGTTTTACGGACATGTGAACACACCATAGGGAACCAATGGTTTTAATAGACACGTGGTTATGTGCATTGTTATTTTGCACTTTATTATATTATTATGGCCAGGCTTAACTATATGCAACCCACGCAATTGCACAGGGCCCCAGCCACCAGTTTGTATGTGGGACAACCGGTGGCTTTAGGCTGGGGGGTAATCAATCCCTTTGGGTCCACCTGGCCAGATGATGTTTTGCAGAGCTACATGAATCCTCCTCCTCCTGACTCTGTGTCTGCCCTTCTGATCTTCCAAGGTGCTGCTGACTTGCGAGTGCCTCAGCTTGCGAGCTTCTTGACTTGCCAGCAAAGATATTTGAGACATTAAGGCCTCATGTCCACGGGAAAAATCAGGCCCGCTCCGGATTCTCCATGGAGAATCTGCAGCGGGTCCCTCCTGCCCCGCGGACATGAGCGCTGAAAATAAGAATAAATGAGAATAAACTCACCTCCCATCCGCTCCGTTTCTTCTGTTCGCCGCGGCGTCATCTTCTCTGCGTCGCGGCCGGATCTTCTTTCTTCGGCTCGGCGGATGCGCATGATCACGTCGGTGACGTGCCCCGCGCATGCGCCGTCCCGAAGAAAAAAGATCCGGCCGCGACGAAGAGAAGATGGCGCCGCGGCGAAGAGAAGAAACGGAGCGTGTGAGTAAATCCCGATTTTTGTCTCCCGCGGATCCGGACGGCTTCCATAGGCTTCAATAGAAGCCCGCGGGAGACCCGCATGAAAATGGAGCATGGTCCAGATTTTTTCATGCTCCATTTTTTTAAAAATCCCTTTTATTGACCATCCGCGGGTATTTATCTACCCCGCGGGTGGTCAATGCATCCCTATGGGGTGCGGATCCGCGGGCAGGAGTTAAAATCCGCTGCGGATTTTAATTCTTATTTTGCCCGTGGACATGAGCCCTAAGAGCAAAGATTCGCATTACAAGCCTGCTCGCAAGTCAAGAAGCTCCCATGCTGAGGCTCGGGGGGGTCTCATACTGACCTACGTCAGTATGGCCGGCGTTCCGGTCCTCGTGATGGTCTACGGCGCTGCTGCAGGCTGCCGTGTCCCCATTGAAATGAATAGAAACACTATTAATCTGGAACACATTAATGGCAATTTAATTCATTTCAATGAGGAATAGTGATTTGACATACGAGTGTTTTGGGTTAAGAGCTCTGGAACAAGTTACGCTCGTATGCCAAGGCACTACTGTATATTGTTTTTTTTTTAATTGTTGCAGCAAAGCTAATCGTACCAATTGCAGCAGTCCATAAGCAGCAGATAATCGTCCCGGTCAATGGACAGGTCTTTATCAAACACAATTCAATCTGCAATCTCCATTTTTGTATTATTTTTATAGCTATTATTTTACTTCAACTTTAGATATGTTTATTGTATTTTTGTTGCAATTTTATGTTGTTGTTTTTTTTTCATCAGTTCTCCTCCGGTCTTGTCCTGTATGGCTCAAGCCAACATTTTTTTTTTATATCTAAATATAAGAGCATAGTAAGGCTTTATTATAAATTATTATTATTGGCAGAGGAGGTGTAGATCCTAAGCTGCCAGCATACACGGCAATTCAGCGGCACAAACAAGGTTAGAAACACCCGATCTACAGCTCACTCACCTCTCCTCAGCTCCGCTGACAGTCCTGACTGTGGAGAGCATCATGGTTCGTGGCAGGGTTAAGAAAAGTCCTCTAAAAGTGACAAAGTTCTTCCCGGCCGGCAGGGCTCTGCAAGATGGCGCTGCCCAGCAGCAGGGAAGCACGGCACTCTCTCACAGTGTTATCTCAGACAGCCGCTCACCAGCAGTGAGTGACACGCTGCTATCTGAAGCTGATAAGGCAGGGAATGATAAAGCAAGCAGCCCTTCATCTGTAGCTGTAATAATAAACCCAGCAGCAGAAGTAGAAGAAGGAGAGAGCTCAGTAACAGCAACAGTCACTGCATTAACCCCTTCATTGCCTACTGCTCCAGGTACTTGGGGGAAGCAGAATGTTACACACTCCAAAAGCACTCCAGCACAGAATTTGGAGTCACAAAGTACAGATATGCCCATAACTGAAGCAACAATGCGTCTGCTACTCACAGACCTCAAACTCTCCATTCAAAAAGATATACAACAAGCAATGTCTTCTATACAAGCCGACATTACATCACTCGGTGACCGAACATGCCATATTGAAAATAAAGTGGCTGAACTGACGTCAGCCCACAATGAGTTAGTTGACGCTACTAACAACATGGAGGAAGAAGTGGAAGCTCTAAAACTAAAACTAGCAGACATTGAAGACAGGTCTAGACGGAACAATATTAGATTTAGAGGGATACCTGAATCGGTCAAAACAGAGGATCTTGGGGAATTCCTCACCGATTTTTTCACTGTCCTCCTCCCCAATGCCACTCACTATGATCTAGCAATCGATCGAGCACACCGGCTCCCTAAGCCTAAAGCTTTACCCGCATCTGTACCAAGAGACGTCATCGCACGTATACACTTTTTCCCAATTAAAGAAAAATTGATGGAAACCGCTAGAACCCCACCTACTCTTCCAGACCGCTTTAAAAATGTTACACTGTTTGCAGACCTGTCAGCGGCGACACTTTTACGAAGGAGAGCATATGCTACGAGCACAGAAATACTTCACGAACATGGCATCATATACAAATGGGGCTTCCCGGTGAAACTTATTATCACTAGAAATGGCACTAAATTCTATGCACAATCTCCGGAAGAAGCCTTACAGTTTTGCAAGGACTGGGATATTCTCCCACAGGGCCACCCTGGACCACTTGGATCTAATGGAAAAAGGAATTCCCCATCCCTACAGGAGGAATGGTCCACAGTTCCATATAGCAAGAAACGCACTGAAGAACATTCTGTGGCCAATTAACACAACCTCCTACGGAACAATCATTACAGGACTGGGGACTCTCCTTACTCGGGTTGTTTCTCTTCTAAAACTGCCGTATCTGGCACGTAAACTACTGGTAACCGATAAATCCAGTCCCCCGCGAGAACTATGGTAATATGTGTACCATTTATCTCAATGTTTCTTTTGTTGGCCTTACAGGCCCATATTTCTAGCCATTGTGTTTGGTATTTTGAGTTTACTTTGTTTCCCTTTGCTAAAAGGTCTGGGATGTGCTTGTATGTGATGGGACTGTGGTCGTGTTGTGGTCGGGGGTGGAGCTGGGGGGCCCCACATAATAGAGATAATTCTCTTGGGCCCCACAGATCCCTCCCTGAATTCAGTGCACCTAACTTCTTGTATTATGGTACTTAAAATATTATCGATCAATGCCAGGGGTCTAAACTCACCCTTTAAAAGATCAATGGTGTGGAAGGAGGCTCATACAACTAATACAGACATACTATGCATTCAGGAAACGCATTTAAACAAAGAAGACATATTTAGGCTGACACACAAGCGATTCCCCCATATTTTCTCTTCTCCTGCAACACATAAAAAATGTGGTGTGTCCATAGCCATCAAGGATACAGTTGCACTTACGGTCCATAAAGAGATCATAGATGACAATGGATGCTACGTCATACTGATATGCTCTGTTAATAGCCTTAAGTATACTCTAGCCTCAATATATGTCCCTAATTCTAAGCAACATACATTTATTAAAAACATCTTAAAAACTATAGATCAGGTTAAAGAGGGCCCATTAGTGCTACTGGGCGACTTCAATAAAACTCTATGGCCCTCAGTGGACACTTCATCCACTACTCAGAATACAAACCAACCAACCTCTATTGTTCCCCTACTAAACAACAAAAATCTTTTTGATATTTGGCGCCTACAACATCCGACTGAGCGCGACTATACCTATTTTTCACACCCTCACAAAGTATATAGCAGAATTGATTTTATTCTGATAGATCAAAACCTTATAAAAAACGTTACATCTACGACAATAGGTGCCATAACATGGTCAGACCACGCGCCAGTAGCAATGTCTCTTCAAGAACAATTTAATCAACCACCTATTGTGACTTGGCGCCTTAACAATTACATACTACAACACCCAAAATATGCACCCCAGTCGCTGCAGGCCCTCCTAGATTACTTCGATCTCAATGACAATGGCGAGATCTCTGACCCAACATTATGGTGCGCACATAAGGCTACTATTAGAGGTCATTTTCCTAAACAAGCTGCTTACGATAAAAAACGCAGGAACGCCTTGCTACTGTCTTTACAAGCGCAATTAGGTACATTACATAGATTAAATAAAACATCCTACTCCATAGATAGAGCTAGAGAGATATCAGCTTTACACCAGCAGCTCCATGAGCTTCGTATCTATGAACACGATCTAGCTCTAAGGAAATTAAAATTAACATACTACTGGCAAGGCAATAAGACTGGGTCTACATTAGCGAAACAAGCAAAAATCCGTACAGCTAAAGCGCGCATACCCTTCCTTTATGACACTCAGGGCGTTAAGATATATGACCCTCAAGGCATTGTTGATGTACTGGCAGGCTACTACAAGACTCTATATAACTTAAATGCTTCTGAAATTTGGCTTTGGTAGTCATCTGACTTCCTCTATAATGGCCTTGTACTCTTCCCCTTCTGCTCAAGTATATACCTCTGGTTCTATTTCTAAACCATTTGATATTTCAAACGGAACTAGACAGGGTTGCCCACTATCGCCAGCAATATTCGCTCTGGTGATGGAGCCCCTCGCCCATATGATTCGCTCATCTCCAGACATTTCCGGCATCGTAATAGGTAGCACTGAACACCGCATAGGCCTATTTGCAGATTATGTTATTCTTAGTCTAACATCCCCAGAATCCTCCCTCAGTACTTTATCAGAAATTATAGAAAAATTTAGTCGAGTCAGTTACTACAAAATCAATGCTTCCAAATCTCTAATTCTCAATATGGGAATTTCTAAAAACACCCAAGCAAAACTACAATCACTATACCCCTATCAGTGGGTGGATGGACAAATCTCCTATTTAGGTATTACCCTAACATTCCCTACTAGCCAATTAGGGCATATTAATTTAAACATTTTACTGTCTAGTTTAGAAAAAGACATCCAAAACTATATTAAATTACAAATCTCCTGGATAGGCCGCATTGCCCTTGTTAAAATGTGGTTACTTCCAAAAATTTTATATTTATTCCGTTACCTCCCTGTGGTTATACCCAATAGCACTTTAAATAGAATACAAAGTTTGTTGATGCACTATATTTGGGGCAATAAGAGAGCGCGTGTACCGGCCAAAGTATTATACCTCCACCCATCCCAAGGAGGGCTAGGGTGCCCTTGTATAAAGGATTATTACTATGCATCATTACTTGATCAACTTAAAAGCTGGTGGATAAACGATAGTTCTAAACACTGGATTCAAATTGAGTCTGATATTACTGGATACTCTAAACTATCAAATCTCCTATGGGTCTCTAGACTAACTAAGAGTTTCCCTACATCCTTTTCCCCTACTATCACTGCTACCCTTTGCATGTGGAAAAGAATGACTATAGTAACTAATTTCCTTCCCTGCCGAATCTTTAAAATGCCTTTGGAAGTGATCCAATCACTAATACCAGATATAAACCTTGACATGTGGCTCAATCTGGGCATCGGAAATATAGAGGATTTATTTGAAGGACCGGTTATGAAATCTTTTGCTCAGCTACATGCAACATACCTATTACCACATAAAGAGTTCTATAAATACCTTTAAATACGACACTATCTCTCATCACAAAAACCCACACCTACAACTTTACTTACAAAGTTTGAGTCATTCCTATACAAGACTGGGGAGCAAGCTGGAGGCATATCTAAAGCCTATGCGTCCCTATCATCTGGCTTACACCTAAAGAATTTTCTTTTTCAAATCAACTGGGAAAGAGATTTTCAGAAATCCTTCAACTCTGATCAATGGTCACTAGCATTCCAGCTCAGTTTGAAGACCTCTCACTGTGCAAATCACCTAGAAACCAATAGGAAGCTTTTATACAGATGGTACCTGACTCCTTATCGTCTAGCAAAGATTTCACCACAGCATTCACACCTATGTTGGAGATGCCACAAACAAACAGGCACGCTGATGCATGTCTGGTGGTTGTGTGATTTGCTCAAGCCTCTATGGGAGCGAATACATCTGTCACTTTGCTCCATTCTACAGATTGACTTTCATTGGAGTGCAAGTGTGGCTCTTTTATCACTAGGCATAGAACAGTGCAATCCCCCTGACCTTGTGATCTTATCCCATGTACTGATGGCAACTAGATCAGCTATTGCTAGAAGATGGAAAAGCTCTGTTATTCCCTCCTTATCCGAAATTTTCTTAATGGTCCAACACAACTGCGTAATGGAACATTTAATTGCCACTAAACTAGACCAGGTGGGAAAATTCAAAAACAACTGGGCAAAGTGGCTTCAATTCTCAGGTTATTCCTGTTAAGTCTTTTTCCCCGCACTATGATCATTGGGTTTAGAAAGGAAGAAGATGGGTGGTGTGTTGTGGCATTTGGCATGTATCTTACATAATCGACCACACTCAGCAGTATGGCCTGTCTTGGTGGCGCTTAACCCAGACCAACAGTTCCTAACTTTAAAATATTGTTCCTAATAGTTATTGTTGTTACTATTTTCCACAGGAGTTATACTCTTGCATGGTGATTTCTCATCAGCTTTATGTCCACAACTGATAGGAAATAGCCATTATGGCTACCCTATAAGTGGTTATGCATATATAAGATCTGAATAAATATGAGAACCCTAACAAGACATTTTTCATGTCTTGTCACAACTGGGTATATGTTAGACCCACCTTTAAGAACATAGTTATAATGGAAATATTCATCCAATGTTTATCAATACTGTGGACAGATATGCACATCTGTATGTATCGGAATCTCTATGCTTGTCTATAATGTACTTTATTTCCACTGTGAAAATTAATAAAATATTTGTTTAAAAAAAAAAAAAAATTATTATTATTAATAAAAGAAAATACGCTTCATACAAAGAACTTCACATAATCTACAAAGAAATTCTCCTAATCTACTTCTCACTTTATTCAATTAAAGCTTTGTTCAGTGTCTAAATAGACCTGAAGGAGAGAGGATTCTGTTAAAAGCACAAAAGTAAGCTTAGAGTCTGGAGAGCTTATCAGAAGTGTGTCTATTTTAATAACTCCCTGATTAATGTGAATAACGTGTGGGTGTAGGAAGAAAGAAGACTAATCTTCTAATGTCGCTGCAAATATAATTAAAAAGTGCGAAAGTATTGGTCAACAGGATCCGCATTGTCATTCAGATCGCTTTTTATGGACATTTTTGTTTTGCAGGTTAGAAAAAAAAATGACCAACATTGATGCGTTTATAGGGAGACATTTCTTCGAGTCCGCACTATATTTTACAAATGGGTCGCTTCTGTTCCACACATTTTAAAAAAATTATCTAAAGCAGAATAGGTAAAATACTACAAAACTACAAAAAAAGTAAATAAGTATAAGGAGTTTCGCAAAGCTTATAAGAATAGGGGAAATGACCTCCATGTATCTGATTGTTTACTGGATATTGCCACCATAGCTCAAAAGTAGTTATTTTTCATTATCTTGCTCAGCTATAAGCAGCAACAAATTACTGCCAGTGACTATAGTTAACGTTATACTAATACAAAGATACAAGGGCAGGTGAAAACGCCGCTTACCGACAGCACGCAGATGTAGAAATTGCTATATGGAAGAGCTGCGCAGGTGTAAAATACTGATGAACAACCACTCTCGCACCTACCAGATGTTGTGTATGGGGCTTTCTATTGGGGGGGCTATTTACTATTATACTTGCACATAGATGATGTGCCAGTCCCATTGATATGTATGGAGCACCACACCACTGATGCCCAACCGGACGTCCCAGTATAATCGTTCCTGTGCATTTACACGGGATCGGGCATCGCTGACTGAATGGAGGGGTTGGAGGATCGGGGCTGTTCCGACCCGCCCACCTCCATTCACAGTAAACAGGCAGTTGTTCATAAGTGAATGATGTAATAAGTTTAAATCAACTGCAGCACTTCAGGGACACTTCAGAATCCCTTGGCGTTTTCAACAATCCGGCGAGGAGTAAATGATGCAGTGCCCGGTAAGGTCCGGTCAAGACCCACCATAGAAGTCCAAGAATCAAGATAAGCCAGGCAGCATCAGATGTTTCAGAAGTCTTTATCAAGCTTGATAAAGACCCCAGTAGGGGTCGAAACGTTGCCAGTCTTTTATGGAGGAATACATTGAAAAAGACTTCTGAGACATCTGATGCTGCCTGGCTTATCTTTGTTCATTGTTTGCACACAAGGAAGTATTGTCTCGTTGATCATTCAGTATAAATGCATGCAGTGACTGAACAACGTGCAGATTCTCGCTGGATCATGGGAATCCAATTAATCGTTCCGTGTAAAAGCACCTTAACTAGCCTACTAATTAGCATTTGATGTAGTGAGTTTATCAATATTACGGGGCTAAGAATTTACTTTTATATTAGCAGTGCTTATTTACAGGTCTGTTCCGAGGCCGTATATTTGATGTTCAACCTGAGTAACATTTCTGTGTACTTTACATGTTTGGCCCATCTTCAAGTTGATTTCCTCTGGGAAACCCAAGCTGCAGCTAGGACTTGTGTGTTTTCTCATGAATATGTTAGCATACAGCTGCATCTGTTGTACCATCCTGCATATTGTAAATAGCAATTTATGCTGGTATTATATAAAGAGCAGCTAATGATAATAAAGTAGATCCTTTAATCAAGTGTGCGCCATCCTTGGTGCTAAGAGTAAATTGTATTACTGGATGGTAGGGGAATCATTGACGGTGATAGAGCTGTCTCTATGTTACAGGCACATGTAAGGACAGATGAAGCAGCATTACAGGGGGAGATAGCTGCGAAACACTTCACACCCTAAGACATTGTGACATTGAGCAGAGAAAGCTATTGGAGTTAACTGCAGTCATATTCAACTTTTGTGGGAAGGCTTATGCTTCAGCATCTAACGCTTTTCTATGAAGAACCCGTGTGCTTTCATGATTTCATACAAATTAGCAATGGATATGGAAAAAAATGATGGGGTGGGGTGATGAAATAGGAAAAAACAATGTGGGCAGAGTTCCATATGGAAAAGCCGAGAGAGAGACACAGGCGTACGATGCTGCAAGAAGGTTGCTGCTGTCCTTGTGACACTAAATCACAGGGTTGTAAAGGTGTCAAAGTATAAAATAGTAGGACTCTGACATGAAACATAAGCAAACAACTGAGAATGGAAATGGTGATGATACCTTTTTTAATAACCAGCAAGGGATGCAATTTGAGGCGATTCGCCTCTTTTTTAAAGAGCTGTGATTAAAATATATATTTCTAATTAATTATTCATTTTTAATCAGAAATATATATTTTTGGGTATTAAGCGATATTAAATGTCTGGTCTGTATTTTATAATATTTTATATGAACTTGTTGATTTTGATTATGAATTATGTTTAATAATGCAGTACCTTCTTCCGTTTTTGTGCTTTTGCCATCACTTCTTTTGTTACAATCATCGCTTTTATGTCGTTTATTTAACGTAGTTCGCGGTCCAGATGTTTGAAAAAAAGAGGCAAATTCTACTCGAAACACATCACCAGATGGCTATTTATAACGTTACCATCACCGTTCACAATTTCTATTTTTATTTTTTTTTAGCCTTAACTTAAAGGGGTTGTCTCGAGGAAGCAGTGAATTTTTTTTTTTGCCCAGTCCCCCTAATTAAGCATACATTACTAAGCCCCCCTGTAAATGACTTTTCTAGCTGGTTTGTACTTACAGTTCCAGCGTTTCAGCAACTTATAAAAATTTTCCCAAGATGGCCGCCGGCTCTTTTCCCATCGCTTGCTGTAGCCCGACGTGCGCGCTCCCGAGACGCTACCAGCTGTGTCTCCCTGACAACCAGACGCCCCGCAGCCGCCGACCAGACCCCTGGATTGAACGCGACCGACCACGGCACACAGTCACCCACCGCCAGGCAGCAGGTAACCGGCGCAGCCCCCCCGGCACAGCGACAGCCCCCCCCCAGCACAGCGGCAGCCCTCCCCCCCGGCACAGCGGCAGCCCCCCCCCCGGCACAGCGGCAGCCCCCCCCCCCGGCACAGCGGCAGCCCCCCCCCCCCCCGGCACAGTGGCAGCCCCCCCGGCACAGCGACAGCCCCCCGGGCACAGCGGCAGCCCCCCCCCCCCCCCGGCACAGTGACAGCCCCCCCCCCGGCACAGCGACAGCCCCCCCCCCCCGGCACAGCGACAGCTAACCCGGCCCATCACTTACCTGGGCGGCAGGACGGCGGGACAGCTGGGCGGCTTCTCGGGACAGCTGTGCAGCTCTGCACCTTCCTCTAACAGAGGATGGTACAGAATGGCCGCTCCAGCGTGCACCCGAGCAGTGACAGCTCGTCTGCGCATGCGCAGAAGAGCTGTAGCGGCGAGCACACTGAAGCGGCTCGCGCTGAGAGGAGAAGACCGGACTGCGCAAGCGCGTCTAAAAAAGCAAGCTGCCAGCGAATTTAGACGGAACCATGGAGACGAGGACGCTAGCAACGGAGCAGGTAAGTGAATAACTTCTGTATGGCTCATATTTAATGCACAATGTATATTACAAAGTGCATTAATATGGCCATACAGAAGTGTATAGACCCACTTGATTTCGCGAGACAACCCCTTTAATAAAATGTAATTGCTGTTTATGGTTGAAATGCATGGAATATATCAATGTAGGACTATGAACCCATTTATTAGTATGTTTTTATGTAGGAAGGAATAGCAAGTACACTACCAGTCAAACGTTTTAGAACACCAGATTTTTTTTTACATTAACACAGTTCAATTCCAGCAATTAACATGAAATTGTTTAAAGCTTCAAATGTAATTTAAAAATAACAAAAAAATATTATGAAACTTTAACCTGAAATGCAACTATAGTCTGAACTTTTTTTTTAACCAAAGGGCTTTTTTTCAGGGAGCACATTAAGGACAGCTACTTTGCAGCGCAGAAAGCAAATCGTGGTATGAAATTGGATGCAAACTATTCTTACAGGTGTCTCAACTTTTGTAGATTACTTTCAAACGCTCTGATGCTATGTAGCTGAGTTGGCAGTCAGTATAGTTTCCTATACCATTAAAAGGAAGAGGTTTGGCAGACCAATGGCCATTACAAAATCTGATGACAAGTTTTGGAAAGTCAACAGTTTTGTCACAGCACAAAATCTTCAAGCACAGCTTAAAGGGGTTGTCTCGCGAAATCAAGTGGGGTTATACACTTCTGTATGGCCATATTAATGCACTTTGTAATATACATTGTGCATTAAATATGAGCCATACAGAAGTTATTCACTTACCTGCTCCGTTGCTAGCGTCCCCGTCGCCATGGTTCCATCTAATTTTGGTGTCTTCTTGCTTTTTTAGACGCGCTTGCGCTGTGCGGTCTTCTCCCTTCGGCTCTGCTCGGCAGCAACGGCGTTTTGGCTCCGCCCCCTTGTACGCGTCATCGCGTAGCTTCGCCCCCGTCACGTGCCGATTCCAGCCAATCAGGAGGCTGGAAACCGGCACACGTCATGGGGCGGAGCTACGCGATGATGCGTACAAGGGGGCGGTGCCAAAACGCCGTTGCTGCCGAGCAGAGCCGAAGGGAGAAGACCGCACAGCGCAAGCGCGTCTAAAAAAGCAAGAAGACACCAAAATTAGACGGAACCATGGCGACGGGGACGCTAGCAACGGAGCAGGTAAGTGAATAACTTCTGTATGGCTCATATTTAATGCACGATGTATATTACAAAGTGCATTAATATGGCCATACAGAAGTGTATAACCCCATTTGATTTCGCGAGACAACCCCTTTAATGTAGCAAAAAATAAAGTTTCTATTTCAACTGTGAAGAGAAGACTTCTATCTGCAGTTTGACAGGAAGGGTATCAGTAAGAAAGCCACTGCTAAGATTGTAAAATAAAAAAAAAGACTTGCCTCCTGTGGATTACTGAAGAGTGGAAGAAAGTCTTATGGACTGATGAATCAAAATTTGTGATAGTTTGTACATCATGCAGAGTTTTTGTATGCCATCGAAGAGATGAAAGGATGATTCCTGAGTGTGTGACACCAACTGTGAAGCATGGAGGAGGAAGTGTGATGATCTGGGGCTCATTTGGATCCAGAGTTGCAAATTGCACAGGATGAATGACACACTGGACAAAAGGGGCTACCACAGCATTTTTATACACTGTGCAATACCTACTGGTGTATGCCTAGTTGGTCAGTGGTTTATATTACAACAAGACAATAATCCAAAACCTACTTCTTGATTATGTCAGAACGACTTAAGAAGACAAGAATAAGCCAGTAAGCTTCAAAGAATGTATGAATTCATGAATGGGTGAGTGAGTGCTGCCTCTGATTGGCTGATTGCTGTGACCAATCAGAGGCAGCTCTCAGCTGTCATTCAATAGCTGAGAGCTTCCTCTGATTGGTCACAGGGCTCAGCCAATCAGAGGCAGCCCATTAAGCAGGCAGGGATTTTAAATCCCCACCTGCTGAATACTACTGAAAGCAGTTCAGGAGAAGAGCTGTCTGGACGCGGCTGAGCCCCGGCAGCTGCAAAGAGGTGAGTATTGATTTTTAAAAATTTTTACACTTTTTTAGGATGGTTTTCAGGGAAGGGCTTCAAATATAAGCGCGGGATAGTGGGGGAAGTGGGGGAGAGAGTGAGAGAGATCTCTCTCGCTACCCCCGCTCACTCCCGCCGCCCCCCCCCCGAGCACACATGGACAAGAATACAGTTAATCAAGAAGAGCCAGGCTCATCTTTACTCATGATGTTATCCGTAGCCATATTTACATTGTTCAATTTATCATTTGAATTTGGTCTCTGAAGCGATTATTTGGCTGATGTTTGTCCTCTGTAAAGGGATCTTTACACTATACATTATGCAAACAGATGTGATTCTGCCCTGCTACTCAAGAGTGCGTGGAGAAGGGTACTGTAGAGATGGGGTCTCTCCAAAAAGTCACCCAACTGATGTTTTTGAAAATAAAAAAATATATATAATATAAAAAATATATATAGTTTCCCTTCTATTATATTTACTTTCCAAACAATCAGATGTTGGACTAAATGAATTTGCTATGTAAAAAGGGTGACTATGTATAAAAAAAACGTGCTTTGCTCCACACATCAGTTCAAGAAATAGATTTATAATAAGAGGCTAATCCAGTCATCTACTCGATAATAGAGAAAAAAAATAATACTTTCTTGCATCCCACTCAAGATTGATTAACTTAAATTGGAATTATCCACAGAGAAGGCTTTTATTAATTTCAAATAGATGAAGGGCTGTGAAAACCTATGGGGTGTTAATTGAAGACATGAAGTTCCTTGGCTTTTCCTTCTTAATCTCTAAGGATGAAATTGTACCAGGGTTTTCTGTGCTCACACATAATATATTTCTCGTGTTTTCTTTTAAATGAAGTTTAGGCTCTTGTGTGCTTGTTACATTGTGTAACAATATTGATACTGTCAATTCAATATAAGAATATGATTGCCTTAAAATGTCATCCCTTGCATGTTGCCTATATACATATATATACCTTATAAGGTTAAAAAGATAAGAAATGACTAATCTATATGCAGAAAAATTGGGTTTGGAAGAATAGTTTTTTAAAGAATATAGTAACAAATTATTTTTGACATCCCTTGACATTTACCTAGATACACTTGAAAACGGGAAAATTCATGGAGCACTGTTCATTGAAAGATAGGGCAAAATGTTAGCACTTCTCACCCGAGATAATACACCCTGGAGATGTCTTTTATTTATACATCTGTTACTATTTTTTTTAGTTGTTATCAATGTTAACCTCTAATGTATTTTCTTCGGTGTATTCAATGAAAATATGCCTTACCTGTGTAGAGGCCTCCGGCACTGTGTTTCAGGAAAGACTAACTGTGTGCAAATCATATTTGCCTACTTTCGCGGATTGTCTGGGAGTCTTGGAAACTAGGGTCATCTTTCGGACTGCCAGAAGTACAGACAAGTCTTTCGCAAAAAATATGTTGGCAACCTCCACTATAGGAAAACAGTTGCATATAAGTGTTTATTGACTTCAGTTGGAATTGTGTAAATAAAACTTCTTCCTCATCTTTGTCTACAAATATCTGAAGGGTTGTCACAGTGCAGAGGGATCAGCCCTATTCTCATTTGCACAAGGAAATACTAGAAGCAATGGGATGAAACTGAAAGGGAGGAGACACAAATTAGATATTAGAAAAAAACTTTCTGACAGTGAGGGTGATCAATGAGTGGAACAGGTTACCACAGGAGGTAGTGAGTTCTACTTCAATGGAAGTGTTCAAAAAAGGCTTCAACTGTGTATGGGATTTATTTGTTACACCTCCGTGGACATGGAGTCTCACTATAATGAACTAGATTTACATGGACTTGTTTTTTTTAATTTTCAGGTTATAAATAATTCAAAAACAGAAGGTATAAATATTCAACTTTTATTTATTTTAGTAATGTTACATTGTAAAGAGCAGGCGAGTTTGCGATCCTGGGAAATCTAGAATCGGGAGGGTTCTGTGAGACTTCACGTCTACAGTTTAAGGTTAAAGGGGTTTCTAGGCAAATACTGTTGATCACCTGTTCTTAGAATAGAGTAGCAATAGTTGATCACTGGGAATCCACCGCTCAGGATCCCCAGTGAGTATCTGATCATCTGCCTCGCTGTCAGTGCAGCGGGGCCGGATGGCATCATCAGGGTTAGAGCAGAAAGTTTCAAAATTTGGCATCACTACAATTGAAGTCTCTGAGACTTGCTACTTTGACCACGGGCCGGACGTTCAGCTGATCTGCGGGTATTCCAGGCAAGAGATCTCCGGTAATCAATAGTGTTTGTCTAGAAAACCTCTTTAAGTCTTACGGAGTGAAAGTAGGCGTTGTTGCATTTTTTTTCACATTTTTTTAATAATTGCAAAATTACAGTATTTCCTTATTTGCTTCTTTTTTTTTCAGCTAAAAGTGTCCTTCTTAAGGCCATTCTCACATACGCGTTGGCAGTACCGAGCCTCTATTGATTTCAATGGGGCCTCTCAGACGAGCGTTTTAGGGCGGCGTTTCTAACGACATGCTAAACGAATGCTTTCTGTTCTATTTTTACCACCGCATCACCCATTGCAATGATGGAGTGCATTAAAAACTCTGTTGACTGCATTTCAAAATGCAGTTTCAAAAATACCATAAAATGTGGCAGTTTTACAAACGCCTATGTGAGACTGGCCTAAGGGTCCTTTTACATGGCGCAATTTAATTGTTGGAATGAGTGAGCAAGTCGTTTATTTCCAATAATATCTGTTTACACGCACAGATAATTGTTTAGCTCATTCAGTCCATTCTTCGGCTGTCAGGCAAGTCTGGGAATGCCTGGAAACGGTTTGCAAATTAGTGAACGATCGCCTTTTACACAGAATGACTAGCAAATAATGAACAATAATTTTTATGCCTGCATAAAATGAATGATGAAAATAAGGGGACAAATTATCGTTTATTGTTGACCATGTTTACACTGAACGATATTGTTCATTTTATCTCAGTTCAATGAATATTTGACCAATAATCGCTCCATGTAAAAGGCCCCTTAAGGCCCATCTAGACAGGAGGAATGACACTCGTTCCTGCAAACGCTCACAGAGCAGCCAGCAGGGGGGGTTCAGGAGATTTCTCTCCTCGCACTCCCCCACCCTTCTCCATTAACTTAACATAGTGGCCGTTCAGTACAGAACGGCTACTATTTACGCTGAGTGATCATTGTTCAGCTCATCGTCATTCAATGCAAATAGCAGCCGTTCAGTACTGAACGGCCGCTATGTTAGGTGAATGAAGAGGGGTGGGGGAGCGCGAGGAGTGAAATCTCCTGCAGCCTCCCCATTGTGTGCCAGCGATACAAGATCCCGTGCAGGTGCACAAGAGCTAGTATGTGCGGGGACGAGTGTTGGGCATTGTTTGTCCGACATTCATCCCATCTAAATAGGCCTTTAGAAACAAATCTTAGAGTCTTTGTTATCACAATGTCTACATTGTGCAATGCCATCTATTGTTCTGTATTGGACATTTTGGGCAGGGGAGAGGCTGATTTTTCTGGGAGAGTAATATTTGCCCCAATGTTCACCACTTTACCTCCCATACAGTATCTTTAGTTCTGCTAACCTTCAGTTACTTGTCTTATAACCAACACTTGTTCATGTTTTCTACTTTGGGTTTTGGTGCTCTTTTAAGATTCGCTTATCACTTACATAAAATGTGGATATTTTATTTTCCACACCAGCAGTCATAACAATTATCACTGTCAATCAGCTGAGTTCTTCACTCCAGAGAATCTAGTTATTACCTCCAGCCCATCCTCTTGCTATCATTCACACCAATTATGCTGTGAGAAAAGAAAATACAGATTTGCAGTTCTGAAAATTGATAACCTGAGATATAGTGAACAGTAGTTCAGGTCACAGGTAACTCTCCATTGTGCATAAAAATGTGCAGACTGTAAACAACTTGCATGAGGCCTTAAACAGAATATTATTTTGTTAGTATATTTGCTGAAAAATGTTTAGTATTTTAAAACTCAAGTCAAACTAATTAAAGTAGGTCTATTTCCTTTTCTTCAGGGTGGATTCACATGAGTGTGTACATGTGCGGACAAAACCACATACGTGCACAAACACACGTGAATACAGGTCCGTGCAGCATTGCTTTCAATGGGGCAGTGGCTGCTGCCGGCGGCCCCATTGAACGCAATAGGATGCCGGCAACCCCTGCAGTGATTTTCAGGGAAGGGCTTGTGTAAATAAAAAAAATATATATACTCACCTCTCCGCCGCTACCATGTAAATATTCCCCACAGGGAGTCCCCTTGTCACTAAACACTGTGAGTCCCCACGGGGAGTGAAGAATCCCCAGGCAGAGGATCGCAATGTTTCCCCATTGCATTTAATGGGACCGGCGCTTCTGCACTCCCATTGAAAGCAATAGGCTGCTGGCAAGCCCTGCAGGGATTCTTGGGGAAGGGCTTTAAATATAAGTTCTTCCCTGGAAATCATTCATAGAATGTGTTAAAAATAAAAAAAAATATATACTCGCCTCTCCTCAGCGGCTGGGGCGTCCACTTGCGTCTTCTTCCTGCACTGCTCTGAATCTCTTTCAGCAGGGGGGGATTTAAATTTTTTTTAATAATCAGAGATTATATATTTAAAGCCCTTCCTCGAAAATCACTGCAGCGGTGGTGGGAGCCCATTGCTTTCAATGGGGCCTCCGGCAGCAGCGGCAACCCCATTGAAAGCATGGGGAGAACATTGCGGTCCTCTGCCACAGCTTTCACAACTGTGGCAGGGGATTCTTTACTCCCCACGGAGAGTCCCCTTTGTCACTGAACACTGTGACAGTGCTGTCACAGTGTTCAGTGACAAGTGGACTCCCTGTGGGGAATATTGACAGGCAGCATGGACTTATGGTGCACACATGTCCTATGTGTGTTTGCACGCTTGTAAAACACGAACATGTGAACACAGCGTATGGAACCAATGGTTCTAATAGACACTTGATTATGTGTGCATGTATGTACGCATATAAACATGCTCATCTGAATACACCCTAAGGCCTTAGTCACACGGGCGTTTTTTCGCGCGATTTGCGCATCGCATGACGGATGCGCATGCGCAAATCGCGTGACCGGCGCCGAAAAATCGGCCGAAAAAACGCCCGAAAATCTGCTCCTAGCCGCGTTTCATTAGAAACGGGCCGGAGCTGTCCAGCGCATTGCATTCAATGGAGACGGCAATACAGCCGGCTCCATTGAAAGCAATGCGCTGCGGGCGAGCCCGGGATGAATTGTCGGGAAGGGCTTAAATATATAAGCCCTTCCCTGCAATTCATCCTAAAATGTGGTAAAATAAAAAAAAATTGTATACTCACCTTTCCGCTGCAGCCGGAGCCCTGCCGCGGCCGCTGTCAGTTCTCCTGAACTGCTTCTCGGCACTATTCAGCCGGCGGGGCTTTAAAATCCCCCCCTGCTGAATGAGTTGCCTCTGATTGGTCACAGCCTGACCAATCAGAGGCAGGTTTCACTCACACACCCATTCATGAATTCATGAATGGGTGAGTGACTGCTGCCTCTCATTGGCTCAGCGGGACCAATCAGAGGCAGCTCCCGTTGAGCCAATGAGAGGCAGCAGTCACTCACCCATTCATGAATTCATGAATGGGTGTGTGAGTGAAACCTGCCTCTGATTGGTCAGGCTGTGAACAAACAGAGGCAGATCATTCAGCAGGCGGGGATTTTAAAGCCCCGCCGGCTGAATAGTGCCGAGAAGCAGTTCAGGAGAACTGACAGCGGCCGCGGCAGAACTCCGGCTGCAGCGGAAAGGTGAGTATACAATTTTTTTTTATTTTAACACATTTTAGGATGAATTGCAGGGAAGGGCTTATATGTTTAAGCCCTTCCCGACAATTCATCCCGCGCTCACCGGCAGCCCATTGCTTTCAATGGAGACGGTTATATTGCCGGCTCCATTGAATTCAATGGGCAAACATCGTTCTTCTCTGCCACAGCTGTTACAGCTGTGGCAGAGAAGAATGATTTGTCTTCTATGTGTTCTCAATGGGGTCGGCGCTGCTGCCGCCGGCCCCATTTAGCGCATATAGAGAAGAGAACAGGAATCGCAGATCGCACATAGGTGCGATCTGCGATTTCTGTTCTATAATTTATCTGACGAGCGCATAAAAAGCGCTCATGTGTCCGATACCATTGCAAAGCAATGGTTTTATAAAATCGCCGGACGCATGCGCAAATCGCGGCTAAAAACGCCCGTCTGACTAAGCCCTAAGAGAGGTTAAAAGTCAAAAATCAGTAACACAGACAAAAGTGAGATCTAAAGAGATCTTTAGTTTTTACACTCTATGCCACAAGAGTTTATGGAAAGGCATGATAGAAGCAACATGACAAGGATATTCGGTGCCGACTTTGGAGGTGAGTTGGCCTATTTGCATAATATACTCACTGCATATACAGTCTTTTCAGGTAGAATTTAGCATTTTCAATAGTTTACATTGATTCCCTGTAAGCCCAACCCCCACCTCGTACCTCCACGGAGATAGAACATTGTCCAATTTTAACTCAGTCCTTATGTAACATAGAATGTAAGGCCGAAAAAAGACACATGTCCATCCAGTTCAGCCTATTACCCCCAATGTTGATCCAGAAGAAGGCAAAATAAAAACCAATTTATTGGGAAAAAATCCTTGGTGACTCCAATCTGGCAATCGGAATAATCCCCAGATCAACAACCCTTTTTAAGTTATTAATGGTCATAACAAATAATATTGTATCGCTCATGAAAGTCGTCGGGGTCCGTCTTATACTCTTTTATTGAGTTTGCCATCACTACATCCTCAGGCAGAGAGTTCCATAGTCTCACTGCTCTTACAGTAAAGAACCTCCTTCTATGTTGGTGTAGAAACCTTCTTTCCTCTAGATATAAAGGGTGCCCCCTTGTTACAGTCACAGTCCTGGGTATAAATAGATCATGGGGGAGATCTCTGTATTGTCCCCTGAAATGTGTATACATAGTTATTAGGTCGCTCCTCAGATGTTTGAAGAAAACTTGTGACTATAACACTGGAAGAAAACCTTTCTACTACAACATAAATTAAGATCCCTTAAAAAATGTGTAGGCAGAAACTAGGCCCAACTCTTCCAGAGAAGCATACAACCACATACCAGGAATATTTTTTAAAGCACATAACCGTACCAGAAGAACCAATTTTCCGTTATTCGTCTTCCATTCCAGTAAAGATATATTGATGGTAATGGAGCTGGACCTGGGGTAGCTAGTACAAACTCCTGAAATCGAAAGAAAACGTTGGTTGTATCTATATATTCTGTCATCTTTGCAGTAGTTTTCTGGCTTGTAGACAAAGGGCCAAATCTATGACTCTCCGTCCCGGGTATTTCAGACATATAACCTAAATATGCAGCAACAGATCCCTATAAACTTCAGTGCATAAATGATATCAATAAGTTATACTACTTCATAGTATCAATGTGAATGAGAGCAATTCTTCATCAGGTAAATTATTTCTGCTCCAGGGGATTGGCAATGGGTGCAAGTTCCATCAGGTTGGATTTCCATTTAAAAAAGAAGCATGCATGAATCGTATATACTCTATGTAAAAGGTTTGATAACATACTCTATGGGCTTCCCTTACAGATACCTTTGGAGCATTTCGTATAATATTTGCTCATTTCTGTCTATTCGTATAAAAACTTAACTTTTTTACATTATTATGCATATACATTTTTTGTAGTGGTTATTTGTCAATTAAAATTAATGGTGGCCCCTTAGCAATATGTGCTTTTTATACACCTGAACTTAATAATTTGAAGTCCACATTCTTTTCACCATATAGTGTATGTATAGAAGGAATAAACTTATTTGCACATTATATTAAAAGCTACCAATCAATAGGACAGAACATTGTGGCATTTTATAGATTCTGCAATGGCTCACAGTTGCCATTAAATTGCTGATATGCTATTACTGCTAAAAGGTGGGCCATATATGTTAATTAGAATATTTTTCCTTTCCTTTGACTCATCCTAAATTTTTAGTGACCCAGAACTGCACTACATAAAAATGATATTTACTAGAGATGAGCGAGCACCAAAATGCTCGGGTGCTCGTTACTCGGGACGAAATTATCGCGATGCTCGAGGGTTCGTTTCGAGTAACGAACCCCATTGAAGTCAATGGGTGACCCGAGCATTTTTGTATATCGCCGATGCTCGCTGAGGTTTTCATTTGTGAAAATCGGGGCAATTCAAGAAAGTGATGGGAACGACACAGCAACGGATAGGGCAGGCGAGGGGCTACATGGTGGGCTGCATCTCAAGTTCCCAGGTCCCACTATTAAGCCACAATAGCGGCAAGAGTGCCCCCCCCCCCTCCCAACAACTTTTACTTCTGAAAAGCCCTCATTAGCAATGCATACCTTAGCTAAGCACCACACTACCTCCAACAAAGCACAATCACTGCCTGCATGACACTCCGCTGTTACTTCTCCTGGGTTACATGCTGCCCAACCCACCCCCCCGCATGACCCAGTGTCCACAGCACACACCAAAGTGTCCCTGCGCAGCCTTCAGCTTCACTAATGCCACACCACCCTCATGTCTATTTATAAGTGCGTCTGCCAGAGGAACCGCAGGCACACACTGCAGAGGGTTGGCACGGCTAGGCAGCGACCCTCTTTAAAAGGGGCAGGGCGATAGCCCACAATGCTGTACAGAAGCAATGAGAAATATAATCCTGTGCCACCGCCATCAGGAGCTGCACACGTGGGCATAGCAATGGGGAACCTATGTGCCACACACTATTCATTCTGTCAAGGTGTCTGCATGCCCCAGTCAGACCGCAGTTTTTTATAAATAGTCACAGGCAGGTACAACTCCGCAATGGGAATTCCGTGTGCACCCACAGCATGGGTGGCTCCCTGGAACCCACCGGCTGTACATAAATGTATCCCATTGCAGTGCCCATCACAGCTGAGGTAACGTCCGATTAAATGCAGGTGGGCTTCGGCCCACACTGCATGCCCCAGTCAGACTGGGGTTCTTTAGAAGTGTACACATGGAGTTACAACTCCGTGTGGACCGACAGCATGGGTGGGTGCCAGGAAGCCACCGGCGGTACATAAATATATCCCATTGCATTGCCCATCACAGCTGAGGTAATGTCATGTTTAATGCAGGTGGGCTTCGGCCCACACTGCATGCCCCAGTCAGACTGGGGTTCTTTAGAAGTAGACACATGCAGTTACAACTCCCTGTGGACCCACAGCATGGGTGGGTGCCAGGAAGCCACCGGCGGTACATATATCGATAAATATATCCCATTGCATTGCCCATCACAGCTGATGTAATGTCAGCTTTAATGCAGGTGGGCAAAAAATTAATTGGATTACACTGTAGGCGAGGGCCCCAAAAAATTGGTGTACCAACAGTACTAATCTACATCAGAAAAATTGCCCATGCCCAACCAAGAGGGCAGGTGAAACCCATTAATCGCTTTGGTTAATGTGGCTTAATTTGTAACTAGGCCTGGAGGCAGCCCAGTTAAAATAAAAATTGGTTCAGGTGAAAGTTTCAACGCTTTAATGAGCATTGAAACGTATAAAAATTGTTTACAAAAATTATATGACTGAGCCTTGTGGGCCTAAGAAAAATTGCCTGTTCGGCGTGATTACGTCAGGTTTCAGGAGGAGGAGCAGGAGGAGGAGGATGAATATTATACACAGATTGATGAAGCTAAAAGGTCCACGTTTTTGATGGTGATAGAGAACAATGCTTCCATCCGCGGGTGCAGCCTACGTATTGTTTAGGTATCGCTGCTGTCCGCTGGTGGAGAAGAGAAGTCTGGGGAAATCCAGGCTTTGTTCATCTTGATGAGTGTAAGCCTGTCGGCACTGTCGGTTGACAGGCGGGTACGTTTATCTGTGATGATTCCCCCAGCCGCACTAAACACCCTCTCTGACAAGACGCTAGCCGCAGGACAAGCAAGCACCTCCAGGGCATACAGCGCGAGTTCAGGCCACGTGTCCAGCTTCGACACCCAATAGTTGTAGGGGGCAGAGGTGTCACGGAGGACGATCGTGCGATCGGCTACGTACTCCCTCACCATCCTTTTACAGTGCTCCCACCGACTCAGCCTTGACTGGGGAGCGGTGACACAGTCTTGCTGGGGAGCCATAAAGCTGTCCAGGCCCTTAAAGACTGTTGCACTGCCTGGGCTGTACATGCTGCTCGATCTCCGCACCTCCCCTGCTACCAGGCCCTCGGAACTGCGCCTTTGGCCACTAGCGCTGTCGGATGCGAATTTTACCATCAGTTTGTCCGCCAGGGTCCTGTGGTATAGCATCACTCTCGAACCCCTTTCCTCTTCGGGTATGAGAGTGGAAAGGTTCTTCTTATACCGTGGGTCGAGCAGTGTGTACACCCAGTAATCCGTAGTGGCCAAAATGCGTGTAACGCGAGGGTCACGAGAAAGGCATCCTAACATGAAGTCAGCCATGTGTGCCAGGGTACCTGTACGCAACACATGGCTGTCCTCACTACTAAGATCACTTTCAGGATCCTCCTCCTCCTCAGGCCATACACGCTGAAAGGATGACAGGCAAGCAGCATGGGTACCCTCAGCAGTGGGCCAAGCTGTCTCTTCCCCCTCCTCCTCATGCTCCTCCTCCTCTTCAACGCGCTGAGATATAGACAGGAGGGTGCTCTGACTATCCAGCGACATACTGTCTTCCCCCGCCTCTGTTTCCGAGCGCAAAGCATCTGCCTTTATGCTTTGCAGGGAACTTCTCAAGAGGCATAGCAGAGGAATGGTGACGCTAATGATTGCAGCATCGCCGCTCACCATCTGGGTAGATTCCTCAAAGTTTCCAAGGACCTGGCAGATGTCTGCCAACCAGGCCCACTCTTCTGTAAAGAATTGAGGAGGCTGACTCCCACTGCACCGCCCATGTTGGAGTTGGTATTCCACTATAGCTCTACGCTGCTCATAGAGCCTGGCCAACATGTGGAGCGTAGAGTTCCACCGTGTGGGCACGTCGCACAGCAGTCGGTGCACTGGCAGATGAAACCGATGTTGCAGGGTGCGCAGGGTGGCAGTGTCCATGTGGGACTTGCGGAAATGTGCGCAGAGCTGGCCCACCTTTCCAAGCAGGTCTGATAAGCGTGGGTAGCTTTTCAGAAAGCGCTGAACCACCAAATTAAAGACGTGGGCCAGGCATGGCACGTGCGTGAGGCTGCCGAGCTGCAGAGCCGCCACCAGGTTACGGCCGTTGTCACACACGACCATGCCCGGTTGGAGGCTCAGCGGCGCAAGCCAACGGTCGGTCTGCTCTGTCAGACCCTGCAGCAGTTCGTGGGCCGTGTGCCTCTTATCTCCTAAGCTGAGTAGTTTCAGCACGGCCTGCTGACGCTTGCCCACCGCTGTGCTGCCGTGCCGCGCGACACCGACTGCTCGCGACGTGCTGCTGCTGACACATCTTGATTGCGAGACAGAGGTTGCGTAGGAGGAGGAGGAGGAGGAGGGTGGTTTAGTGGAGGAAGCATACACCGCCGCAAATACCACCACCGAGCTGGGGCCCGCAATTCTGGGGGTGGGTAGGACGTGAGCGGTCCCAGGCTCTGACTCTGTCCCAGCCTCCACTAAATTCACGCAATGTGCCGTCAGGGAGATATAGTGGCCCTGCCCGCCTGTGCTTGTCCACGTGTCCGTTGTTAAGTGGACCTTGGCAGTAACCACGTTGGTGAGGGCACGTACAATGTTGCGGGAGACGTGGTCGTGCAGGGCTGGGACGGCACATCGGGAAAAATAGTGGCGACTGGGAACTGAGTAGCGCGGGGCCGCCGCCGCCATCATACTTTTGAAAGCCTCCCTTTCCACAACCCTATACGGCAGCATCTCCAGGCTGATAAATTTGGCTATGTGCATGTTTAACGCTTGAGCGTGCGGGTGCGTGGCGGCGTACTTGCGCTCGCGCTCGAACACTTGCGCTAGCGACGGCTGGACGGTGCGCTGACAGACATTGGTGGATGGGGCCGAGGACAGCGCAGGTGAGGGTGTGGGTGCAGGCCAGGAGACGGTAGTGCCTGTGCCCCGAGAGGGGGGTTGGATCTCAGTGGCAGGTTGGGGCACAGGGGGAGAGGCAGCGGTGCAAACCGGAGGCGGTGAACGGCCTTCGTCCCACCTTGTGGGGTGCTTGGCCATCATATGTCTGCACATGCTGGTGGTGGTGAGGCTGGTGGTGGTGGCTCCCCGGCTGATCTTGGTGCGACAAAGGTTGCACACCACTGTTCGTCGGTCGTCTGCACTCTCAGTGAAAAACTGCCAGACCTTTGAGCACCTCGGCCTCTGCAGGGTGGCATGGCGCGAGGGGGCGCTTTGGGAAACAGTTGTTGGATTATTCGGTCTGGCCCTGCCTCTACCACTGGACACCGCACTGCCTCTTGCAACCTGCCCTGCTGCTGCCCTTGCCTCCCCCTCTGAAGACGTGTCCTCAGTAGGCGTAGCAAACCAGGTGGGGTAAGTCACCTCATCGTCCTGCTGCTCTTCCTCCGAATCCTCTGTGCGCTCCTCCCTCGGACTTACTGCCCTTACTACTACCTCACTGATAGACAACTGTGTCTCATCGTCATCGTCCTCCTCACCCACTGAAAGGTCTTGAGACAGTTGCCGGAAGTTCCCAGCCTCATCCCCCGGACCCCGGGAACTTTCCAAAGGTTGGGCATCGGTCACGACAAACTCCTCCAGTGGGAGAGGATTCGGAACCCTTGCTGTCCATTCTGGGCAGGGGCCCGGGAACAGTTCCTGGGAGTCTGCCTGCTTCACAGAATGTGTCATTGTAATGGAGTGAGGAGGCTGGGAGGAAGGAGGAGCAGCAGCCAGAGGATTCAGAGTTGCAGCACTGGACGGCGCAGAACTCTGGGTGTTCGATAGATTGCTGGATGCACTTTCTGCCATCCACGACAGGACCTGCTCACACTGCTCATTTTCTAATAAAGGTCTACCGCGTGGACCCATTAATTGTGAGATGAAAGTGGGGACGCCAGAAACATGCCTCTCTCCTAATCCCGCAGCAGTCGGCTGCGATACACCTGGATCAGGAGCTCGGCCTGTGCCCACACCCTGACTTGGGCCTCCACGTTCTCGCCCGCGTCCACGTCCTCTAGGCCTACCCCTACCCCTCAGCATGGTGTATTACCAGTAGTGCAGAAACAGAACGCTGTAATTAAATGTGCCGCTTATTGGCCTGTGGTTGGAGGCTGACTTCGCTTACGGAATGCCAGGAAATAATTTTGCGCAAGCCTGCTGTAACACTTAGCTGGCTGCGTATGAATTAGGAGGACAACTACACCCAGCACAGACCCAGTACACTGAGGACAGTCACAGGCAGCCCAAATAGATTTTTTTTCTCAAATGTTTTTGGAAAGGCCCACTGCCTATATTCAATAAATATATGTCTTCTGTCCCTGCCTCACCGCTACTAGCCCTGGAGTATGTAAAATAACTGCAGACTGTTGCACTGTGGACAGGAATACAGCGGTGATGTAACAGCCAACACAGAGCCAGGAAATAATTTTGCGCAAGCCTGCTGTAACACTTAGCTGGCTGCGTATGAATTAGGAGGACAACTACACCCAGCACAGACCCAGTACACTGAGGACAGTCACAGGCAGCCCAAATAGATTTTTTTTCCCAAATGTTTTTGGAAAGACCCACTGCCTATATTCAATAAATATATGTCTTCTGTCCCTGCCTCACCACCACTACTGGCCCTGGAGTATGTATAATTACTGCAGGGCGCAATGCTCTGCACGGCCGATATACAAAAAAAAAAAAAGTGCAACACTGCAAAAAGCAGCCTCCACACTACTGCACACGGTTAGATGTGGCCCTAAAAAGGACCGTTGGGGTTCTTGAAGCCTAAAATACTCCTAAAACTCTCCCTATAGCAGCTCCGGCACCAACAGCACTTTCCCTCCTCTATGTCAGAATAAATCTGTGCCGAGCCGCGGGAGGGGCCGATTTTTATACTCCGGTGACACCTGATCTCGCCAGCCACTCACTGCAGGGGGGTGGTATAGGGCTTGAACGTCGCAGGGGGAAGTTGTAATGCCTTCCCTGTCCTTCTATTGGCCAGAAAAGCGCGCTAACGTCTCAGAGATGAAAGTGAAAGTAACTCGAACATCGCGTGGTACTCATCACGAGTAACGAGCATCTCGAACACCCTAATACTGGAACGAGTATCAAGCTCGGACGAGTACGTTCGCTCATCTCTAATATTTACATTTCTGCAACTGTGTACATACAGTGGATCTAAAAAGTCTGCACAGCCCTGTTAAAATGCTGTGTTTTGTCATATTACAAAAATCGGACAAAGATAAATCATTTCGGATTTATTTCCACCTTCACTGTGACCCAATATCTGTACAATCCCATTGAAAAACAAACTAAAATCTTTTAGGGTAGAAAAAAAATGTGGCTGCACAAATATGTACATCCTAAAACTAAGACGTTGTTGATGTACCCTCATTCTTTTTGGGTAGTTGTCTATCAACATGACACATCCTGACTTGGCAATCTTTACCCACTTTTTCTTACAAATTTGACCGATTTCCTTACTCCAAATTGGTCAGATTGCAGGGGCATCTTGTGTGTAGCGCCCTCTTCAGGTCAACCCACAGATTTTCAATGGCATTCAAGTCTGAGCTCTGGCTGGACCATTCCAGAACTTTGATCTTCTTCTGACGAAGCCATTCTTTTGTTGATTTGGAGGTATGTAGGCTTTGGGTTGTTGTCATGCTGGAAGGTTTTCAGCAGAAACCTGAAGGTTTTGTGCCAAAATGGACTGATATTTGGAAAAGTTCATAATTCCCTCCACCTTGACTAAAGCTCTAGTTTCAGCAGCAGAAAAACAGCCCCACACGTAATGCTGCCTCCATCATCTTCACTGCAGGTATGGTGGTCTTATGGTGATGCACAGTGTTAACTTTCAGGCTAACATATCTTTTGGAATTATGGTCAAAAAGTTCAATCTTGGTCTCATCAGACCAGAACACGTTCTACTGCATAGACTTGATGTAGGTTTTGGCAAAAGATAGATGTTAGATGTTTCTCTTACCCCACAGCCTAGATATATGAAGAATATTGTTACATGTACTACACAACCAGTACTTGCCAGAAATTCCTGCAGCTCCTTTAATGTTGCTGTAGGCCTCTTGGCAGCCTTCTGGATCAATTTTCTTCTGGTCTTTTCATCAATTTTTGAGGGACGTCCAGTTTGTGTGTGCAGACTTTTTATATCCACTGTTTGTTCTTTTAATTATGTTATATATTGTATTGATATATTGCATTAAAGATTGTGGCTTGAGGTTAATATAGCACAGAAAGACATACAATAGCTAAGTGACTCAGCTCCTCACAGAGCAGCCAATCAGCATTAAGCAGTAGGAGGAGCAGAAATGATAAAAGTTTTTGTACCCCTCTAGAAAGCTCAGAAGAAGAGAGTTTAGTGTACTCATATTGTTATGAGTTTATGTTGGTTCTCAGGGGACAGTATCTCCTTATTGTTTGCATGTAAATAAGGCTCCCTTCACTGTATGCAGATAACAGCGGGTTGTCTGTTATCCTCATACAGCTCCATTGTTCTTCTGTGGGACAGCGGCTGAAAACAATGTTACCAGTGCTCCCGTGGAGAATCACAGCATGCCGTCTCTGCTATCAGCTAGCAGGCCGAACAATGGTTTTTATGCTGAACTAAAAATCATCATTCGGCAGAAAAGCAAATGATGGTAGCATTTACAAGCAATGATTATCACTTAAAAGACATTGTTTGAATGGATTTTGAGCGATAATCATTGCGTGTAAATGGGGATTTACACTGTAATCTTCATCGTGACTCTCTGGACTCTTTTTTTCACGGAGGGCACTGCACTGCACCATATCAGCATACCAGGAAGCAGAGACCACCAACTTTCCCCCACATTTCATTGCAAGCACCCAGTTAGGCAGGAACCTGCACTGTAACGGCCACTAAACATCAACCCAATGTCAGTTACCACACTTTATGATCATGAATGAAATTACTTGTGCCAAAATATTCAGGATTTATGATGCTTCTTGTAAATATCATAACTCACAAGGAAGCTATCCTGATAAGATTCCATAATCATAATTTAGTTTACTACATTAGCTACTACACAGAATAGGGTGATATGTGGCCTTTAGTGCCAATGTATTGTCATAAGAATACTTAGGGCTTAACTATAGAGGGTGCAGGGGATGCGGTTGCACCCAGGCCCAGGAGCCTTAGGGGGCCCATAAGGCCTCTCTTCTCTATATAGGGAGCCCAGTACTATGAATAAAGCATTATAGTTTGGGGCCCTTTTACAGGTTTTGCATTGGGGCCCAGAAGCTTCAAGTTATACCTCGGTGCAGCATGGTTTAGGTATGGGTACGGGTACAGATACAGATATAGGGGGGGCCCCAGTTCACATTTTGCATCAGGGCCCCTGAGCCTTTAGTTACGCCCCTGCTTAGGTCCTCTTTAAGCTGAAAATGTTTTAGTATTATCTGTTCTCCCAACATGTCTTTTTCAGTAAATACTTGTATACCTTAATTCTGACCACCTTTTCTTAAAACTATGCTTTGTGCTGTCCCTTGGTTATGCCATTTAGAAATGTATAAATAAATTGACACCTGAGTATTACCATTTTCCTTGTCAAAGGGGTGTGTCCCTACATATTCTGGTAATCTTAGCAATATTTGACTGTGTAGAGACCCACCCCTAACTGGTAACACCCAGCTGTCAATATAGTAATATAATTCTAGGAGGAATAAGAGAAGAATAGTACAATGCAGAATTTATAAAAAAAAAGATGCTCTGAAATTGACATTTTACGGGAAAAAAAAGTATTTACTAAAATAGACACGTCAGGAAAGACAACACATCCTCTTTAAAGAAATAGTGTAATTTTGCAATCAGAAGTTAATTATCTCAATTCCAATATATTATTTATCTATTAAAGTGTAGATTTAGTTTTAAAAGTGAAGACAAAGTTCAGAAAATCTCCGTGTTAATGGGAAGATGAAGATGAAGTGTTGGCAGAGGTCTGACTCTACAATACATAGTATTGATGTCTGGCCAAAGGCCACCTAGGAGAGTGCTGCCCGAGGTTCCTCCTGGTCTGTCCAGCTCAGCATTTCTGCTAATTGATGTAGCAGTGAGGTAACAGAATTGCTTTTATCTTATCTCTTGCAAACGGATACATTGCAAACAAACCTTTATCATATGTACCACTTTCTAGCTTGATGTGATGAATACAAAATTCCTGCTTCTTTTTCCAGAGAATTAAAAATAGTCGTATCTAAAATGCCAATAAGAAGCAGCACGTTTTATCCCAAGTGACCTGAACAAAATATATCCATTACACCGGCCAATTATTCTTACAATTCACTCTATACTGTCTGGCAACGATGCTGCTCCTCACCAGGTAGGGAATGCTTTTCTCGGATGGAAACGGCCCTCAGATCCATGTTACATCACTTTTCAAAACACTGATTGTTCATCGTGCGGTATAATGGAGCCCTTAGATATTGGTTGTATCTTCTGACGGTATGTATATCTATAATAACAATATGTTCCGCGTGTCTTTTTGTATCTTACTTGCCTAACGTGTTCTTGTATTGTACACTGCATGTACGTTGTGAAAAACGTGCCATGCACGACAAATCTATAATTTGCTATGAGTCTGATCTCATGTAAAACAAATTAGTAGTGGGGAGGCCTGTATATTTTGGGAAGCGCCATGAAACAACCTTGTTACTTTGAAAATTGAGTCTCTTACCCATATTTAACACTCACTTCTTTATTGAAATTCCAAAAGGACTGAACTGTAAAAGTCCAGAGTCTACCAATATACAGATGGAATCTAGCTTGACGAAGGCCACTGTGTGCTGGCCGAAATGTCGCGTTTGTTGATATATTGGATCTAAAAAAAACTTGAATTTTATCATGAACATTCTTTGAAGAATTATTGGATTCCTACATGCTGATTTACAATCACCTTTAAATCTACTGTTGGAAGGATCATTGAAGCCCTGGTCCTGGTCATGGACTATTACTCCCACAGACAGAGTTTGTTTATTGTGGTGCTGCTGAAATTGTTTCTGCTTCGGAATCTAGTACCAGAGGGATATTCTGTATGTATTTTTGCTGAGGGTGTCTTAAAAGAGCTATTCCAGGACATAGATACTTAGGAGCTATCTTTAGGCTAAACCATCAATATCAGATTGGTGGGGATCTGACTCCCGGCCCCCCACAATCTGTCTGAAGAGGCCACAGTCATTGGGAGAGTACTGTGGCTCCTTCATTATAGGCCAGGCAGTTATTAGCAGCAGTGACTGATAGGACTTCACTTGAATGGGACTGGGCTATGAAAATATTGGGTTAGTGATAAACATTATGTCATGGGCTGATCATAGGGGTGTAGGCAATTGGCCCCTACCAGTATAATATTGATTCTATCGTAAGGACAAGTCATCAATATTTAAGTCCTGGAAACTACTTGAAGATTAAATGATAATTAATTTTGTTCCAGGTCAGAATTGTACGCTGATCCTCCATTTTTATTCTCTTTCTCGTTGCTTTTGGATCCTAAACATTTGGAGACTACATTATTCTATCTATCTATCTATCTATCTATCTATCTATCTATCTATCTATCTATCTATCTATCTATCTATCTATCTATCTATCTCGTATCATATCTATCTATCTATCTATCTCGTATCATATCTATCTCCTTCCATCCATGCTTCCATCCCAATACAATACATTAGATATCTATGTAAAAGTGAAATATGCAAGATGGTTACAACATTCCTGAACTATATATCTAAGTAGTAAAGTACATTATAAAATAGACCATGCAAGATTCTACCCAATTTCTATGGGGGGGACTTTATTAATTCCACTGTTTCATAGGCCAGACGTAAGATTATTCCTGCTGATATGATGCGCCTAATATATGCGTATGCCTTTATATATGTTAGGCGCATCTCCGCTCCTCTTTCACCTACACAAAAATGTATGCTAGATACGATCTGCCATAGTTTTCTCAGAGAAAGTATGCCAGTTTGTGTTGTAAATTATACTTAAATATGTTGAACTGGGGCATCTACACCATGTCATGACAAGCTATGCCGGTCTATCGACCCTTTTTGGGAAAGTGGTTTAGCAGTCGAAAAGTCACAAAAGTTTTGCGTTAGCAAGGCCCGCGCAAAATGTTCCAACTTCTTTTTACTACAGCATCTGGCTTAAAATGCTAAAGGCATTTCCCTCTATGTACTCAAGGACAAAATTGATTGTTAAAGTGTATTATGTCAAACATTAGAACTGTCTACTGTAGATCATAGGGACCATCTACTTTATCAGCAAGAGAAATACAGCATAATGATATGTAATAATTCCTAAATAACACACAGTACTAATGTTGTATTCTAACACTTGAAGGCTATGTTCAGCTTTGCTTTTTTTAATCAATGTGTTTTTGGAAATAAAGATTTTTTGCAATTGATTTTCATTAAAAAAATTCTGATTGTTTCTTTTCTGTGCTTGTATTGTTTTCCAAAGCACTACAGAGGGGTGGGAGAGGGGTGAGTTTGTGCATGTTCATGAGAGAGACCAGCTTATCAGTGCTAGGAACACCCCCAAGCCAGAAACATAAATGTAGAGAGCATTTATACCAAGTATGAGGCTTTCTAAATGCACAAGAAGGAAAACCCAATGCAAAAAACATAAGAGAGTCATTTTATTTTTTAGCAGAGTCCTAGTAAGATAAATGTATTGATTTTTCATACATAAAATTTTCCATAACCTTTAATTCCCAACAGATTGCTTGTACAATAGTCTACCACTATTTCCTTACACCGTGCTAGAGTCAGAAATAATAATACTAAATGCAAATATTCTGTAGTTTTTCAGCATTTGTGGCTATCACAATGATGCTGTTCTTTTCATGCCGTCTGGTGCTATTATTGTAGTTGTATTCCTATAAATAAGAGGAAGCAACACAACAAATTATGTGATTAAAATAGACGAGTTTCTGCTCCCTCTAGGTTGATATTCACTATTAAAATTCCATTAGGTGACATTTGAAAAGCCTCAAAGAAAACATTCTGAAAAAAATACAGCTCTTTCAACAAGATCCGCTGCACTCTGTGTACATCTAATTCCAGGTCTGTCATTTCAATAGGATGACATGTCACCCTGTTATCCAAGCACAATAGGCTTTCCCTGCATGCTTGCAATTTTCTTTATTCCATCTTAATTTGGTTTCATGGAGTCTAACATGAGCAAAGTATCTGTGACACCTGCTGAACTTTGAATTGAATGAGGAAGAATTAATTGACTGGGAACACAGTCTTGGGAAGTCTATTCTCCCCTTGTTATTTAGATTCCGTAGACTCAATACAGGGGGGTTCAGGTCTCTAGACTTCACCTTCCTTTTGCAGGTTGCCAGCAAAGTGTACAATTGGTTTCCCTGTTCATCAGAATTTTCAGTGCTTCCTGCAGAGATGGCGATTTTGTCTTCTGTGTCTAATCTTTTGTATTCCAAACAAAATAACCCGAGAAGGTCCCTAAAATGAGAATTATAGTGTTTGTTCAAGAAAGTGAAAATAAAAGGTTCATTCTACTACCCTACACCCTATCTAAAAGAATTACATGGGATTAATAGATCGGTGTAAACCTCTGACCGCAGGTTGGGCTCAGAAAATGCTATAGTTACAAGTTTTTCCATTTTGCAATAACTGTTCTGTAACTCCAAATGTCACTTTGATTCATGACAGCACTTTCTATGCACCTCTTTTAGTATAGCTACACTCACCAATAACGTGTATCCATTGTTAGTTTTAAGGAACACTCCAGGAACTATTAGACTGTGTCTTGCCTAGTGCCAGATCTGGGAGAGTGGAGCATGGCTCTCAGATTCAAAAATAGAAGACATGCATTGCCCTTTTAATCCCTGCACTAGCCATAACACAGTGGGACAGATTTACTAATCCTGTCTACTAGACAGTGTAAGCGTAGACCAAGCAGTCTAAAAATGGGCCATATTTATCACATTAGCTCATACTGGAGGATAAATTGGGCGCATCTTTAGACACTTTTGTATTCAACTATTGATTGGCTTAGTTTTGTCACATTTAAGTCACACCTCTTTCTTGCTAAGCCACACCCCTTTTACACTAAGCTGTGACCAACTGGCAAGTTTGGTGTACTGGGTTATTAGTTTTTCTGCTTGAGCTTCATAAGTAAATCTATAACTTGATGCAAAGTTCTGAAGAAAAAGTCAAAAATATCGGTGCACTTTTTGACAAGGTCTAGACGCAATCATATTTTCAACTCTGCCCCAGTGTATCAGATTTTTTCTGGAGTGCTCCTCTCATTTAAATATATAGTTTGGTGTTGCAGGCATCACACCCATCTCAGTACAACATTGTTCATACACATTACATTAGCTAGCAGTAGTCCAAAGACCCATTTATCTGAATGCTTAGTTATCTTACCTCCCACCCCTTATGGGCCATTTACGCATAATGATTATTGCTCAAAATTCATTCAAACAAACAAATTTGGGCGATAATCATGCAGTGTAGATGTAAATAAATCACTCACTATTCGTTCGCAAGTCATTATTATTGCCTTTCAGTCAGTGAAAAAAACTATTGCTGGCTTCTCATTACATGTAAATACTGCCCGCTCAGCACTTTACGTAGAAGATGAAGCACTGTGCAAGAAGCCAGCGATCCAGCGATAAGTCTTTCTGTCTAAACGCTGGCCCCATTGAAATCAATGGGAGAAGATCGTGAAAGAGCTTTGGAATCCCCTATAGTGGCGAGAGAGAAAGGGCAGAGCTACAAGGGATCTCTTACATATCTCCCTATATTTGGAGAGATAGGGAATGGGACTAGAGAGCTTCCCTGAGAGTGGGGTGAGGCTAGAGGGCTTTCCCGGGGCTTCCCGAAGAGCAGGGATGAGGCTAAAGGGTTGATCCCTCTAGCCCCGCCCCCTCTCTTGGTTAGAGAAAAATCACGATGAGAACCCCTCTATCCCCGTCCCCTATTTAGCCCGGCCCCTCACCCCTGCTCTCATGGAAGCCCTCTAGCCCCATCCCCTGTCTCTCCAAATATGGGGAGATATCTAAGAGATCCCCAGATAGTGGTTGCCCCCTATCTCTCCTCACTATAAGGGATTCCAAAGCTGTTTCACGATCTTATCCTATTGCGGCCTCATTGAGAACATTGGGCTATATTGCAGTTTTTTTTAATCGCAACTTGGGGTGAATGAACACATTGCAAATGAGAATTAAACCATTGAAAACCATTGGTTTCAAAATCATACATTTTCACTCATTTTCACATTGCAGGAAAATCTATCGCCAGTGTGGAAGAGCCCTAATCCTTTTTTTCCCCAGCATTTGCCATTGGGGTAATGTTGGGAGGCCCCCATGCACAGTAGATGATCTGAGCCACTGATATGTGTATGGCTAGCCTTAGTTATTTTCTTAAAATGAAAATCCTATAATAAAGTTTTTGAATCATACAAACCAACTTTTTCTGTTACCCTGTGGCTACTCATTGATCCTGACAATATTTTGTGACTTTGACATGAAAGAAAATTAATATTACCAATAAAAAAAATAGCATACTATTTAAAGGTTTGCTACTTCCATAGGGAAAAGAAAACATTATAAAAAATATATAAAAATACAGTCATGCATTGTGTGGAATTTGTCCAGTAGTCTATAGAAGAGCTGTAGATGAAGCTCTCCTCTTTGCATCTCTCATAGCAGGAAGTCCCAGCATGTTCTTAAGCAACAATAAGTTTTTGAATATTATTAGATAGTCAGTTCTTTATTTCCCAACATTCTTTCCCAGTGCTAGTTATTACCTCCAAAACTAAAGATGCTTCTGGAATAATTTGGAGAAACGTCATGGTTTTGATTAAGAAGGGACAAAAATTCCTTTCCAGAGACAAATTGAACTGTCGTTCATATTCCGTCCAGTAATCCCAACTGGGGTTTTATTCATATAACCTTCTATACTAGAATATTGTATATAGCACTATACATTTATATATTATTCTTCTGCTTGGCAAGATTCAATTAATGCATAAATATCTGCCCTACTTTAGCAAACAATTTGTGATGTGAAGCTACTGCAGAGTTATTTGAGCAATTAGCCAACTATGACTCATAGTTATTTGATTGCTATAAAAGTAATAGAATATAGATGGATTATAACATGGCTGCAAATAGAATAGCCTGATGCGAGTTCTACATGGACAGCACAGACATAGCAGAACTATATGATTTACTCAGTATTGTAAGCCAATACATTAAACATACTTGTTTACTCTTCATTCATATCATTCACAGATCTCAAACTTATGGATGATGTCTAACCCCACTTCCTGTTCCAACCATCTCGACAGCCAGCTAATTGCTGTAGGCTTGGCTTCAGAGGTCTCTATGGAAAACTCCAACATACTATACATTTTCCCTGCATTATCTATCTATCTATCTATCTCATATCTATCTATCTATCTCTTTGTTTTTCATAGGCTTACATGTGCCTAAACCGGACTTGTTAGACATACTCTTCATGATCCAACTTAAAATACTGAGGGTGTTTTTCAACTGTTTGTTCCTCATAGCAACCAATCACAGCACAGCTTTCATTTGTATTCTCACATCTTAGAACTCACTGTACAACAAAAGACTTTATTGCAGAATTACCACATCTTTTCCTAGCTGCCATCATGCCAAATGACCCTCCATTCTGAATCATAGCAGCTGCTATGTGGACTAGAATTCAATGTATCAATGCAAGCTTATAAGACACACATTGAGGTTCTCATAGACTTGCATAGATAGATGACCTCCAGTTCACACAGCAGATCATGCAGTAAACCTGTGGCCTGAAACGGAACTGATAATTCTCCAATAAAAGCCACTGGTAAGCCTCGTGTGGTACAGAGTGTTAAGGCAGCAGAAATTCAGTCCTAAGCTCTGGCTCATGATCTGAAGGTTGCAAATTCAATCTCCGCCTGGTTCAGGTAGCCGTCTCCAGGTTACATACTTCGGAGGTCAGTAAAATGCATACCCAGCTTGGAGGGGGGGGGGGTAATAAATAGAGATGAGCAAGTATACTCGCTAAAGGCAATTGCTCGAGTGAGCATTGCCTTTAGCCCGCTCGAGATGAAAGGTTCGGGTGCCGGTGGCGGGCAGGGAGCTGCGGGGGAGAGCGGAGCGGAACGGAGGGGAGATCTCTCTCTCCCTCTCTCCCCCCCCCCGCTCCCTCCTGCTGACAGCCGCTACTCACCGCTCCCCCGCGCCGGCATCCGAACCTTTCATCTCGAGCGGGCAGGTACTCGCTAAAGGCAATGCTCGCTCGAGCAATTGCCTTTACCGAGTATACTCGCTCATCTCTAGTAATAAATAAAAAATTACCTGAAAGCGCTGCAGAATAAGTTAGCGCTATACAAATAACAATATTTATTTATTTTTGGGGGTAAGACCGTTCCTGGCACTACCTTTTGCCCAATCTAGTTTACAGTGCTTCTTTACTGCATACATGATACTTTCCTTCCTTTAGGTTCCAGCAATACCATGCTTATAATAAACCAATCATACAGTAGAGTATTGGCTGAAAGATTAGTAAGACTAGAAGACGGGAGAACCAATCACATGACGGCCGCTCTGTTTTGTAATAGTGCGAAAATCCTCATCAGACATAAGCACCACTGTCAGATTAGTCACCATCGAGAGGAAGCCGTGCCTTAGGTGACATCCTTCCTCCAGGATCTGGCCAATAGGCCTGACATCTAGGGCATAGGTGCTCAGATCTAGACACTTACCTGTTAAATCTCATCAGTTATCAATAAGAAATGTTGTCAGCTTAGTGTGCGGAGGTTTTCATAATGTCTCATCCTTCTCTTTTGACCTCATATATAGAACAGTGCTGTAAGCTGGGATAGATTTAATCGTGTAGCCTGAAAACTGCTGTCTTTTCTATGTGATAAATTATTTTTCATTTTGACAATAGCACCAAGGTTGAACGAATGATATAAAAACCATTTTCACACTCTTTTTTCATGCTTGTATTTTTGTCCTATGCTATACTTTAGCTGTCTTGTGTGGATCTCAGAATGTGCGGTGGTTGTAGTCACTGCTGGACTCCATTAATCAATGCCCAGTTGAAAGGAGAGAGTAAGCTTTTGGCTGCCATTAAATAATCACTTTTAGAAAAGGCCATGAATGTCTGACTGTCAAATCAAAAGTCTCCTGTTCTGCAGTAATAAAATAATAGAGGAGAATGATCAGACTTGCTTTTCTGAGTCTGGCAGATGTTCCCATCTGGGACTTTTTTTTACTGGAAGACAGATTTAAAAAAAAAAAAAGAAGAAAAGGCAATCCAGAAGAGACACATCTGCGACTGCAAGGATGTATGATATAATATATATATATATATATATATATATATATATATATATATATATATATCTGCATAAGCTTCATAAGTAGATCTGAAACTAAAACTTGATGCAACATTATGACCCCAAGAGTGTCAAAAATTTAGAACGCATTTTATGACAAGGTCTTGACACAGTCACATTTGTAACTTTGCCCCTGTGTATCAGTTTTTCTAGAGTGTTACTCTCATTTGAATATATTTTGCTATCACAGGCTTTGCACTTAACTCATTACTATACTGTCCATACACATTAGCTAGCCGTCAACACCCTTTTATCTAAACGCTTAGTTATCTTACGCCTCACCCCTTATACATGATCTGAATGTTGAAAGGAGAGAAAGTCACTGCCAAACACCTCTGGCACTGGTTTAAGTCTCTGAGATCAAAGGGATTGGACAATTGAAATGCAGCTGCTCAATTCTTATTTTCCTCAACACTTGCAATGGGGAATGTTAGGAAGCCCTCTCAACACATTAGATGATCTTGTGGAGCTACTGAAATGCGTATGCCAAGCCTAAGTTATTTTGGTAAAATGAAAATCCTATCAAAAAAGTTTTCCGATCATACAAACCAACTTTTTTTGTTATTCTATGACTATTCGGTTATTGTGACAACATTTTGTGGCCTCAGCATGAAAAGAAAGTAATATAACTAATACTATTTAAAGGTTTGCAACTTCCAGAGGAAAAGTTTTAAAAACTGTCATGCGATGTGTTGTACTTGAAGCTCTTCCCTTTCCCTCTCTCATAGCTTGAAGTCCCAGCATGGTCTCGAGCACCAATAAGTTTAAGAACATTATCAGATAGTTAGTTCTTTATTTCCCTACATTCTTTCACAGTGTTTATAACATTATTTTTTAACATGGTTCCCCTGCTGTTCAATGTACTTCTTCCAAAAAGTTTTGGTTAAGCAGCAAGCTGTACATGCACTGCTTCCTTCAGTTTTTGGTCCGAGGTGAACCAATGGCCCCTGATTGTCTCCTTAAGTGGACAAAAAAGGTATAAGTCTGAAGTGACAAGATTGGGACTATACAGAGAGTATGCCAATACTTTTAACATGTTTTTATGGAGGGTTTCAACAGTATGAGCAGCAGTATGTGAATGGGCATTGTCATGCTACAACACAATGCCTTTTTACAGACACCTGTTTGTCTTGCACAAACTTTATGAAAGCCAAGTCCATTTGATACTCCATCAGTATTATGTTGTCAGACAAAACCATGTCACGTCTGGCTCCTTCTTCATGCCTAACAGTAGTGTGACCATTTTTGAATTTTCTATCCATTCAAAGACACTTTGCTGCAACAAAAGACTGTTCTTGTATTGTACTAAAAGTCTTCGATGGATTTTGGCCCCCAACACGCCTTCAAACTATAATAAAATGGATCACTGAACGCTGCTCTTCTTTGGTCCAAACAGAAAGCAATGGTTAACATCACAGCAATGACAATGGAACTGACCCACCAATTTCAAGCCTGTGCAACAGTCACATGATAATGATTCAAAAACAATAGCGCCAAGAGAAATACAACTACATTGCGGATAAATATTGACTCTCCCATGTGTTTGTGTATATATATATATATATAATATTTAGTGTATATACTAGGATATGTATAGAACTGACCAAGAATGTTTATCCCTTTCCTTGCTGTTCATTTTGCATCTAGTAGGCATCATTAAGCTTAAAGGGTCGAGATCATTTCTGAAAGGTTGGCTTGAAGCAAACCATTGAAATGAAGGTTCTTTAGGTTCTTGATTTAAATGTCCTCTTTTGTCAATGACTTTCATTCCTGGCTCCCAAATTAAAAAAAGCAAAAAACTTCTAATATAATTCAGGCTGGTTCTGGTTAGTTGTTCTGTAATATCCTCCATATATTATAGCACTCGGTTCTTTTATTATCGATCACTTTGAAAAGATCCGTAAAACCACTTTAATTTCATCTTCGAGTCTGTAACTTTTCACATCTGGAAGTGAAAACTATTCATACCAGACGTGACAATGAAGTAGTCTTCGGCATTCTGATCCCAAATGTTTTAAAGCCTTTGTCTCTCTAAACCAAGGTCTGTAGAGAAGGAAGGCTTCGGAGTGCTTGCATAGGACCGGAGCCTTTCATAGTAAAGGGTGTTCTATGGCAAAGATTCTCTCTCTTCCAATACTCTCAGCAATAAATAGGAACTTTATTTAACTTGACACTAGTGCATGGGTGATCTTTTGCTTTCATCATCATTGGTTTTAGAGAAAGTAAAAAAAAAAAAAAACACATATTGTCGGTAATGTAAATTGTATTATGAACAGGGGACAGTGTCCTTGGTTAGCACTAAACGGCTGCCATTCCTGCGAGTAGACAAAAGGGATTTACATGCAGCATCTGATTCAGCTACAAATGCTGATATACAATAGCTACTGACATTGCTATTGATGACTACTTTGTAAGATGTCCAGCACAGTGACAAGAAATTCTCGAAATGTGAACACAGCGTTGCCATAGAAACACATAAAAGTCCTATCTTTCTGACAATATAATTACTTGTTTTAGATGCCTATTTATTCTACATATAGAGCAATTTTACACTTGATTCTGAAAAATGATGAAGATTTGTGCTTAAATAGATATAAAATATCCATATATTCTCAGTTGACATTGTTAGCACAGCAGTTACAGCAACGACTTACAGGAATAAAGAAGAGCAAATTCTTCTTCTATTCTGGATGATCTAGGTAGGTTCTGGCTGGATGATTTAATGGGATAATATATTTCAGGTACTTATCAATATAGCAGTAATAGATGTTCTGCACGTCTGAATCTCTGTAACAATCACTGATCCAATTTGTCTCCTCATTTCCTGCTATCTATCCAGTGAAATGAGCACCCAAATTTGGCATCCACATTTGACTTTTATGATCCTGTAATTACATCTAGTAACACTGTAAAGTACACCCATCACAATGATGTAGTATTTTATGATTTAATAGCCTTAGAAAAAAAAGTTTAATGTTTTCTTTTTTTTTTGGAATATTTCACAGCGATTTTAGTCTTATGTTTCTTCCAATGAAATCTACAAAGTCAAAAGTAAGGAATAGAGATGAGCAAGCGTACTCGCTAAGGCAAATTACTCAAGCGAGTATTGCCTTTTGTGAGTACCTGCCCGCTCGTCTCAAAAGATTTGGGTGCCGGCGGGGGGCGAGGAGCAGCGGGGGAGAGCGGGGAGGAACAGGGGTGAGATCTCTCTCTCTCTCCCCCCTGCTCACTCCCGCAAGTATTTGCCCTTAGCAAGTTCGCTCGCTCATCTCTAGTGAGGAACCATTATTTTTTAGGCCAACAGGTGTGCATACTAAGTATATTACCCCATGGCTCCATCATGTGAGATCTGCCATCTAACATACATTTTAAAATGTTTTACTTTATTTTTACTTATTTATATTTAATTAGGTTCAAATTTATGTGAAGAGCCATTTTTTAATATATCTGGATAGCAGTCAGACCTCTGTTTTAGTAATACAGAGCTCCAACTTTCCTATATAGACATAGAGTTGCTATGTACATCTTCGCACTCTTTTTTTAATCAAATCCAATGTGTTTTTGGAAGTGAAAGATTTAAGTTCTCATTTAAAATGTCTGATTGTTTGATTGCTATGCTTGTATTGTTTTCCAAGGCAGACTGAAAGACTGAAATTCTACCACTCAGAGTAAACAGATTGACTCCCCCAATGCCTGTGTGAACATTCATTTACTGCCTTTCCTCTGAGCTAATACATAGGGCTGCATGACATTGTTGGAGGTTGGTGGAGAAGATCAGGAGGAGAGACAGCAGAACAGAGAAAGCTACTGTTACAAAGGGCTCTAATTGACTTTGGGTGAACCTTCTGCTTTTATCAGCAGTGAGGGGAGACAGGACCAGCAATTACTGAGAAAAAAGATGGAAAATAGCGGTGTATTATTGAGTGGGCAAAGTTATGCTGCAACACCTTTAAAAGGGGAGAGGGGAGAAGGAGCTCAGCTTGTGGGCATTTATGAGAGAGCCAGCTGATCAGAGCTGGGAATACCCCCAAGCCAGATACTTGAATGTAGGAGAGTCTGCAAACCAAGTGTGAGGCTTTTTAAATGCATAGAAAGTGCATACCACGTCACTTGGGAGCCCTGGTTAACATTCCGCAACACCCCAGGGTTTGGACAATGGCTGGTGAGTGGAGTTGTGCCTAACTAATTCTATGCTTTAAGGGCTGAGCCATGGAAGGGGGACCAAAAATCATTCCCCCCCCCCCTCTCTCCCCTCCCCTCTATTTTCTCCTTACTTCACCTCTATTCAGCTAAGCCCTCTTGCCCCCCCTAAAAATTTTTTTTTCTTCCTTCCTCTCCCTTATCTTTTATGTTTTCCTTCTCTCATCTTCTTTTTTCTCTTATACTTAAACCTTACAATGTTACAAGTGCTACAAGTTATAGCACCATTCATAGTTTATATTAAACGTTTATCTATAGTAATTGATGGGGATGGGTGGGCGGGGGGTTTTATGGGTTAAGTGTTTTACTGTAAGCAAAGGTTACTGGCAAGGGTTATGTCGCGATACAGCAAGCAGCCATAAGGGATAGGCCCGGCGATTCCCCCAGGCCTAAGTAAGGAGTTAACTGCGACTTTGTTAAACATGAAAAAGTTTTGCTTAACGTTTGTACTGCAAAAAAACACAATAAAATATATTTTGAAATAAATGCATAGAAAGGAAAAATAAATTTAGAAAACAGATACTGTATATACTCGACTATAAGCCTAGTTTTTCAGCACATTTTTTTGTGCTGAAAAAGCCCCCTCGGCTTATACTCGAGTCAAGGAAGGCTTAAAAAAACCCTCCATACTCACCTCCCAACCGGCGGCGGTGCGGCAGGCTGGTGTGTCTCTGGCGGCGGTAGGAAAGGCTACTTGAATTTTCTCCGCTGTCATCCCCCGCTGTCCTCTTTGCTTGGCTCTGTCATCCCCCACCATCAGCGCTTTGTAAGTAAGAGCTGTGATTGGATTGAGCGTCAGTTTCCTATTTCATGAAAAGGCAATTAGAAACTGGAGTAAACTGACAGGAAAAGGTCTAGCAGACCAAAGGCCACTACAAAATCAGATAGCAAGTTTTTGAGAGTTATCAGTTTTCACGATTGGCACCTCACAGCACAAAATCTTCAAGTACAGCTTAATGCAGCAAAAAATAAACAAGTTTCCATTTCCACTGTGAAGAGAAGACATCTATCTGCAGGTCTCACAGGTAGAGAATCAGTAAGAAAGCCACTGCTAAGATTGCAAAATAAAATTGTTTGGGAGGAACTGGGCAGAAGGGTGAAAGCAAAGCAACCTACAAGTGCAGCACATTTGTGGGAGTTCCTGCAACAACATTGTGAAGGAAATTTTGAACAAGATCTGAATGAAATTGGGGAAAGAATGTCTCAATTGTTTAAAGCTGTTATATTGGCTACTTTGAAAAGTCAAGAATAAGAATAATGAGTTAATTTGTTGAAACAAAGTGAATCCATTATTTTTATTAATTTTAATTTATTTATTTGTTGCATGCTTTCAGATCAAAGTACATTTGATTCATTAAACTGTGTAAATATCATTAAAAACTGGAAAAATTGAGGTGTTCTAAAACTTTTGACCTGTAGTGTAATTCTTTCCAATTTGTGTAATTTAGAGAACCTAATTAAATGTCAGCAATATTGGGCTTATTCACATAGATGATTTTAATGTCTGAGTTCTGTCCGAATTTGAAACTGACAGAACTTATATAGAACTTGGACACATTAAAGACAATGTGTGTATTCACCCTTTTTTTTCACAGACGGATGAGCCATGTAAAAAAAATTGCAGCATGTCCAAAATGATGCAATTCCTGGACCAGAATAGTCAAGTCAATGGGTGCATTTCCAGCACCCACTCCCATCAGTGGGATTTTAAGATTTAATCAATCGGGGCACCTTCCATTTTTTCATGCACTTGTAATGGAATTGGTCAGTTTTTCACTAACCAAAATTACATTTGCCCATGTGAAAGGCGGGTGCTGTGACAACACTATGACTTCACCAAATAGGATATTATGTAAGTGAAGGCTACTAAACTCAATTATATAGAGTCGAAATGTAGTCTTTTGTAACATAACATCCTGATTGAAATGGTTAAAATGCAATATAATTTAATTGTACCTTTCCCAAATGTAAGATTGAAAATAGATAAAATGATCCATAGGAAGGTTCAAATCATGTACTATAATTAAAAAAACTACCCCATAGCTTATTAATTATAATGAAGGGCCACTAAAGGTGTGAAACCCCAAAAAGACTATAATGTGCTCTGTTCTCATAATGTGATTTTATTGATACTATAGTGAAGGCAACATAGGCTGCTTTAACACCTGCCTTAGGACTCAGTTCAGGATTCCCGTCTCTCTGCTCCTAATTTGCAGAAGAGAAATTGAAATAAAACTGAAAAAAACAGATGTCTTTTTTCCCACTGATTTCAATGGGGTTTCAAAAAAATGGAAACAGAAAGGCTTCCATTTTCTTCCATTCTATCAGGTTTCCATGTTTTGGATGGAAAAATAGCACAGGACATGGAAACCTAATGGAGCAAAAGCAAGTAGAACCTTTCCATTTGCCTTCCACTTTTTTAAACCCCGTTGAAATTAATAGGGAAAAAACATCAGATTTTTTCCATTTTATATCAGTTTCTCCCTCCAAAAACTGAGTAGAGAGATGGAAACCCTCAACTGAGCCATAATGTAGGTGTGAAAGCAGCCATAGCTATAGTGGGTGAAAGACATAACAAGTCTTAGGGTGGGGTCACACAAAGGCTTCTGTGGCAGTTTTTCATGCAGTTCTCTGAGCCAAAGCCAGAAGTGGATTCAAAAGGAATGGCAAAAATAAAGGAAGAACTTATATCTCCTCTTCATGCTTGGTCCACTTCTGGCTTTCACTCAAAATCTGCATTAAAAACTGTAGCGGCATCAAAAAATGCTGTGTGTCAATACCTGTCGTGGCTCACTGACCATAGTAGAGGATCAGGACCGGGGTAATGTCAGCTGAAAGGTGCGCATCCCAGCCAGCCAATCAGCTTTAGCTTGTACACATTTCTTCTGACATCTCCTCTCAGAAGACACTGGTTATACTCTCAGCCTGAAGGTGTTTCTGGTCAAGTTGATGGCTCCTGGTTTAGGCCTGCATCTCAGTTCAAGATTAGCTAGTCTTGTGTAACATTTTATCTGAGATGTTTTTCCTTCTTTTCTCCTGCACATTTGCGACTCATATTCTTGTGTAACATCTAACCTTTGACACACTCCCTGTCACCATCTAGAGAATGTTGGTCCAGTTTTACGTAGGGTCTCCTTGTATCAGTAGGTTAGGGTCGGATCCCCAGTTTCCCCACTTTTACATGTCCTTATATACAATTTTATTTTATCCATGTTTGTGCTTGAAGTGTACATCTGTCTTATAAGGACACAATCATTTCATTCAACTCGGATCTAACACCGCTATTACAGAAGTTTCATTTGGCATCTCTTTTGTCTTATGATCTCTGATCGACTCACCAATAATATTTCCACATAATACAATACATCCCTTTAATCTCAGATCTATTTATGTAGTATCTCATTTCAAGATTGGTTGAGCATGTACAGTATATTTTTGAATACAGTTAATGAAACGTGGGCGTATAGTACAAGGATGCATGAAAATTAAGATGACATATGGGATTCACTTGTTCTATAACAAGTACTTTGTATAATTTTTCAATTGTTCTTCTGAAGAAAATCTTCAACTATGAAAAGACTGACCTTAACTCTTACAGGGAATTGCTCTTTTGCGCACTGTAGCTATACTTTACTTTACACTGTGCCAATTTTGTATCAACATTGAAAAAATTGTTGATATATTGTTATTTAATGTTCTCTTGGTTGCTGTCTTATGTACTTTTACTATTTCATTTTTTAAAAATCTGCATGATGTATATCACAAAGTAATAAAATAATTATCTATGCCGCTAGGTTGCGATTCATACAGCTTCATATTTCTTAAAGCAACCCTCCAGCTCAGGAGGGTTACCGTCTATTCATTTTTCCGTAGATCTTGCTCCTTGGCTACGTGTTAGCTCAGCTGTATTAGGACAGAGCTGTGATCTGTGAGTATAGTGCAGCTACACAGCCTAGACTGAGATAGACTTAGACATATCTCCTGTATGCCTCTTCTGCAGCTTGAACCAATGATGAGATAATGGGTGTGTCCCAGACTACATCAAACTAGGCGCTATAGCTTACTTTATTTAAATTCTAAAAATATAATAATATTTTGGGGCATTTTTAATCACCCCAATGCTGCATTTATATGGCAATAAAAAACAAATAGAAGGACATTTAGAATGCATAGACAAAAAAACTGAATTAGAAGGAGACAGGGCACATACAAACAAAGCAAAACAAACTACAAGGCTAATAGCCAAATCTAGACTAGAAAAAAACACGTAAACAAACTATACTGACGGGAAAACAAAACTAGACTTGGAGGAAGCAACTAAGGTTACAAGAAATACTGAATTCAAATGCATATAGCTTACGCTATCACCAGCACCAATCTGCAGAAGCCAAGAATATTTAAAGAGAGGCTAACCAATCAGACCCTGCTTTTGAAATGAGGCTTGGCTATGGCAGTGCGGTCAGCTGACGAACTCTAATGTGAGCAGTTACATAGCAACTTTATGTCTACAGCTATAATGTGCATTTCATAAAGATACATGGGGCTTCTATTGTTCTTGAGTATGCCTTTAATGTCATATACAGTACAGGGAGCCAAAGGTTTTCTTTATGCTGTTTTCCATACAACTTCTAAAACAAATCATGGCATAATCTATTAGGATCCATAAGTAAAAATGTGGACGAGGAGGAAAGAGAGTGGTGGAGCAAAGCCCATACAGTCGTGTTTGTTGTGAACAATGATACTACAAACGCGGTGAAGAGAGTGGAGAGGTAACTTCAATAGTGGAGGTGTTGCCTGACCAGATAACGCACCACCTGGGTGAGCGTGACAGAGCAAGAGAATAGGACTAAAAACTGGTAGTGGGGAAGGCGCAACACTCCAGGTAAAACAAGTAGAAAGTGACCAAAGGTGTGGAAAACTTCTCCTTTTATTGAATAAAGTACGTGATCAACTTATGAGCTTTCGAGGATAACCCCTTCATCAGTTCGGGTGGTATTTAAAATATACAAGCAATTGGTGGGTCCCAAAAAGGGTAAATAATCCTGTTTGCCTGTGTAGTGAGGGTCAGCCAGGGCAGGAGCAGGAGAAGTGATGCTCCTGCCAAACTGAAGAAGAGGTTATCCCCGAAACGCTTTTTCATAAGCTGATCATGAACTTTATTAAATATAAGGAGAAGTTTTCCACATCTCTGGCCACTTCCTACTTGTTTTAACCTGAAGTGTTGCGCCTTCTCCACTGCCAGTTTTTAGTCCTACTCTCTTGCCATATATAAAGAGTAGAGATGAGCGAATATACTCGCTAAAGGCAATTGCTCGAGCGAGCATTGACTTTAGCGAGTATCTCCCCTGCTCGAGACTGCAGGTTCGGGTGCCGGCGCGGGGGATCGGTGAGTAGCGGCTGTCAGCAGGAGGGAGCGGGGGGGAGAGAGGGAGAGAGAGATCTCCCCTCCGTTCCGCCCCGCTCTCCCCCGCAGCTCCGTGCCCGCTGCCGCACCCGAACCTGCAGTCTCGAGCGGGGGAGATACTCGCTAAAGTCAATGCTCGAGCAATTGCCTTTAGCAAGTATACTAGCTCATCTATAATAAAGAGGTATCTTCCCCTGTGAGTACTGAAGTAGACCTGCATTATGTAACAGATAAGAGGCTGCTGGAGTGGGGGGTCTTTTATAATACTGACTATTGTGCAATCATAAAAACAACATGAAATAAATAATAACAGACGCTCCCGAAACAGGTTCTTTTTAAAACTCACTTTAAGCCAATATAATTTAAAATACTGAATCATTGTAATAGAGGAAAACATTTCTAGAAGGGCAAAAAAAAACCCCCCACTGTTGTTTATGCTGCAGTTTTGGGAGTAAAATCCAGAAGTGGCTCCATCAAGAAGGAGAGAGAAGCCTTTCTGTATATTTCCCATTCCCTTTTAATCCATTTTTGGCTTTGACCAAAAAACTGTATGAGAAACTAGTACAAAAACTGCAGCATTTTTCTTAAAAAACACTGTGTGAAAGTACCAGAAAACAGGAAAATCTGAGGAGATAGACACATTCAGAAAATTGGTCCTTTATTATACAATGTCACTAGGTGGCAGAGAAGGGTTAACTTGAAAGCCTGTCGCCTGGTATGTTTTATTTCTATTTGCTTTATCGGATGTGTCTGTTTTAGCATTTGTTTTTCCTCTTTCTCCAGTTTTTAGCAGTTCAAGGTAAACCTCCATTTGCTGGGAGCATCATTGTTCAGTACCTGCATTGTAGAATATATGATGTCAAATATTTGAAACCGCGCAACCATCATTTACGTTCTAAACATACAGCACATGCAGCTGCCGGAAAACAGCCATCAGTGCTCGCTGCATCAATTATATATTACACCATAGTCAGAAGGTAAAATGCTCTAAAAAGTGCCTAATAAATATACCTTAATGTTGCCTGCACATATGGCGCATTCGTTTTACAGCAGAAAACACACAGCAGATTCGCACCAAATCTGCCGTGGCCCAATCTGCACCTATATGATGGGAATTGGAACGCGTCTTCAATTGTGGAACTGCTGTGGGATTTAACCCTTGTATTTCAAGAGTCAACTTCTGCCACATAAATCCGCAACATAATTAGATGGGCTGCGAATTTAGAATCTGCAGTGTTTTTCAAAAACACTGCAGACTCATTGCAGAAAATTTCTGCACCATGTAAAGGAGATTTCTGAAGTTGATGCAGTTTATACCAGTTTATTTGTCTGATGTTGAAATTAAAGGGGTTGTCCCACGCCGAAACGGTTTTTTTTTTTTTCAATAGCCCCCCCGTTCGGAGCGAGACAAACCCGATGCAGGGGTTTAAAAAAAACAAACGGATAGTGCTTACCTGAATCCCCGCGCTCCGGTGACTTCTTACTTACCCTCGGTGGACCGCAGGTCTTCTGTGCGGTCCATTGCCGATTCCAGCCTCCTGATTGGCTGGAATCGGCACACGTGACGGGGCGGAGCTACGAGGAGCCGCTCTCCGGCACGAGCGGCCCCATTCAGAAGAAAGAAGACCGGACTGCGCAAGCGCGTCTAATCGGGCGATTAGACGCTGAAAATTAGACGGCACCATGGAGACGGCGACGCCAGCAACGGAACAGGTAAGTGAATAACTTCTGTATGGCTCATAATTAATGCACAATGTACATTACAAAGTGCATTAATATGGCCATACAGAAGTGTATACCCCAACTTTGTTTCGCGGGACAACCCCTTTAAGTTTCAGTTCTGAGCTACTTTTAAGAATACATTAAAGGATTGCATGATTAGCTATTGCAAACCATGTTTCTATTATTTCGATCACACTAGTATACATAGGATAGCGTTCCCATAGCAGACATAAAATTTACGCCATTTTAAGGTGCTTCTTGATCCCACCTCTAGATGGACATTGTGTTCATTCAGCCTAACATACTATGTTACTATGCTACCTCTATCCTATCCCGTGACAAGAGATTCTAGTGCCCACATACCATGATTTCATGGAGACCACATCTCTGTGTAGACTCTCTCTCTTCCAATTAAAACAAGACAAGACCAAACTGGAATAGGTCTTCTCTCTCATGGGGGTGCATGGGCTGCCAAGTACACCCTTGTTGATTGCTTTTGCAACAGCAAAACTGGGCAGAATCTGAGTGAGTCTGACAAGGTCCATATTGTGATGGCGAGATGAAAGGGTCAAATAATCTCCAAAACGGTTGATTTTATGGGTTGTTCCCTGTATGGTGTGGTTAGTAATACCAAAAGTAGTCCAAGAAGGGACAACCAGTGAATTGATGACAGGATCATGGGTGCCCAATGCTCGTTAATGAGAAAGACAATGGCTACCCCATTAATCCTATCCAGCAGAAGAGCAAGTCCAGCAGACGTTGTTGAAAAAGGTAATGCTGTACATCTTCAGAAGTCTTATGGAGTTCATACCTTGACAGGTTACAGCAGTTTTGGCTGTACAAAGGGAACCTACTGTCAGGATTCAAGCCTGCTACCTTATGCACTCCCAGCAAAGCCCTTCCTATTGAGCCATTCAGCCTGTTAGACAGTTCCTCTGTGTAAGCCATGCTCCAGTATCCTGTTCTTAGTCCCCAGTTCTAGAATTGGCTCCACCCTGCTCTAATTAGAGACACTGCATAAACCTGGCATTGAACCTCCCCCCCTTTACATGTTTATTGTCCTTTGTGCCTCTAACCAAGCTACCTCTCTACCAACTGCCTCTCTTGCTAAATAGATTGTTATCTCGTGTACCATCTCAACTACGCTACTTCTTGAATCCTCTGTAGTGCACTGTCTTCCCATGTACCTGACTCCGACTGCCTTCTTGACCACGTTTCCCACCAGTGGCAGTTACAACAGGTGACTCCAGTCCAGCGCCAGACTCATGGCACCTACACAATTGCAAGCAGGTGGATTTAATATTACAATTGATAAGTGTATGTATAAAAGGATTACCTCTTGTTATGTTCTATAATGTGTATACTTTTGTTGCAGCTTGTGTGCACTTGGATTGGGAGGGAGGTCACATACTGCACACATGATGCTACAAATCTACTATCTACTACTATCTTTAGGCTGGTTTCAAACTGGCATATTGTTACACTTTCGCAATACGGATTCGTATATGGACATGTTACAGATGTTATTGCAACCGTATGTCATCAGCATTTCATCACTGATGGTTGGATCTGTATTTGCCCAATAGAAAATGATACCAGTAAAGGCAAATGCAGAGGCAAAAATGGACAAAAATATAGGTCACTCATGAAAAATACAGCCATGTGAATAGATACATAGATTTACATTGGCAGATTTATATTACGGTCTGCAAAACTGGCATTATAATCACTTTAATAATATTAGTTAAAGGGGTTGTCTCGCGAAAGCAAGTGGGGTTCAGCACTTCTGTATGGCCATATTAATGCACTTTGTAATATACATCGTGCATTAAATATGAGCCATACATAAGTTATTCACTTACCTTCCCTGCGCTGGCGTCCCCGTCTCCATGACTCCGTCTAACTTCAGCGTCTAATCGCCCGATTAGACGCGCCTGCGCAAAAGGGTCTTCTGCCTTCGGGTCTGCCCGGCAGCATCGGCGCTCTGGCTCCGCCCCTTCTACGCATCATCGCGTAGCTCCGCCCCATCACGTGTGCCGATTCCAGCCTCCTGATTGGCTGGAATCGGCACACGTGACGGGGCGGAGCTACGCGATAACGCGTAGAAGGGGGGCAGAGCCAGAATGCCGCTGCTGCCAAACCGAGCCGAAGGCAGAACACCCTTCTGCGCAAGCGCGTCTAATCAGGCGATTAGACACTGAAGTTAGACGGAGCCATGGAGACGGGGACGCCAGCGCAGGGAAGGTAAGTGAATAACTTCTGTATGGCTCATATTTAATGCACGATGTACATTACAAAGTGCATTAATATGGCCATACAGAAGTGTATAACCCCACTTGCTTTCGCGAGACAACCCCTTTAATGCAGAACCATCTGGAAGCCCAATCTGGAAAGTAAGAGCCACGCTGACGTTCTACTACTATTTATGGACTGTTAAAGAAGGCAATTAGGCCAGCAGGGGGTTGTAGTTTCTGAACAGCTGCACCAACCACTGTTTTACTTCCTTGTTCTGAACTTAGTTGCAAAGTTGCATTAACTTTCCTCCTTCCAATGAAATTTTTGTTTCCCATTTTTTATGTGTTGCTAGTTATGAAACTTAAAGTAGTTAAAGGGACATAAAGTGTGTTCAGACCTGTGCACTATGAATTCCTATCATGTTAACCACTATCCATCCATCCGTGTTATATGGCTTATCTAGGCATTTCTGGAAACTTTTAGGAAAAAATGCTGCTGTCGGCGGCTCCATTGAAGGCAATGGTCTGCCGACACCCCATAATTGGTTTTCAGGGAAGAGCTTTAAGTATAAGCCCTTCCCTGAAAAACAACCATTTTAATGTAAAAAAATATATATATTTATACATACTTACCTGTCCGCCGCTGCCATGTCCCCTGCAGGGATGAAGAACACATCTGCCACATGCGGTAGATGTTTTCTTCATCCATGCGGATAATAATGAATTCTCTGCTGCACCTGTCACAGATGTAGCAAAGGAATTCTTCATCCCTGCGGGGAATAAAGAATTCCCTACCACAGCTGTCACAGGTAACAGCTGCGCTAGAGGATCCAGCTGCTGGCACCCTGTAATTGCTTTTCAGGGAAGGGCTTTAAATATAAGCTATTGCCTGAAAAACAAGGCAAACTAGTGTAAAACATTTTTAAATACACATACTCACCGTCCTCCAGCTGCCGGGGCTCAGCCATGTCCTCTGTGCTGTCCCCGACTCTGCAATGCAATTCTTTGAGCAAGCGGGGAATTAAAATCCCCGTCTGCTGAAAGAGCTGCTTCAGATTGGCTGTGGCACTCAGCGAATCACAGGCAACTCTCGCCTATTATTCATTCAACAAAAGCTGCCTGTGATTAGCTGAGCGCCTCAGCCAATCAGAAGCGGCTCTTTAAGCAGGCGGGGATTTTAATTCCTCGCCTGCTCAAGGAAGTCCATTGCAGAGCTGGAGACAGCGCAGGGAGGATACAGATGAGCCCCAGCAGCTGAAGGAAGGTGAGTATGTGTTTTTTTTACTCTAGTTTGCCTTGTTTTTTAGGGAAGGGGTTATATTTAAGGCCCTTCCCTAAAAAACAATTACGGGGTGCCGTCAGACCATTGCCTTTAATGGACCTGCTGGTAGCAGCTGCAGCTCCATTGAAGGCAATGCGCACCTGCATACACGCATATTTTTTGCACGTACAGGGGTGCGCACATGTGTACGCACCTATGTATGCACAAACACGCTCGTATGAAGCCACCCTCAAGTAAGAATTTAAAAAAAATAGGTGTCTGTCTCACTCCAAGTTTATTCTGCTGCAGCGCAACAACCCTAAACATAAAGCCAACTTAATTAAGAACTATCTTCAGCATAAAAAAGAACAAGCAGTCCTGGAAGTGATGATATGGCCCCGACAGAGCCCTGATCTTAACATCATTGAGCCTTTCTGGGATTACATGAAGAGATGGACGGATTTGAGCAAGCCAACATTCACAAATCTGTGGTTAGCTCTCCAAGACATTTGGAACAACCTCCCTGCCGAGTTCATTCAAACGCTGTATGCATGTGTACCTAGAAGAACTGATGCTGTTTTGAAGGCAAAGAGTGGTCACACCAAATATCGATTTGATTCACATTTCTTTTGTCCATTCACTTTTCATATTGCTCATTGACTAAAAAGAACTCTTAACACTTCAATTTTTGAAAGCATTCTTACTTTGTAGCATTTTTTTCTACGCCTTCCTATACGTTTTGCACAGTATAGTAAATGGACAGACTGAAAGAAATATCAGTAAGTATTCAGTTCCCTAAATCATTAAAATATGCAATAAAACATGAAAACAAAATACCATAACTCATTGATGACAAAGTCATAAGATCTTAAGACCCTATCGGGGGCCCATACATATCCCCCCTTGTTTTCTTTATAAATAAAGAGTCTTGAGTGGGCAAAACTGTGGTCATGAAGCAGTTAAATAAACATGATAAGAGATGGGAATTATCATTAAGCAACTCACATTTATTTTCCTCCGAGGCAAAGTTGATGCATATTTCAGTAAATCATTTTATAAAAATAATGATATGTTTTACGTACGGCTCTAAACATAGCATTATATCTGTAAGATTCATCTAAAACTGTTTTGCAGCTGGAATGTTTGGTAACTTCAATTACTTTGCTGGAGCTAAACTCTTACTACAGTATATAGACACCAGTGGAAAATATATGCTATTAAAATCCTTACTGGTGGTTCAAGTAAAAGTACCTTTACAAGTGCAATGAGCCCCTCGGAAAAGGCGTTAAAGCGGACAAACTACAGTTGTTCCTATAAGAGCACATATGTTTGATCCTGGGTGCAAAAACATACATACAGTACATATCACTGAGACATTACTTGCCTTAGTAAGTTAAAGGAGATGTCCCGCGCCGAAACGGGTTTTTTTTTTTTTAAACCCCCCCCCCGTTCGGCGCGAGACAACCCCGATGCAGGGGTTAAAAAAACCACCCGCACAGCGCTTACCTGAATCCCGGCGGTCCGGTGACTTCAATACTTACCGCTGAAGATGGCCGCCGGGATCTTCTACCTTCGTGGACCGCAGCTCTTCTGTGCGGTCCACTGCCGATTCCAGCCTCCTGATTGGCTGGAATCGGCACGTGACGGGGCGGAGCTACACGGAGCCGCTCTCTGGCACGAGCGGCTCCATAGAAGAAAGCAGAAGACCCGGACTGCGCAAGCGCGGCTAATTTGGCCATCGGAGGGCGAAAATTAGTCGGCACAATGGAGACGAGGACGCTAGCAACGGAGCAGGTAAGTATAAAACTTTTGATAACTTCTGTATGGCTCATAATTAATGCACAATGTACATTACAAAGTGCATTATTATGGCCATACAGAAGTGTATAGACCCACTTGCTGCCTCGGGACAACCCCTTTAACAATTCCCCATAATCTTAAGAATGAAGGTGGCCATGGTGCTAGTTGAAGGGCTTGTCAGGCCCCTACCTGTTATAAAATTATCCTTTATAATATGGTTAGAGAAAAACATTATCACTTGGCACTTCAAGCCGAAACGTTGTCTATGTTCTAATGTGGAACAAAATATAGAGGCATCCCCTGAAATATGAGGATGTGAAAAGCTTTTTTTGCACCAATTTGCCGCTCCTGTGCAACTTTTTGGATTTACTAGATGATTGAATCCGTGGTCGGAGTCTACATGGAGCGTGCTTCCCACTGTGATTATGGTAAGGGTGTGTGCTGCTATAGACTTGATATACAACTTTGGACTAAGCTCATACATGTTCATATATCCACACTCCCCTCCTCCTCCCTCCAGATGCTGATTGGCAGGTCCATCTGTACTACTGTGTGCACAGAAGGACCTGCCAATCAGCATCTGATCCACTTTTATTTTTCAACAGTCTGTAAATGTCTGGGAAATGAGAAGACGAATTGCTGAAGTTTTTGGAGAGGAACGTTGTCCAATTCTTATCTGATGTAGAATTCTAGCTGCTCAACAGTCCCGGGTCTTCTTTGCAAGATATTTTGTTTCATAATGTGTCAAATGTTTTCTATTAGTGAAAGGTCTGGACTGCAGGCCGCCGGTTCAGCACCCTGAGTCTTCTTCTATGAAGTCATGCTGTTGTGATGGTTGCAGCATATGGGTTAGCATTGTCTTGCTGAAATATGTAAAGGCCTTCCCTGAATGGGAGCATATGTTATTCTAAAACCTCTATATACGGCTCAACACTGATAGTGTCTTTCACGATGCGTGCGCTGCCCATGCCATAGGCACTAATGCAACCCCATACCATCAGAGATACAAGCTTTTGAACTGCACGCTGATAACAAGCTGGACGGTCCCTCTCCATTTGTTTCTGCAAATTTTGATTTATCTGATCACAGAATAATTTTCTACTTTGCCTCAATCCATTTTAAATGAGCTTTGACCCAGAGAAGATGCTGGTATTTCAGGATTGTATTGCTAAATGGCTTCTTCTTTACATGATGCAGCTTTCATCTGCATTTGTGGATTGCACAGTGAGCTGTATTCACAGACAATGATTTCTAGAAGTATTCCTAAGCTCATGCAGTGATTTGCATTACAGAATCATGCCTGTTTTTAATACATTGATGCCTGAGGGTCGTAGATCTCGAGAATCCAATATTGAACATCGGCTTTGTCCCTTGTGCACATTCATCTCTCCAGATTCTCTGAAACTTTTGTTAATATTATGTACTGTAGATGGTGGGTCATATAAGCTTTGCAATTTTACATTGAGGAACATTTTCCCGAAATTGTTGCACAATTTTTAGACATGGTTTTTCACAGATTGGTGAACCTCTGACCATCTTTGCTTCTGAGAAACGTTACCCTTCTTATATTCATTTATGTGACTCTCCAGCTGTTTTGTACCACTTACTTTTCCAGCATTTTGTTAATTTGTCCCAGCTTTTTTGAGATGTGTTGCTGCCATCAATTTCAAAATTAGTTAATTTTTAAAAATGAAAGGGAACCTATCTGACTTTTCCCTTCTGATCTGTGTTCTATGTTCTATTGTGAATAAAATATGGTCAGATGAGATTTCCAAATCATTGCATTCTTTTTTTCTTTACATTTATTTACATTCTATAATGTTATACTAGTCAGTTGCAACTTATCGCACAAAATTGTAAATAACGACACACTATCCATATTCTGCGGAGTATGCGGTAACTCCAAGTAAGGTTATCCCAAAGTCCCCAGGCTCAGTATATTGAGAAGTCCCAACCAGAGTTCATACCAGTTTTTTGGGCCTCACTTGTCTCTCTACACTCTTAGCAAGGCTACTAATCCTGAAAGTCACTGAGCATTCGATTCAGCATTAATTAAGGCCTCACTTACGATCCCAATACTGAAGATATCCTCAATGTCCACTTGTAGATCTCAATCTGACTGGGCGAAAACGTGTGTATGTGGGTAAAAAATTGGCTCAATGATAGAAAGCAGAGGGTGGTAATAAATGGTTCGTACTCTGATTGGACCACAGTCGCTAGCGGGGTGCCACAGGGTTGAGTATTAGGCCCCACTCTGTTCAACATATTTATCAATGACCTGATAGATCAATATTTGCAGATGACACAAAATTATACAATATAATTAATGCAACGGAGGACAATGTGCGGCTACAAACGGACCTAGATAAGCTGGGGGCTTGGGCAGGAAAATGGCAAATGAAGTTCAATGTTGAAAAATGTAAGACTATGCACATGGGCAGGAGAAACGGATATCACCAATATTCACTTAATGGGGTACCACTAGGGAAAAGTGATTTGGAAAAGGATCTGGGGGTATTAGTGGATAGTAGACTAAACTGGAGTAACCAATGCCAGTCAGCTGCTGCAAAGGCAAATAAAGTCTTGGGGTGCATTAAAAGAGGTATAGGGGCGAAGGACGAGAACATCATCCTTCCATTATATAAGGCACTTGTCAGGCCTCACATGGAATACTGCGCACAATTCTGGTCACCGGTGCTCAGAAAAGATGTCACAGTGCTTGAGGGGATTCAAAGAAGGGCAACTAAACTAGTACATGGAATGACGGGACAGGAATACCCAGAGAGGCTATCCAAATTGAGATTATTTACTCTAGAAAAAAGACGGCTAAGGGGCGATCAAATAACTCTGTATAAATACATGAGGGGACAATACAAGGATCTCTCCCAAGATCTGTTTACACCCAGGACCACGACGGTAACAAAAGGGCATCCGCTACGATTAGAGGAAAGCAGGTTTCATCACCAACATAGAAGGGGATTCTTTACTGTTAGAGCAGTTAGACTGTGGAACTCTCTGCCGGAGGAAGTGGTGATGGCAAAATCCATAGAGGAATTTAAAAGGGGACTTGATGTCTTTCTGGAGAGGAAGGACATTATAGGATATGAATCTTAGGTTAATTGTCAATCCGGGTATACAGGCAGGTAGGAACTATTAGGGGTTGATCCAGGGAACAGTCTGATTGCCATTAGGGAGTCGGGAAGGAATTTTTTCCCCAAAAGGGCCAATTGGCTTCTGCCCTTGGGGTTTTTTGCCTTCCTCTGGATCAACACAGGAGGATAGACAGGCTGGACTAGATGGACATTGTCTTCATTCAGCCTTACATACTATGTTACTATGTAATAGCGCAGTTGGAACTCCCACTTACAGCACATTGCTCCTTCACAGCATTGGCACTCTCCTGTAGTTCATGTAGGGTCTCAGCATCTCTTCAGTAGCTCCTGCTGCTTAGCCTGCCATCCATTGGTTGTTCTGCAGGCCATTGTACCCACCTATTCTCTATTCTCCACCATACAGCACCTCTATGGGCCAGTAGACATCACCTTCCTTGCAGGCACAGCAGACCTTCTGCCTGCTGTGCAGCACCAGCTTTCTCAAAGTCCCTTGCTTTCTTCTCCTTCTTTCTAGAACCTTCCAAACACGTGACGTCTCGACAGCCAATCAAGGAACAGCACACAGGAGGCAATGTCTGGGTGCAGTTTATCAAACTGGCCACTTGAAGTCATTTAAACCTTAAGTTTCCCATCTCTATGGCAATTCTAACCCTTTAGGATGAGTCCCTTACAATAGTCACATGTCCATATCCTTTTTAGTTATTTTGCTCTAGTTTTTCAGCACATGACAGTAAGATTACAGACTTGATTAATTCAGTTTAGACGTCTGCTTAGTTTAGCATGACAAAAGCAGATCTTTTTCTGGAATTTTGGGGCAAATGTTGTTGACAACTTCCTAGAGTTAGCAGCTGGTATTGATGAACTTCCTTCTCTTGGTTGGGAGTCTATTCTCAACTCTCACGTGAAAGAAACTTACGTCTAAGATTAATATTAGTAGAGAAAGGCTAAGAAACGGGAAGACCAAAAAAAGATGAGTTGGTTGTGCATGTCAGAAAGTCAAGATGAATGACACGCGCAAAGAAAGGAAAGGAAAATTTGCTACTTTACAAATACATAATTCCGCGAAGAACATTTCGATTCTCTGTTCACAAAGGCTCCTGTCACAGTCACTGTATTAACAAACAATAGCTTGTGTTCTGCTAAGCAATGGAAACCACCCATCCAGTCACTGAAACTTCCTAATTGGTTTCCGCACATTGGTTTATCTGTCATAGTCAGCGTACGCCAAGGTTAAAAAAATACAAACATCTTTCATTTTCTTCGTGCATTTTCCTAAAGTAAATATCAGTGACTAAATATTTCCAGCTGTTTATGTAGTTAGATTTCGGCACATGGAGGTGGATCAGATTTTGCCGCATATAGCTATTGTTTATTTGTATAATTCTTCAAATTATGTCTAATAGCAGAAGTGCATTATCTGTCAGGTGAACACTTCTCCTGAAGCTGCATACTTACCTGACCACAGGGGGGCAACGTATTAGTAGATAAATACTCTATTATTGCGGAGAGCACCTGTCTAGTAGATATATTGGAGGAGAGAATGTGCCTGCCCCCCTTTAGTTATAGCACATCTGGCATCAGATACTTAAATACCTCTGACTTATTGCTTGTAATTGTACAGAATGTACTATATAGCCTCTTGAAATGAAGTTTTAGCACATGTGAAAACAACACTCACATTAGTGACCCCTCTACAAGTAAAACACATGGAGGGTACCTCAATGCTGTGTTGCTGGACATGCCAAATGCTCACTGATATTTAACAGTATGTTGCACTGACCTCTTAGGAATGCTGCTTTCTAATAGGAGGCACTGCAGAGGCATTATATACAATCTACCTATTTGCATATTCAAATTTCACAGATTAGCATGTATGGCCTTATACGGTAAAGGTCCTTTTACAGGCAAAGATAATCTTTCAAATGACTGAAAGATTGAAAGATTTAGCGATCTATTGGCATAAAGTGTTAATGGCCATTACCACTTTATCATCTTCACTTACATGTAAAAGGACCTCTAAGAGTTGTTTGCAGAGCCCAGCAGGTGTTTAAACACACCCAACTAAGCAAACAGCTGTCAACACATTCCATTGTTCTCCTCATGGCTAGTGTAAACATGCCAGGAAGAGAACATCCTGCAGTCTATTGAAAGATGAGCGAAATACATTCAAATGGAATGCATTTGCTCAGTCTTTCAGCAGCTGAACGATGGATTTTTTGTGAAGTGAGATCCATCATTCAAACAAAAAGTGCATAATGCCCACATTTACATGTAACGATGCTCATTTTCATCTGTTTGAACGAATTTTGAGCGATAATAGTTGTGTGTTAAAGGGCCCCAAGTCTCTTCACAACTGCTAGATGCTGCTAGAAGATGAAACCATACCCTTCCTGACCCACATCAGGCCTTTTGCCCAGCCAAGCCAGCAGCCCACTGACAAGGGGCAAAAACCCCTCTAGCTTTGTCTTATATTCCCAGTCATGTTACAAGGCCTTTTAAAAAGGTCAGACATTAAGTTGTAGGAATGCTGCTTTCTAATAGGTGTTGCTGTAGAGACATTCTATCATCTGCCTATTTGCATATTCAAAGTTCGCAGAGGGGCATGGATGGTCTTATAAATCTCATCACACGTCCTAGGTGCTTTTCCAAGGTGAAACTATACCCTTCCCGACTCTTATCTTGTATCACTGAGGCGGGTGACCATTGATTGTTATTTGTATGCCATTGCAATCCATAAATCAGCATTTTTAAGGTCCTCCCTAATTTAGCATTATTATAACATTTCATAGAAGGTCTTGTTGACAAATTCGCTTAAGTGTTGAATGAAAGTTCAGGGTAAAATGTTTTCACTTATTCATTGGGAAGGAGACAAAACGCTGGGAAATTAGGTACTGAACTCACCAGCTACAAAAGTGTTTTTTTTTTTCACCCATTGAATGCACCACTCTATTAGATACTCAAGTGAATGGGTTTCAGCTGTAATACCAGACACAACCTATTGACAAGAGTGGTGGTTTTCTGTAAAAGAAACAGACACTTTAATTCTAATTTCATACAGCCCATTAGAGGGGTTTTCTTACAATTAACATTTATCACCTATATACTGGATAGGTGATAAATGACTGATAGCTGTGGACTCTGCCACTAGAACCCCCACTGATCACAAGAATTGGGGTCCCAAAACACAATTTATGGATTAGGCAGAAAGATAATAGGAGAGTTGAAGTATGGAGCTAGGGGCACCCAAAGCCATTATAAATGACAAGTATCATGGTAAATACAAGGGATTAAGATGTCAGGTGGGGCACATGAAACATCAACCTTCAAGGGTTTGTCCAAGTTGTAAGCTCTCCGAACAACCCCTTCCCAATGCAGTAAAATAACAAAGAGCGCTATACTCAACTCTCCCCACTTTCACTGCGTCCTGCAATGGGACTCAATCCTGCGCCCCAATCTCTGTTTACAGCTATAGTCCCACCCAGTTGCGATCGATTGCTGAGCTCTGTTATTGGCTGTAGCCCTGGTGACATCCCATAAACTGGACAGGACCGCAGCTGTAAACTGAGACTAGAGCAAAGAACCAAGTACTGGCAAATGGACACAGTGGAAGCCGGGAGAGGTGAGTATAACTCTATTTCTTATTTTACTGCATGAGGAAAGGGTTATCCAGAGATCTTGCAACTTGGTCGAAGGTTGATGTTTCATGTGCCCCACCTGACATCCTCAACCTCTTGCATTCACCATGATACCTGTAATTGCTTTGTGTGCCCCCAGCTCCATACCTCACCGCTCCTATAGTCTCTGTCTATCTATCTAATTCGTAAATTCTTTCCTCCTTCCTTAATGGTGCTCTAGGTGGCCACGTTCTCCTCCTCTCCCTCATTCTGGCTCATGATAATCCCGAGTGCTCCGGCTCATATAAGGAATGTTTCCAACTGCTTAGAAACAGGTATTTTTTTTTCTGATTATGAGTTTCCCTTCTCATAGTAGTAGAAATAATTGGACCTTTGTTGTGCTAGGTCTCAGCAAGCATCTCAGAGCCCATCATCCGTAGGTCGTGGTCAGACATCTCACTGTGTATTGTTAGCTTACATTATCTAGCATCTGGAATCCCGGTTCTCTTTCTATAGAGAAATTCTGCATATTCAACATGATGCTAACATATAGGAGTTGCACTTGCTGAACAGTTGGAGCGAAGATGTCTGACTGCCGGCTCCTCGAATGTTGTTCTGTGCTTAATGAAAGCAATTACTGGTGCAGCTCCACGACAAGTACTCTGATGCCTCTCACGGATCCATTCTGTAGGTTATGATTTAAAGTACAGGCGTAATAGCTGGATTCAAGGATAAATCAAATGTACATGACAGCTGAAAAATTGCAGAAAAAAAGATTATCTGTCAGAGGATTATTTCAGATCAGAAGTGAAAACCTTTGTTAGGAAACCCTTTTTGTGGAAGAGGGATAAGGTGACATTGATAGAGATTACACAGCAGTCTCCGAGAGGCAGGTGAGGCAGCTGCTACTAACCGACCTGGCACAAGAAACCTTTTCCACATCAAATTGCCACCAAGACAATGACATGGAAAAATGAATCCGTATTGAATGGGTAGATGCGATGTGCAATTTCTTCTGATCAAATAAAATCCCGTTCCTCTGCTAGAATGTGGAAACTAAATGCGAGTTATTTGATCCGATACTTTCCTTTGTAAACATATTTTCTCATTTGTTTTCTCGCTGGCTCGGAAATAGAATAATCTCCAGTTAAAAGAAACGGGAGAGCGTATATTGGATGACTCGCTGACAGTAAGTGTAGGGTCCGACTTAATAAAATCTTCCTTTTTCCGAAAACTGTCTGATGTTATTCATGTGTTTTATGATATGTGATGACCGTATGTTATCTTTCGTTATCTTCTACTACTGCTGACCTGTCTTTGTGACTAGTGCTATTGTGGAGATCTACTGCTGGAAGAGTTACAGGAAAATGAAGAAGTGGAAATCACAAAGTGACATTAAAACAGTTTAATGGAACCAAATCGCTGTGCGCCCAGCAGAAGCCGCAGTGGTGGTTGGTTTGTAAATTTTTCTAGCTGCTTTAACCCCTTGCAGCCCTTTTTTATTTTCGCTTTTTTTTTTTTTGCTCCCCACTTTCAAAAAATCATATCTTTTTATTATTACGGTTACATACCGTGTTTCCAAGAAAATAAGACACTGTCTTATATTGTTTTTTGCCCCAAGAAGGGCACAGTGTTTTATTTTCCGGGGTTGGGGGCCTTATACTCACTTGGTCCCTGGCGTCCGGATGGTCCGCGGCATCCCGATGGTCTCCAACGGCACTACGGCAAGTGTGCTCCCCGTCTACCTGCTCAGCTTCTGTCCGGCGATGGGGCTTTGAATAAACCCGTCTCCAGCAAAGCGTAGCGCTAGAAGCCAATCACAGCCGGCGCTCCATGAGCCAATCACAACCATTCAGTGATGTCATCCACTGAATGGCTGTGATTGGCTCATCAAGCGCAGGCTGTGATTGGCAGGTGGCGCTGATATTAGCCAATCACAGGGCTCGCTTTGCTGCAGGTGGGGTATTTAAAGCCCTGTCACCAGTAGAAGCTGAGCAGGCAGACGGGGAGGACACTTGCCGCAGCGCCGCCGGAGACCATCAGGACGCCGCGGACCAGGTGAGTATTGATTTTTTTTACATTTTTGGGCAGTAAGAATGACACCTTATGTTTATTCTGCCGGTCAGTATGAATACAGCGATATCAAACTTGTAAAGTCTTTTAATGTAGCATACCTTTTAAAAAAATGTCTTAATTTGATTTTTCTGTCTCCCTAGTTTTGTGGGGGCTTGTTTTATTCCATGGGGAGCTGTAGTTATTATAAATACCAATTTGAGTTACATATGACTTTTGAATCACTGCTTGAGGCTCCTGCACACTGGCGAGAGCGATATTGGGATGTGATTGACGCCCTGATATCACTCTCACAATCTTTTTTGAAGCCCTGGATGTGAGGGCTTTCTGCAGGGAAATAGCCTCCCATCCCAGCAGGGCTGAAGGAACTTACTGCTGCAGCTGTCACAGCAATGGCAGGAGATAGCGATCTTCTTCCATTGTTTCCAATGGGGCCGACAGCAGCAGCGCCTGCCCCATTGAAACCAATCGGAAATGCCCGGCATCCATTGCCACCTCTGTGACAGCAGTGGCAGAGGACTCCCCGTGGCGAAGATTTTTGGGGATTGCATTCTGACAGGCAGTCTATCAAGTCTATCAAAACAGTTCCAGAGCCAACGTCATACACACACACTCAACATGCACCGTACATGTATAGCACATGTCGGGAGGGGGTCAAAAGGACTGCTTGAGATTAGAAAAAAGTATCCTTTTTTTATTCCCAGAGACAGCACTACTCTTGTTTATTGGCTGTATCTTGTATTGCAGCTCCAGGCTCTTTGAAGTTAATGGGGGTGAGTCACAATAACTGACACATTTCTGGGTAAAAAGTGGACGTTTTTGTACCCTAAGATAACCTATTCTGAATAGCAATAAAACAAGAGTTGAGCAGAATATTCTGCACCAAAATCCACATGGCTTTGTGCAGACTTTGAAGCAGAATTGAAAATGGCTTAATTTTGCCAGGAATTCACCATTAAAATCCATAGGTAGACCTTTTGGTTTTGGAGCGGAATTTAGCAGCGAACGATTATGCTGTGTCTAGTGGTGCGTGTTTCAGAAATATTCTACTTGTTTGAATGTACTTTAAAATGGATGCAATAGTCCAATCTAGGTGGATCAACCCTAATCCAGCCAAAGGTCAGCACAAGTGCAAGAAAAAAAGTGTGGACTTCAGCATTCCAAAAGTGGCAATTTGTATTTCAGGCAGGAATACATTGACCAACAGACAGCAATGTTTTAGCTTTTTATGCAGTGTGCACAAGTAAAATCACATCATTTTATAATCAGAGAAGGAAACAAGCCTTCATACGGTTCTGTCGACAGAAAAATAAAAAAGTTTTTTTTTCTTAAAGCAGGGAGGAAAAAAATAGCTGTATCTTCAAAGGGGTTGTATCAGGAAAAGAACATATTCACAGGAGGGGTCACTGATCACTAGAATGAAGATCTTGAGTGTCCAGAATGAATGATTTTCATTGCGTTCCTTGCAGCGATAATCTGGCCATGGGGAACACAGGGAAAGCTCTCTATAGCGCTGCTATGGAGAGCGCTTTCCCCCTGTCCACAAGCGGAGAATCGCAATGATACTCCGCTCGCGGCCGGCAAATCGCAGATAGGCTGACAGCGGAGATCCATCTGCTGGCTCCTGCTCCCAGGTGGCGGCTCCCACGACGGAGATCCGCCATGGTATACCGCAACGCCAGTGGATAGGCAGCCTACCACATGTTTCATTTCTAGGGGACTGCCAGAGATAGTCAAAAACAAGCACTTGAGATGAATGGAGTGGTAGTGTGCATGTGTTACTACTCACAAGAGCAGACTCATACTGATCAGAAACTTATCTGTTATTCTGTGGATAGGAAATAAGTTCTCTTCATGGAACAACTTCTTCAATGTTAGGGTTGGTAATAGATGCTGCACTTGTTTCTGCTCACTACCAAAGAAATCGTCATACAGATATCGCATTTGTTATCAAGGGTGCCTCTACTATGAGTTGACCTGAGACTGCCACATTAAAGAACAGTCTGCAGGACCTTGGAGGGGCGGCCGGTTGCTACCTTGCCAGTATTTACTTTTTATCAGCCATGGTAACGGCTGGTAAAAAATAATTTCCACCTGTGAGCCGGATGGGCAGCAACTCAACAAGCACTTAACTTACTTGGTCTGTACGTATGTGCAGTTTCCCGTAGGGTGACCCCGGACACATGGCATACACTGAGGAGCTGGGAGGGCAAGATGTTGGCTTGTCATGGCGGCACTAACCACACTCCCTCCCGGAGGGACACAAGCAGCCAAGGCCAGGGCAGCGCTGGGCCTCTTCCGGATACCCCCAGCATGGGGATGCCCAAAAAACAGTAGAACAGGTGTGGAGTTCGTTATGGGTGACGCCACCGTTTCAGCATGAACATTGGCGGGGAAATAATTGAGCCACAGACAGTGATAGAGTACCTCAGGTCCGTCGGAATGGTCAGGGCCTGGAATAACTTTACTTGAATAAACACTCCAACAGTACAAGGCAAAAATACACAGTGTTCCAAGTGCAGGTAGCTTTATAGATATATATAGACAGACTTGAGGATGAGTACCTCCACACAGCGATCCCAGACTTCAGGATGCCTGTGTGTGTGACAATTGAAGATGCATACCTCCACCCAGTGGTCCCTGACTTCAGGATGCTTGGGCGTGAAAAATTTGGAGAAGAAGAGTACTTCTGCACTGGGCCTTGTATAGGAAAGACTTAGGACTGGCTCACGCTCTCTCTCTCTCTCTCTCTCTCTGGAGGGCTCACTTACTGATCATGCTGATCCTTGAATTCGGGAAATCTCTCCTCCTCTTCCATCTTCAACACATGAGGGCTGAAGGTGCCCCTATGTGTCTCTATGCTCTCTTTCCAGATGGAAGCCCTTTCCCGCTCCCAAGCACTCACATTTATACCCTCACTCATACCACGTGACAGGACATAAATTACTACATTTACCAGACAGCTGGCTCACACTTTGCAGACATTTAACCTCTCATTTGCTGCAGCTGTGCAATGCACATAACAGAATGACAAGACAGTTTTCCACAGAGCATCTACATAAGACATACATGTATGACATTATGGAGAGGGCCAGGAAAACATGTATTGGGCCGCTACATATGGTCCAGCAATGCTGGCCTGTATGCAGTGCCGATGAGGGGGGAGAGTTCAGAGGTCACATTCTGATTACAGCAATGCCGGACAAGAACTACAGATCAAGTGAGTGAAATGCTTGCCCAGTTGCTGCCTGGCTGGAGATGCACTTTGGGAGTCACTCTTACTGCTCTGGCTACTATAGGGGTCATTGTTACTATTGAGGCTACCAACAGGGGCACTCTTACTAACAAAGCCACTATAAGGGACACAATTACTACTTGGGTTACTATGGAAGACACTATTACTACTGGGGCCACTATAGGTGACCCTGTTACTACTGGGGTCACTAAAGGAAGTCACTATTACTAATAGGACCACTAATTGTGCTCACTATTATTACTGAGGCTACTATGGTGGACACTATTACTACTGGGGCCACTATTGGAGGACACTACTATTACTGGGGCTATTATGAGGGACACTATTGCTGCAGGGACCACTAATGGTGTCACTATTACTACTAGGGCCACTCACGTGGTCACTAATACTATTGGGGTCATTAAGGGGGACACTTACTATTAGGGGCCACTATTGGGGGCACTATTACTCTATCACTTCAGACAAATCTCAATGGTGAAGATATGTGTTGGGTATTGAGTGTCTCTTGCAAAGGGGGACACCATTTTCCACTTTACGTCAGGCGGCATAAAAGCTTTGGGCACCCCTGTAGGTCACCTATGCAATTTATGTGGCATGGCCACCCATTCACTTTCTGCAAATTGTGTAAGAATTTTTGTCACATCAAATTAATGTTAATAATGCAATGGACAGAGGCCTGGCACATCTGTAGTTCCGTTGTGTAATTTTGCTGACTGAACCTTTCTGGGGTTTCTTCTTTGCAACATCTCAAGGTTTTCAGAAACCTAAAATTCCCTGCTATTATCATGTTGCAATAACATTGCATTGTGCTTGTTACTTTGTTAAAGAGAACCTGTTGTCACCTGAAAACACCATAAACTATGTTATGGTACTTATAGTTTTGGTAACGTGGAGTCCACAGAGCCTCTTTTCATATTCACCCAGTTGCCCACTCCTGTGGTGTCTGTTGGCAAAGTCAAGACACACCGCCATCTTGACTCTTTTTGTTATGAGTGCATGTGCATAGCCTACTGATAAGAGTTGACTTTGCAATGGGACACCGCAGGAATGGGGGAGAGGGTAACTATGAAAAAAGGCTCCCACCTAAACTATAAGCACTATAACTTAGTTTATGGTGCTTATAGTTGATGATCGGTTCTCTTTAATGGCTATTATAACCTCTGGGTTCACATTTATGCTTCCTGGGCTTGCACCATGCTACATTATTCAGTACTCCCACCTGTGCTCTGGGATTGCAGCCTTTTTGTAACCTCAGGGAACCACTTTAACCTTCATATCTGATTACATATGGATGGCTTTCAGATGTCTAGATTTTTTTTTTACCTAGAAAGTCTGTTGTTCTGTATTTGCTAACAAGACAACAACATGAATTTACTAAATATTCAAGAGAAAATCCTTGTAGAGCAGTTAATTAGATTTGCAAATGACAATCAAAAAACCTGATTCTTTAAACAGAAAACATTGATACCAGATGTCTTATGCAACTTTACAGCCTGTCTCACACACAGCTATTATATGATTGGGAATACAGCATTACGCCAGCTATTGTACATCTATATTGGTACCAAATTTATGTAAATCCCAATTATGTTTGTTTGGATGAAGGTACCAAGACCTGCATCCCTCTTATTATTTATTTATTTCCTTCCGCGTATATATCACCAACATATTCCACAGCGCCGCACAAAGATTGTCATCACCTAATAGTAATGTTGAGGGAACCGAAGCAGTGGAACCCTGTTTTGGGTTGAACCTTTGCTAAAAGCTCTGTTCAGAACAAATGCAAACCAAGCATTTAGCACAGTTTTACCCAAAACATGGTTCTATTGTTGCAGTTCACTCAACTCTTTTCCCAAACACTGGTGTACGAGTATAATACTGTCTAAGAGCCATAACATCTCTGTATGACACTCTAAGAGGGTTATACAAGGGCTTTGTGGTTCTACAGCAGTGTTATACACCAGTTTTGACGGTTTGTGTGAATTCTTTGCAAAAGTTCGGCAAACTGGCTGAAAGGCAGTATATGTAATGGGCGGCGTGAGACCAAATGTCATTCAGCCAAACACAGGAGCCCGTAATGATGGTACCGCCTGTTTCTGGATAATGGACAATGAAACAGTTGGAGCTGCTCATGCTTGTCAGATGATCCTCTCCACTGGTGGTCTGTTGAGGGCGTCCTGAGCCCGGTTGCCTTGTGTGTGAGCCCACATGCATCCACTGGTCCCAACGCCTGCTAACAGTCTGGTCAGAACAGCCCAGATATCGGACAATTCGTTGATATGACCATCCAGCTTTTCACAACCCCATAATGCCCCCACTCTCAAACTCTGTTAACTGGGCAAAATCTCTTCAATTGCAATGTAGAGGTGTCTAGGGGTCACAAGCTGCACAGAAGCGCAAAAAGAGGTCCACTATACAATATATTTTATAGGCCAACATGAGAACAACTTTTAGGACCTCAAGTGGCAAGACTGTTCATCTAATCTCACCACAACTCTAATCATTTTTATACTACCTGAGATGTAACTGCATACTGAGCTTTGTAGCAAAATCATAACTCCTTTTGGATGCTTGATTTTTTTTTTTACAAAGTGTGTATAGCTTAAATTTTATGTTGGTGCAGAGAGCAAGTACAGCCCCTCCCACAGATGTCACTAATACATAACAATGTCTGAAATGGACAAATATAAATATGTACTATAACACCAAAATGCAGGGAACACAAAATGGTCAAGTAACGGCAACAAAGATTCAGAATGGGAACACTGTCCCAAACCAACCTTGGTGTGACAGACCCAGCCTAGAAGCAGGGTGATTGCCCCGATAGGGGCATCCCCACGCCAAGCACCTATGTGGCCACGTCTATCCCTAGATGGAGGATAGGGAAGGTGTTTAATGCAGATGGAAAGAGCAATGCATACAATGCAGTATAAGAAGGAATAAGCCCCACGCAGAACAAATTCTGTAGGCCCCGAATAAATATTATTCAATTATGGCTGATTGGCTGGCTAAGGGATGCACCTCCCTGTTGGCTAATTAGCCCATATACCATAGGAGAGGATGAAGCAGGGGTGAGAAGAAGGGAATATTAAATACTGGGATATTTTCGAGAAACAACACCTAAGGGAACTACTGCAGTGATGGGAAACATTGAGGGATTTCTGTGAGATGACACCTAAGACGCCTTTTGCAATCACAGGAAAAAGGCACTTATCAATGCTCTGTGCTGAATGCAAGGGCATGTGCTGAAAAAGTAGTCATGTAGGCGTCATGGTTGCTGTGATATGTGTGTCGTGAAAACACCTCGGCTCACTTCTTGATTGTGGCCGGTGTGCTGCAACATTAACGACTTGGTTTCAAAATGGATCATTTTCTGATGATACATTCCCTGTAAAGTCAGCATAAGGTGGATGTTCCCTTTAACTGCACGTATTGTATTTTCCAATAGCATGGATTTCCCTAGAACTTAAAAGACACTGTATTATGTTGTGTAGTAGCCGACATGCTTAATGGAAGTGCATTTGCTCGGTAACAATATTTTCAACAGTACTATTCCACCAATTAGATGTTTTAGTAGGTTACATTTATCAGTCAGGCTCCAGGTACGGCAGTCATCAGTCAGTGCTCAGGCTATTAGTCATAAGCATGCCGGCCTTGTTCTCAATCATTTGATCTCCACTCACTGCTGTTATGTTCTCAAAAATGACTATTTTAAAGATTATTCTACAGTGTATCGCACAACACTGGGTAACTACACCAACGGGGGAAAAGATATTACTTCCTTTTTCTGTTTGAATTTCGAACTTTCCCTGGCAGAAGGAACCACACGAGAGGAACAATAACCTGAGTTTCTTAAATTAATGATATTTCTACTTGACCACATCTTAATAAGCCAAGTGATCCAGGCAAGATATCCTTTGTGTGCACAGAATAGATGTCATTTCAATCAGGCGGCACAACGTAAAATTGTAACAGATTGCAAAAGTACAGCTGGAGAATGTAAATATCAATGTACTTCTAGATTGCAGCTGGACTTATATTTGTCATTTTATTTATTTTTAATTATGTTACATTTGGTGCAACTGTTTCCTTCTACAAAATAAAATGACTTTCTAACAAGCTGTGACCATGGTGATATTTTTCCAGCGAAATATTGTCAGATTATTGACTCAGAAGTGATAGATGGCTTTATAATAAATGACGATTACATAGCAACCATCGGTGAAAAGAAGCCAACCAAATGCATTTGTTTTAATGTAGTAACAGAGGTTGAGACACACGGAACCTGTTGATATTGTAAATAGACTCTCTTATTAATTATTGTATTCTGGTAACGAGATAAAAGCAAAGGTATGAAAAGCATTCGGATAATGATTATGTTTATCCTCTAAGCGTACAAGGGGAATGTAATGAAAACCTGGGATGTTGGTTACCATCGTGATAGCAGCTTCAATGGATTAAAATTGGCTTTCTTATTATACATTTTCAAGGTGTATTTAGAAAATATTACTAAAAGGATTGTTTAATTCTTAATCTATATCTTTACCACAGTTGGTGATACCCACATACAAACCATGCCAACTTATGCCACAAGTGTCTAAAAACAACCTCATAATTTCAGATTAACTCAGGAACTGAAAATATGTATAGAATTCTCCATCCAGTTGGTTTAGGAACAGACACCAAAAAACATTCCTGTTGCTGAGATAGTGCCAACATATTTCACAGCTGGTATGTCTGAGCCAAAACACCTAGTCCGGATCAGACTCAATAGTTGTCTAAAATGAAAAATATACACATTATATGAGAATAAAACTATTAATAACAAAAGTAAACAATGGGTAGAAGGGAAATCTCCAGCTAGTAGTGAAAAACCCTGCCTAAAAGTGGGGCAATCGCCCTGACAAGGGTGGCTCCAAGTCTGCAATCTCAGGCTACATAGTCTGTCCCTAGATGAAAAAGAGGGTGACAATTGACAGATGAAAATAATAACAGTCCTAGGAAGCAGATGTAACACCAAATAATAAGTATGCACACCAGGGACTTATCTGACTGTAAGATGGCACCAGGAAACGTGGACCAGACCTGAGCTCTATCATGCATAGGATTAACTGGCACCCTTTAAAATGAGGGGCCAGAATATATGCACTACATTAAAGACTGCTTGGCCAATAAAACCCCACAAAAACAGATAAATGTTGATTGATTGGCACCCTGTGTCGAATGACAGGGAGCATGTGCCGATGCTGTGGTCACATGAGTTGCACTGATGTAATGATGTCAGCCCAGACCCCAGTCTGTGTCGCCATGCCATGACAGCATCACTGTACAGAGATGATCAACAATCACACCAGTCCCCGCTCCCAGTTGGCTCACATCCTAATCTTTCCTCTCTCAGACTTACATCTTGGCTTTTCCTGTTTCAACTACTCTTAGATTACTCATATTTTAGCACATCAATGTTTATTCTTTGTGTCTGACCTTAATTTCATAGTTTTAGCCTGATTATTTTATTTTTTGCAGATCTTAAGTCAATATGATCTACCAACATCAAGGCAAGTTTTCAAAAGGAATTGAAAGGAAGCCAGAAATTGATAGATTTGAGGAGTAGACCGGGTGCTTCTGAACTTCAAAGTGAAGATCTGCCAATTTCTCATGCATATGTCCGCCTCATGAGGAAAGGCATTGTCTTGAAGAAATCAAATTTATTTCAAAAGCTTGCCTCGATGTTTTGGAGACCATGCTCACTTCAGATCTGCAAAAAAAATATTCAGGCTACAACTATGAAATTTAGGTCAAACACATGAAAAAACAATAAACTTTGATGTGATAATAATATTATTAGTCTAAAAGTTGGCAAATTTGGAAAAACCTAAGACATCAACAACCCCTATTATCATATTATGAGCACTTGTTGAAATGTGGACAGAAAGACACACAAATACACAGAAATCATACAAAATCCATGCAGGTGTTGCCCTTGTTTGGATTTAAAGATACATATATCAACTATCCTTACCTAACAGTCCTCCAAAATAAAGGTTTTCCTAACTGGAACCCATTTAAAAATAAAGAAATGCACTATTCTGCTTTTGAACGCAATGACCTTCGATAAGGAGTTGGCTAGGCACTTGCAGGTTTCGTTCTCCCTGCACTCACCGGCAATAATCAGCAGATGCTAAATTTATTGATTGAACAGTGTGATTTGGGTACTGTACAGCAGTGTTCCCCAACTCCAGTCCTCAGGGACCACCAACAGATCATGTTTTCAGGATATCCTATGCTAAGAACCACTGTTACAATGTCTGAGGCACTGACGATAATTACATCACCTGTGCAACACTGAGGAAATCCTGAAAACATGGCCTGTTGGCGGTCCCTGAGGACTGGAGTTGGGGAACACTGCTGTACAGCAATGCTATTTGTATGCAAGGTTTTTCCACATGGATTCCTCTACTAGAAACTGAGCTGTGGATCTCTGTCACAACTAGATTTATGTCTTTACAATGGGTCAATCCATGTGTAGAATTCACTTTCTGCATGGAAATGTCATGGAATCTATATCAAAAACTGATATGCCACATATTTTTTCCCCACACAGATTTCAAATTCATGTGCAAAAAAATCTGTGCCATACAGGCTAGAGTGAGGATCCCTATTGAAATTAATGGGATGCGGAGTTGTCATAGATGTTATGCAGAATCAATTAATGCTTTGTGTCAAATTATATGACAAACTTCTGTCATGTGAACATACCCTAAGGGGAAGAGCGTTAATATTATCTATAGCAGAGGGCATCATTCAACATAAGGCCACACTTTTATGATAAGTCTGGATATTTTGGTTTCATGAATCAATGACACGGTGACTAAAGTCAATAGTCTTTAAATCTTGTACATTGATTCCTTGTAGTTGAATTTTTTTAGATATGGAAAAGATAATAAACCAAAACATAGCCAACAATAATTCTGTATAGATTGATGACTCAATCAAGCTTGGCCAGAGATGGAACCATCAATTTCACTGAAGTCTTCTGTACTGGGTTTCTATCTTCTGTGAGGGTTGGGTAGAACCTATCCATGCAAGTAAGCTGAGAGTTGTAATGTTATTAAGCAGAAGTGTTCAAGCAGTTTGCCGTAGTCAAGCTTCATTGATTTCTGCTCTATGCATAATAAAATCATCACTTGGATCAGATCTGAGAAAGTTATTAGGCTGACAAAGGTATGGATATGGCATACAATTTAGAAAGCCTACAACTGGGACTGCTAGTTTACATGCACAGAGTGGTCCAAATCCCCCTACATCCTACAGTTCAACTCAGGTAGGAGATTCTAGGTGAACATTTCTAAAGGTACCCTACATCTTCGACAGCTATTTTTCCCAACTCCTCATCAAGTTCAGCTGAGGATTCATGCATTTTGCTTGGGGACTGGGGAGTAAGCTGTTGCCAGACACCTCCGGCAGTGGCTTTTCTCCATGGACAACAAACAGATCGACTATTGAAATTCAACATGCACTGTCCTTTTTCCTCAAACATTATCTGTTCTGGAAGAGTCAAGAGGTGTTAGGTGAACCGTTCCATCAGAGAGTCCTGCTGTGTATGAGGACCTTTATTGGCATGGATGAGTGAACTTTTCAAGAGCTCAGTTCATCCAGTTTGGCAAAAAAGTTCAGTCCGTATTAGTTCAAACTGAAGTGAAACTTCACCAAACCCCTAAAACTGGTGTATAGGACAGTCAAAGAGCCATAAAAGTTCTATATAACACTCTTAGGTCACCTAGGAGTGTATCTAAGTACTTCTGAGCAAAGAAGAAGACGAAGAAGAAAAAAAAGATGAAAAAAGAAGAACTTTCAGTGGGTTCGGCCAAGATGAACCACCCGAGGTTTGAGTTCATACTGAACCGATATTTTAGCAAAGTTTGACCCTGACCAGGGTTCTACTGTTTTAGTGTGATCAACGCTATTTATTGGGGATACTGGGAGGCTCAGTCAAACTCATCTTTTCAGTTTTTAATTTATGTTATGTTCTTGTTAAACACTGACCTCCATTCAAATCAACATTTGCAAACTTTTACTCACTGTATAGAACAATCAATCAGTTGTATAATGTGACCTCAGGCTGAACATGTGGTGTGACCTCTCATGCATTATTGTGTCTTAGTCAACTATTCATTAAGCAAATATTCCACAACACGAGAGGCACATTTCACGCCACAAATTGAACGGGTATCAATGTTCTTTCATTACTAAGGTAATGAAATGCCAAACTACACTACATTTACTATACAAACGTGTCTTTGAAAATCCTCTCATTAGGAAAGGCTCCATTCTGTGATAATTGATGAGTAAACACAATCAGGAGAACGGCACATATTAATCCATTGTATGTATACTGGCTGACAGTGTTCATATCGCAAATTGTCAACAAGAATTCGCCTCCATTCTTTCAGTTACAACTCCTAAATGTTTAATCACACTCTACGTAGTGTGATTGCCCATTCAATATCTCCTACCCATGGGCTTCCATTCAAGTAATCTGCCTGTTTTGCTAGAGTTGGTTAACTCATACTTACTGTTTTTAATTATTAAAAGTAACAAAACAGAACAGCTGGAAAATGTTGTATTCCCGGCAGCGCCGTGTTGATTTTAATCTGTACTGAGACGAGAGGAGTGGGTGGTAAAGGTTGATTCAGAGAAAGGGATTTAAAACAAAACAAAAAAAAATGTAAGAAAAGATAGAGAAGCCAGATCGGGGCATCATTAGCGATAACTGTAGCAGTCAAATTCTCAAGAGACAGGACATCACCTCTAGGGGTAAAACGTGCAAGTGATTTACTTGCAGTGATAACTGCCGCTTGGCCTTTAGCAGTCTAGAAACTATTTCTCATTTTAGATAAATATATTCTCCATTGTCTGAGTTGGGTCGGATTATTTCACCGCATTCATGGAAATAAAAGCGTGCTACATAGGCTCACATTGTGGTCTCATAACACAGGGACTAGACGGTGTATAAAGATTGCATTGCCCAGGGCTATCATGGATAAAAGTGACTTAAATTAACAATTATGCACATAACATGTTCATATCACATTGTCTAATATCCCTTGCAGGAATAATAAAAATGCCTTCCAAATTAGCAACCTAGAAAGTTTTGGCATTCTTAACTATTGTGCTGCCTGAGGTGCAATATGAAACTCTGCTCCCCCGATCCCTTGTACTCTATAAACACCATAAATAATCATACTGGCAAACTTTTATAAAGGCATACTATTTATGTATGTTAATTGGGTTGTTCAGGTTTAGAACAGCGTGGTAGGAGGAAGAACCGCAAGGTAAGGGTGATGGATAGCCTTTTAGATGTTCTGTTTTATACTCTCCTGAATAAGCTGTTATCCCTTAATATTACAAGTTGGATTAAGTCCTGTTTTTTTTTTTTTTACTTGAAAGCCTGGAAACTGAACTATAGTACCAGGTCCAAGCCATAGACAGGAGTTGTAATGTTTTTGCAGGGAAGCAGCCATTGTTTTCTAATCCTGGGCAACCTCTTTCAGAGGATCCTCTGATCATCCGACAAGCACGAGCAGCTCCAAATGTTTCGTTGTCCGCCATCCAGAAACGGATCTCACCATTCTCACAGGCCCTGTGGCGGTCAGAAGCATTTTAAGGTGCGTGGCTAAAGAAGATTTGGTCTCCCGTCACCCATTATGTGTTCTGCCTTTGACACCCACTCACCATTGCCTCCATTTTCAGTGGTATCATGAATAACGGAACTGGACTGCTACAAAGACAAAGACATTTTGCTGAATCCCGCAGTGGTATCCGTGTGGGCCTGTGGATATGGAGAGGAAAAGACAATTTCTTACCTCTTTGGATCCAGCGTGGGTCTCCTCCATCACAGCTGGATCTTTTTCCTTCAGCACGGCGGATGTGTCTGGGCACACCGTCCGACGCGCTCAGTGCATGCGCAGTGCTTTCTTTTTAAATCTCCAGATTTCCCGTGGATCCGCGGCATGTCCACAATGACAGCTGTGGGCGGTACGTAGAGCGGACGGCTACCATTGGCCTCTGCATAGGATCTGCAGGAAAATGCAGCATGCTGTGATTTCTTCCTGCGCATGCGATCTGCACACAAGGAAGAACAATGACATCTGCATGTTTTTTACTGCTTTGTGGGCACGCATGCATCCCTATGGCTTGATTTGTGGATTTCCTGCATGGTTTTCGCAAATCAGATCTGCCCGTGGACATTGGGCCTAAGTGTATACACTTATTGTTGGTTAGAGATCAACATCGTAGAAAAAAAAATAAGCAAAACATGGCTGAATGGTGTTTTTTGCTTGTCTCCCCCAAATAAAAAGAATGAGAATTAAATGTTAATATATACGTATGCTGAAAAATGCTAAATACATTGCCCTACAAAAACAAAATAAGATCCTGTTTTGTGACATTGACGTAAAAATAAGGATAGGTGATAAAGGTCTGATCGGTAGGGGACTCACAGGACCCCCACCAATCTTGTTCCTGCCTTCTTGTCACTGTGGGCCCACTGCCCTCACCTGCAGATAGAAAGGAGTGGCAATCGTATATTTGCAGCACTTCTCCATTCGAATGAATGGAGCGGCACTGTGCTTGACCACCACTTTATTCAATCTCCTTCTTACCATAGGGGGTTCGGTACGCCTCTAATGAGAAGAAAAGGGAGACATGGGACTCCCATTTTCAGGAACGGTGAGACACCCACCCATCAAATTTGTATCATCTATCCTGTGGAAAGGTGATAAAAGTCAATTGTAATGGATACAATAAAAAATTCCCCACGCTCAGGAACCCCTAGGGATTAATGATGATAATATCAATCCGTGGATACTTCTTTATTCAAAGGCGACGCGTTTCGGCAATCACAGTATTGCCTTTCTCAAGCATATATCCCCATGGGTTTCTGAGCGCGGAGAATTTTTTATTGTATCCATTGCATTTGATTTGAGCCCAATAGCGTGGCTAAGAGCGGCATCCCAATGACGACTCTCCATAAAGGCCGGATCGAGAACCCGGGGTGGTTTACAAGCTTCCACGGATATCAGGTGCCAGTGGATTCTCTATCTAGAGAAGTCGACTGCGCACCAGGCGAGTACATATTCACCTGCTTTTCAATTTACTCTTATCGGTAGTAAAGAGGCGCTGATTGGTATAAAAGTCAATTATGGTATAACTCATTTAAAATAATCAGCCAATATTGCGGGGACTCTACGACCTGCATCACTCAGTTGATTGCTGGGTTGCTTATTTTTTTATTACATAGAGAATAGGGTGTCATGGTGAGATATCTCCGTCAACTCAAGTAATTTCAGCCGAAACTTTCAATTTGAAGACTCTTTCTTTTAGGATTATAGCTTTCTATGTCTTCTTATTGCTGTTGTTTTTATTATTATCATCAGGCTTACAATTGAAACAGCTTGAAAACATGTGATGTAAAAGGAATGTTGCCGATTTTCAAAGTTCCCCCAATAATAGATTTGCAGACAATTCTAATAGCAGAAAACATATATGAATAAAGCACATAATCCATAACCCTACAAGGACGACTCCAGAGGTCGCCCCGCAATCTCTTTGTTTCCTTAATTGATGCCCTTCTGTCTCACCAGTATCTACTCCGACTCTCTTCTCCCGCACACACGAGGAGACCATGGTTACTACAATGAATAAAAAGAGATTTCTGAATTTTGATTTATAAAGTACATTACAAAGTTCAATTACACTTAAATCGACGAGCCTTATTATCCATTTTCTTTCATTTCTAAGCACAATTGTGCCCTTGTTGCTTATTTCCTTGGTAGACTAAAGGAAGGAAAACAATAAAAGAACAAATGCAATGTAAACATAATATTCTAATGTAGCATTATTTACTGCCGGATCTCTATCATGCATTGCTTTCATTTTGAAGGCTCAAGAGTAAAATAAAACGGGTTTGATGTATCTTAGAATTAAGAGCAAAGCAGAGAGTAAAATTACAATGTGAAGTAAAAATGCTTTGAAAAAGTAATGAAACGGCATAGAATCAAAATTTAGTTTTGCGGGGAAAAAAAACAAGCATGCAAGCAGAAAAGCAGTGCTGTATTTTAGGGTCGATTTGGCTCATTTTATATGTGCTTTAGAACAGTGACAATCATCACTGCTGTGGATCATCATTTGAATGAAAAAGTCAAATGTTAGCTGTTTCTTGTTCTTTCAAAACCTATATATATATATATATATATATATATATATATATATATATATATATATATATATATATATATATATATATATATATGTGTATATATATATATATATATATATCTATATATATAAAATTGAATGTATGTCTGTGTGCGTGCGTGCGTGTCTGTTTGTCCTTTATGCGCCACTACACCATTCATCCGATCGACATGAAACTTTGGGAAGTTGTTGAGTACACTCCTGGGAAGATTATAGGCATAGTACAACTGTCCTACGATAAATGGCGCGCGCGCGAGCGTCGTCGAAAGTTACGACCCCCCCCACGTAGATCGAATAAGTAAGCCACCTGCTATTGTGATGTCATCACTGATGTCATCAACATCGGACGCCCTTGAACATGCCCCAACATGTTCTATAAAGCTGCATTGTGATGTCATTAAGGCTCTATTATGACACGTACAGCTTGGAACCACTAGAGCACGCCAGCCAATTACCATTGGAGTTGGAAGTGGGTAAACAAGTACTAGGATATCTTCCTAAGAAGCCACAGCAGCCGGATAAATTGTATGTTCCACCCAACGGCTATTTTATTCAGCCCGCAAGGGGGAAGCAGCGGCCTACAAAATCTCATTCAGGTAGGTAGGTTCAGTTCTTAGAGGTTGGGGAATGCTTATGGGCAAGGCCTTATGTCTCATCCCAACTCGATTATTCAATTCTAAGCGCAAACGTACGGAATCTAATTCTCTCACTTTCCAATGTCATAGAAACTTGAAATTTGGCACGAGCATTGATTATGTCATAAATAGGAAAAGTTAATTGGTCCCAACTCGATTATTTAATTCTAAGCACCAAAAAATTAGCGTCCAAATTTTACGTACGGAATCTAATTTTCTCACTTCCCAATGTCATAGAAACTTGAAATTTGGCACGAGCATTGATTATGTCATAAATAGGAAAAGTTAATGGGTCCCAACTCGATTATTCAATTCTAAGCGCCAAAGAATTAGCGTCCAAATTTTACGTACGGAATCTAATTCTCTCACTTTCCAATGTCATAGAAACTTGAGATTTGGCACAAGCATTGATTATGTCATAAATAGGAAAAGGTAATTGGTCCCAACTCGATTATTTAATTCTAAGCGCCAAAGAATTAGCGTCCAAATTTTACGTACGGAATCTAATTTTCTCACTTCCCAATGTCATACAAACTTGAAATTTGGCACGAGCATTGATTATGTCATAAATAGGAAAAGTTCAAGGGTCCCAACTCGATTATTCAATTCTAAGCGCCAAAGAATTAGCGTCCAAATTTTTTGTACAGAATCTAATTTTCTCACTTCCCAATGTCATAGAAACTTGAAATTTGGCACAAGCATTCATTATGTCATGAATAGAAAAAGCTAATGGGTCACAACTTGCTTAATAAATTCTATGCGCAAAAGAATTAGCGTCCAAATTTTATGTAAGAAATCTAATCCTCTCACTTCCTGATGTCATCTATATATAAAAACGAATACATGTATGTCTGTCTTCGCAGCAACGCGCGACGGGTAAGCTTATATCTGATCCCAACTCGATTATTCAATTCTAAGCGCAAAAGAATTAGCGTCCAAATTTTATGTACGGAATTTAATTCTCTCACTTCCCAATGTCATAGAAACTTGAAATTTGGCATGAGCATTGATTATGTCATAAATGGGAAAAGCTAGAATTAGCGTCCAAATTTTATGTAAGAAATCTAATCCTCTCACTTCCTGATGTCATCTATATATATAAAATTGAATGTATGTCTGTGTGCGTGCGTGTCTGTCTGCGTGTCTGTCTGTTTGTCCTTTATGCGCTACTACACCATTCATCCGATCGCCATGAAACTTTGGGAAGTTGTTGAGTACACTCCTGGGAAGATTATAGGCATAGTACAACTATCCTACGATAAATAGCGCGCGCGCGAGCGTCGTCGAAAGTTACCACCCCCCCACGTAGATCGAATAAGTAAGCCACCTGCTATTGTGATGTCATCACTGATGTCATCAACATCGGACGCCCTTGAACATGCCCCAACATGTTCTATAAAGCTGCATTGTGATGTCATTAAGGCTCTATTATGACACGTACAGCTTGGAACCACTAGAGCACGCCAGCCAATTACCATTGGAGTTGGAAGTGGGTAAACAAGTACTAGGATATCTTCCTAAGAAGCCACAGCAGCCGGATAAATTGTATGTTCCACCCAACGGCTATTTTATTCAGCCCGCAAGGGGGAAGCAGCGGCCTACAAAATCTAATTCTCTCATTTCCTGATGTCATATAGATAGATAGAAAGATAGACTGTATGCAATAACCCTGATAGATAGATAGATAGATAGATAGATAGATAGATAGATAGATAGATAGACTGTATGCAATAACCCTGATAGATAGATAGATAGATAGATAGATAGATAGATAGATAGATAGACTGTATGCAATGACACGTACAGCTTGAAACCATAAATACTAGAGCACGCCAGCCATTTACAGTCAGTCTCCATTGGAGTTGGAAGTGGGCAAACATGTACTAGGCTATCTTCCCAAGAAGCCACAGCAGCCGGATAAATTGGATGTTCCACACAACGGCTATTTTATTCAGCCCGCAAGGGGGAAGCAGCGGCCTACAAAATCTCATTGGTCGCTGCTGCTGTCATCTAGATATATAAAAACGAATGTATGTATGTATGTCTGTCTTCGCAGCAACGCGCGACGGGTACGCTAGTATATATATATATATATATATATACAGTACTGTGCAAAAAACGTAGGAAGGTGAGGAAAACTGCAAAGTTAGTGACCAACAAGAGAAATCTGAATCAAATCAATATTCGGTGCGATCACTCTTCGCCTTCCAAACAGCATCAATTCTTCTAGGTATACTTGCACACAGTTTTTAAAGAAACTCGACAGGGCGGCTTTTTCAAGCATCTTGGAGAACTAACCCCAGATCTGGTTTGGATGTAATCATGTGATCCCAGACAGACTTGATGATGTTGGGATCAGGGCTCTGAGGGGCCATATCTTCACTTCCAGGACTCCTTGTTCTTCCATATGCGAAGATAGTTCCTAATGGCATTGGCTGGATGTTTGGGGTTGTTGTCCTGCTGAAGAAGAAATAGTGAGCTAATCAGATATCCCCCTGATGGTATTCCATGATGGATAAGTATCTGCCTATATTTCTCAGCATTGAGGACACCATTAATCCTGACCAAATCCCCAACAACATTTGCTGAAATGCAGACCCAAACCTGCAAGGAACCTCCCCCATCAGGGGCGTAATTAAAGGCTCAGGGGCCCTGATGCAAAAGGTGAGCTGCCCCCCCCCCTCTATCTGTATTTGTACCCGTACCCATACCTAAACCATGCTGCACAGAGGCATAACTTGAAGCTTCTGGGCCCCATTGCAAAACCTGTAACAGGGCCCCCAACTATAATGCTTTATTCATAGTACTGGGCTCCCTATATGGAGAAGAGAGGCCTTATGGGCTCCCTAAGGCCTCATGTCCACAAGCAAAAGAAGAATTAAAATCCGCAACGGATTTTAACTCTTCTCCTGCCCGCGGATCCGCATCCCATAGGGATGCATTGACCTCCCACCGGTAGATAAATACCCGCGGATGGTCAATAAAAGTGATTTTTTTAAAAATGGAGCATGAAAAAATCTGGACCATGCTCCATTTTCGTGCGTGTCTCCCGCGGAGACGGCTCCCACAGGCTTCTATTGAAGCCTATGGAAGCTGTCCGGATCCGCGGGAGACAAAAATGGGAATTTACTCACCCGCTCCGGATCTTCCCTTCGCCGCGGCTCCATCTTCTCTCCGTCGCGGCCGGATCTTTTTTCTTTGGGCCGGCGCATGCGCGGGGCATGCAACCGACGAGGCCGAAGAAAGAAGATCCGGCCGCGACGGAGAGAAGATGAAGCCGCAGCGAAGGGAAGATCCGGAGCGGGCAAGAGGTAAGTTTATTCTTATTTTTATGCCTCATGTCCGCGGGGCAGGAGGGACCCGCTACGGATTCTCCATGGAGAATCCATAACGGGCCTGATTTTCCCCGTGGACATTAGGCCTAAGGCTCCTGGGCCCGGGTGCAACCGCATCCCCTGCACCTACTATAGTTACGCCCCTGTCCCCCATGCTTCACTGCTGCCTGCAGACACTATTGTACCGCTCTTCAACCCTTCAGCAAACAAACTATCTTCTGTTACAGCCAAATATTCCAAATTTTGACTCATCATCCCAGAGCACCTGCTGCTATTTTTTGCACCATAGTTCCTATGCTTTCATGCATAGTTGAGTCACTTGGCCTTGTTTCCATGTCAAAGGAATGGATTTTTTTGCTTCCATGAAGACCACTACTGCCAAGACTTCTCTGAACAGTAGAGGGGTGTACCTGGATCTCACTGTTTTCTTCCAGTTCTGAGCTGATGGCACTGCTGGGCATCTTCCAATTTCAAAAAAATAGTAAGCATAATGTGTTTTTCATCTTCTGCAATAAATTTCCTTGGCTGACCACTGTGTCTACAGTCTTCAAGATTGCTTGATTCTTTGTGGCTTTTCATAAAAGCTTGAACAGCACATCTTGTAACCCCAGTCTGCTTTGAAGTCTTTGCCTGGAAAGACCTTGCTAATGCAGTATAACTACTTTGTGTCATGTTGCTGTGCTCAGTCTTGCTATGGTGTATGACCTGGGACATGAAACTGTCTTCCACAACCGCACCTTTGTAGCAGAATTTGGCTGTTTCTCATGCAGTTTTAAGCCTCCTACACAGCTGTTTATGTTTCACTTATTAACTGCATTTCAAATTACATATGAAAATGATGATTATTATCAGCTGTTTGGTATAATTGGTTAACAATACATCTGACTATAAGCTTACAAAGTCACTGACTGCAAGTGTACCTAGAAGAATTAATGCAGTTTTGAAGGCAAAGGGTGATCACTAGAGATGGGCTAGCATGCTTGGATAAAGCAGTTACTCGAGCAAGCATCGCTCTTCTCGAGTAACTGCTTACTGGTCCGAGCAGGCTCGGGGGGGCGGTGGGGGTAAGCGGGGCGGCGAGGGTAGTGGGGGGGAGAGAGATCTCTCTCATTCTCCCCTCCCACGCTACCCCACGCCGCCCCCCAGCCTGCTCGGACCAGTAAGCAGTTATTCGAGAAGAGCGATGCTCGCTCGAGTAACTGCTTTATCCGAGCGTGCTCGCTTATCTCTCGTGATCACACAAAAAACTGATTTAATTTAGATTTATCTTTTGTTCAATCACTTAGCATTTTGTTAAATGACAAAAATAAACTATTAACTCTAGTGCGCCTTGTTTGGGTGAAGAAAATCTGTCCGATGTTTGCAGGATCAGATATTGTGTGTGGGTGTGTTTCAGTGGTTAGCACAGTTACCTTTCAGTGTTGGGGTCCTTGGTTCAAATCTCATTAAAGACAACATCTGCATGGACTTTGAAAAACTCTATCCAGATGGTGCCCTTGGTCAGATTTGAACCTAGAAGTCCAGCACTACAATGCAGTAGTACTGAAGTTCCAGATTCAAATTTGCCCAAGAGCAGTATCTGGATGGTGTTCTTGTGTTCTCTCTCCCTCCTCCCCTCCTCTCTCTCTCCTGATTTTTATTCCCATTGACTGTAATGGGAATCGGAATCAGGATGTTCTGAGCCGAATATTTCATCAAGCACTCCTGAACCGAATATTTCAATAATCGCTCAGCAATCTTTGAAAGCATTCTTATTTTGCAGCATTTTTTCAACCCGTGTCTAAAACATTTGCGCAGTACTGTATCTATCTATCTATTTTATAAATAGTCAGAAATATAGAAATATAGTAGATTGTTGCACTTAAGTTTTATTGCAACTATAGTGATGCTCAACCCCTTGGAGAATCATTGAATGTAAGAAAATATTCAAATGCTGCCAAATGTTCCCTATAGGGAAAAACCTATGAGTCTAGCTTCATTTGTGACAAACAGGTGATTGACAGCTTTTTCTGTGTACATGGAGGTCTCATAGAATTTCTTTAGCAGGTGGAGCAATCAGGTCTTGTAGACTTTCTTTAGTGGGCGGGGACAGCAGTACTAAATAAAAAAAAATCTATATATATAAAATTGAATGTATGTCTGTCTGCGTGCGTGCGTGCGTGCGTGTGTGCGTGCGTGCGTGTTTGTCCTTTATGCGCTACTACACCATTCATCCGATCGCCATGAAACTTTGGGAAGTTGTTGAGTACACTCCTGGGAAGATTATAGGCATAGTACAAATATCCTACGATAAATGGCGCGCGAGCTTCGTCGAAAGTTACGCCCCCCCCCCACGTAGATCGAATAAGTAAGCCACCTGCTATTGTGATGTCATCACTGATGTCATCAACATCGGACGCCCTTGAACATGCCCCAACATCTATATATATAAAATTGAATGTATGTCTGTCTGCGTGCGTGCGTGCGTGCGTGCGTGTGTGCGTGCGTGCGTGTTTGTCCTTTATGCGCTACTACACCATTCATCCGATCGCCATGAAACTTTGGGAAGTTGTTGAGTACACTCCTGGGAAGATTATAGGCATAGTACAAATATCCTACGATAAATGGCGCGCGAGCTTCGTCGAAAGTTACGCCCCCCCCCCCCCACGTAGATCGAATAAGTAAGCCACCTGCTATTGTGATGTCATCACTGATGTCATCAACATCGGACGCCCTTGAACATGCCCCAACATGTTCTATAAAGCTGCATTGTGATGTCATTAAGGCTCTATTATGACACGTACAGCTTGGAACCACTAGAGCACGCCAGCCAATTACCATTGGAGTTGGAAGTGGGTAAACAAGTACTAGGATATCTTCCTAAGAAGCCACAGCAGCCGGATAAATTGTATGTTCCACCCAACGGCTATTTTATTCAGCCCGCAAGGGGGAAGCAGCGGCCTACAAAATCTCATTCAGGTAGGTAGGTTCAGTTCTTGGAGGTTGGGGAATGCTTATGGGCAAGGCCTTATGTCTCATCCCAACTCGATTATTCAATTCAAAGCGCCAAAGAATTAGCGTTCAAATTTTACGTACGGAATCTAATTCTCTCATTTCCTGATGTCATAGATAGATAGATAGATAGATAGATAGATAGACTGTATGCAATAACCCAGATAGATAGATAGATAGACAGACTGTATGCAATGACACGTACAGCTTGGAACCATAAATACTAGAGCACGCCAGCCATTTACAGTCAGTCTCCATTGGAGTTGGAAGTGGGCAAACATGTACTAGGCTATCTTCCCAAGATGCCACAGCAGCCGGATAAATTGGATGTTCCACACAACGGCTATTTTATTCAGCCTGCAAGGGGGAAGCAGCGGCCTACAAAACCTCAGTGGTCGCTGCTGCCGTCATCTAGATATATAAAAACGAATGTATGTCTGTCTTCGCAGCAACGCGCGACGGGTACGCTAGTCCTGAATAAAATAATAGAAAACTATGCATTGTTGAGATCAATAACCCCCAATCTATATAAGATAGCATAAGAGAATGGTTGTGACATTATATTTTCCTATTCACAAATGTTGCACATCTGGAGATCAACAAATAAGCTATCCCATGTGAACATAGCCTAATGCTCAATAACTGCTGCTATCGCCCTTGAACATGCCCCAACATGTTCTATAAAGCTGCATTGTGATGTCATTAAGGCTCTATTATGACACGTACAGCTTGGAACCACTAGAGCACGCCAGCCAATTACCATTGGAGTTGGAAGTGGGTAAACAAGTACTAGGATATCTTCCTAAGAAGCCACAGCAGCCGGATAAATTGTATGTTCCACCCAACGGCTATTTTATTCAGCCCGCAAGGGGGAAGCAGCGGCCTACAAAATCTAATTCTCTCATTTCCTGATGTCATAGATAGATAGAAAGATAGACTGTATGCAATAACCCAGATAGATAGATAGATAGATAGACTGTATGCAATGACACGTACAGCTTGAAACCATAAATACTAGAGCACGCCAGCCATTTACAGTCAGTCTCCATTGGAGTTGGAAGTGGGCAAACATGTACTAGGCTATCTTCCCAAGAAGCCACAGCAGCCAGATAAATTGGATGTTCCACACAACGGCTATTTTATTCAGCCCGCAAGGGGGAAGCAGCGGCCTACAAAATCTCATTGGTCGCTGCTGCTGTCATCTAGATATATAAAAACGAATGTATGTATGTATGTCTGTCTTCGCAGCAACGCGCGACGGGTACGCTAGTAAGTACATAAAACGTCTGTCCGTACAAGCGCAGCAAGGACAGTACATTGGAGCTTCCCTGAGTTGCTGACTAAAATGAATATAGACATAAAAGCATTGAAGATAGCTCTATAGTAGCACTATTAATACATATCTAGAACTGCTAGAATTGAAAATACATTCTTTGTAAAAATAAATCAAGCCCTGAGAAGAAGTTGTTGTTTTGCTGCAAAAGTGAGCATGCAGTTGTATCTCAGACAGATATGCAAATGCAGGGGCGTAACTAAAGGCTCAGGGGCCCTGATGCAAAAGGTGAGCTGGGGCCCCCCCTTTATCTGTATCTGTACCCGCACCCATACCTAAACCATGCTGCACAGAGGCACAACTGGAAGCTTCTGGGCCACAATGCAAAACCTGTAACAGGGCCCCCAACAATAATGCTTTATTCATAGTACTGGGCTCCCTATATGGAGAAGAGAGGCCTTATGGGCCCCCTAAGGCTCCTGGGCCCAGGTGCAACCGCATCCCCTGCACCCTCTGTAGTTACGCCCCTGTGCAAATGATTATCATTATGGTGTGGTTACATAAACGTCTTGCCACCTGAGGCCCTAAAAGGCTCTCAGAGGCTAATTGTGGGTAGTGGACCTCTATTTCCATATGTGTAGAGCTTGTTGACCACTAGACGCCCTACAATGTAATCAAAGAGGTTTTGCCCAGTTAACAGAGTCTGTTAGAGGGCGCATTATTGGGATGTGAGAAGCTGGATGGTCGTATCGATGAATTGCTGCCACCAGCCATTCTGATTAGGCTGTTAGGAGGTGTTGGGACCACTGGACCTGTGAGAGAACACACATAAGGCAACCAGACTCAGGATACCCTTGACAGACCACCAGTAGAGAGGATCGTCTGATCGTCTGACAGGCACAAGCAGCTCCAACTGTTTTGTTGTCCGCCATCCAGAGACAGATGACACTATCGTTACAGGCCCCTATGTCTGTCAGAACTATTTCCAGGTGCTTGTATGAAGAACATTTGGTCTCATGTCATCCATTACATGTATTGCCTTTGACACTCACCCACTGTCGTATCTGTTTGCAGTAATGTCATGAACAACAAACCTGGACTGCTATCGAGTAGAACTGGGTTGTCTTCAGTGACAAATCCAGGTTTTGTTTTGGCATTGCTGATGGCTGTGTTCATGTCTGGAGACTGTTTTTGCTGTGGAACGCCACACTGCTCCCATTGCTAATGTAATGGTCTGAGGCACCATCACATATAACAGTTGGTCGCCTCTAGTAGAAATACGAGAGAGAATAATAGCTCAGCTATATGTCCATAAGCTCATCCTGCAGCCACATGGGTTCCTCTCATGGCAGGGCTTCCAGGAGGCATAATCCAGCAGGATAAAGCTCGGTGGTACACACAAGGGTGTCACAGGAATGGCTCTACAACATTGCAACACTTCCAAAGCCTGTCCAGTCGTCAGATGTATCGCCAATAGAACATGTATGGGACCATCTGGGATGCCAGCTTCGACAGCCTATGAGTTTACATGATATAGAGGCTCAGTTACAGCAAATGTATCCTGTATATCTCCATGCTCGTCTGTATCACATCTTGATCCAAGCTAGAGGCGGACCAATAGGGTACTAGAGCCTCTCTTTAAGTGTTCAGTTTTCCACAATAACTTATCCTTTTGCTCTGATATTGTAATCACTTACTTATATCAGCGTTACTATCACGCATAGAAAGTTTCATTCGATTCTGACAACTTCTTCTAGGTGCTTGATTTTTTTTGACAATGAGTGAAGATGATCTAATACACTCTACACTTTCCATAGGAAACTGTCTTCCTCAATCACACGAGAAGCCTACCTAACAGCTGCTCTTCCCCAACATTTACGTATCTTCTTCTTTATGAGTATCAATTCTACAATGAAAATATAATACATCAATAGTTATTGCTTAATGTGTGAAAAGACATGATGCATAAAAAGTAACCTTTCCAGTATATGCCTAGTGAGAAATCACAGACCTTGTTGACAAATTTCATGCTTAGTCAAGATGAAAATATCTAATTTCATGGTTTGCCACAAATTGATAAAAACATATGAGAATGAAATGATTTATTTCAAAGCTTACCCGGTTATCAGATGCTACGCATGGTGGGATACATCCAACTGTAATAAACATAAAATTACTCCTTAATCTAGATAGATTAGATAGGTAGATAGATACATATGAGAGATAGATAGATAGATAGATAGATAGGAGATAGATAGATAGATAGATAGATAGATAGATAGATAGATAGATAGATATGAGATAGATATATAGATAGATATGAGATAAATAGATAGATAAATAGATATGAGATAGATATGAGATAGATAGATATGAGATAGATAGATAGATATGAGATAAATAGATAGATAGATATGAGATAGATAGATAGATAGATAGATAGAAGATAGATAGATATGAGATAAATAGATAGATAGATAATTAGATATGAGATAAATAGATAGATATGAGATAAATAGATAGATAGATGGATAGATAGATATGAGATAAATAGATAGATAGACAGATAAATAGATAGATAGATAGATAGATAGATAGATAGATAGATATGAGATAGATAGATATGGGATAGATAGATAGATATGAAATAGATAGATATGGGATAGATAGATAGATATGAAATAGATAGATATGGGATAGATAGATAGATAGATATGAGATAGATAGATAGATATGGGATAGATAGATAGATATGAGATAGATATATAGATAGATGTGGGATAGATAGATAGATAGATATGGGATAGATAGATAGATAGATAGATAGATATGGGATAGATAGATAGATAGATATGAGATGGATAGATAGATAGATATGAGATAGATAGATAGATAGATAGATAGATAGATAGATATGGGATGGATAGATATGAGATGGATAGATAGATAGATATGAGATAGATAGATAGATATAACTTCACACATTGCTGCTGTCTATCAAATACAATATATAACTTCATCAATAAAAATGCACAAAAAGTCAGAAATACACTAATGTAATCTTTGAATGTTCAGGATTAGTGTTGAGCAAACCAAAACAGTTAAACCCTATTTAATGTCAAAACTTGCTAAAAGTTTGGTTCGGCACGGACCTGAAGCTCGGGCAGTTGATCTCGGCCGAACCCACTAATATTGCCACCAACATGTTATACACTAGTTTTAGGGGTATTAGTGAAGTTTTGGTTCGATTCAAGCAAATTCGAACCAAACCAAACTTATTGCTATAATTCAGCAAACCGGTTGATTTGAGCTTTTCTAAAGTTCACTGATCACTATTCAGGATCCAAAAGTAGAAGGAAAAGATTTTGAATATCACAATGTGAGGTTCCCATTAGGTCATGACCTGGAAGCGGAATTAATTTTCATTGGATGTAAAGTCATCTCAATAAAAATATAGAATATCCCTTTAATAGTTACCATAGTTAGATAGCCACAGTTGCACAGTATTCTCTGTTTCCTGCTCTGCACATATCTATATGGTGCAATTATGTGGATCTTTAATGGGGATAGTTTTTGGCCCCATAATTGTAATATTGTGTGGGCAATGTATGATATTAGTATGTATTATTTGGATTAGTCTCAGGCATGGAGACTCTAGTACCCTGTTGTATCGCCTCTAACTTGGATAGCAGATGGGATATGGGTGGGCACGGAGGCTCTAATACCCTATTGTACCACCTCTAGATTGGATACAAGATGTGATACAGGCAAGAATGGAGGCACTAGTACCCTGTTGTACTGCCTCTAGCTTTGATCAAGATGTGATATGGGCGGGCATGGATCAAGATGTGATATGAGTGAGCATGGAGGCATAGAGGTTCTATGTGATCCACATTTGCTGTAACTGAGCCTCTAGAACATGCAAACTCATAGGCTGTTGAAAATGACATCCAAGATGGTCCCATACATGTTCTATGGCTGATAAAATTGGCGACTGGTCAGACCAAGGAAGTGTCGCCATGTTGTGGAGAAATTCCTGTGACCTCCTTGCTGTGTGCGGCTGAGCATTATCTTATCACTACGAGTGACCAACTGTTGTATGTGATGCCCCCCAGGCCATTACATCGACAGTGGGGGCAGTGTGGCACTCCAAAGAAGAGGCACTCATCCTTAAGTCTCCATACACGTACATCGACATTGTCAATGCCCAAACTAAGCTTGGATTTGTTGCTCAAGACTACCCTGTTCCACTCCGTGGCAGTCTAGTTTTGTCATTCATGACTCCATTGCAAATGGAAACAACAGTGGGTGTCAAAGGCAGTACACGTAAAAGCTGCCTTAAGCCTAAATATCCTTTAGCCAAGCACCAGGAAATGGTTACAACAGATACAGGGGCCTGTTATGATGCTGCCAACTGCCTGGTTTGCAGACAATAAATCAGTTGGAGCTGCTCATGCTTGTCAGACAATCTTCTCTATTAATGGCTGGTCAAGGATGTTCTGAGCCTAGTTGCCTTGTATGAGTACCCTCACACTTCCACTGTTACCAGCAACTCCTAACACTCTGGTCAGAATGATCCAGGTGGCGGGCAATTTGGCGATACAACCATCCAGCTTCTTGCATTCCAATAATGCGTCCCCTCTCAAATTCTGTTAATTGGGCGAAATCTTTTCAATTGCGTTGTAGAATTATGTCTAGTAGCCAACAAGCTCTACAGAAGCAGAAAAAGAGGTCTACTGCACACAAGTAGTCTCTGAGAGCCTTTTTACAGGTCACTTTTAGTGCCTCAGTTGGCAAGACCGTTCATCTAATCACACCACAACTCTAATCTTCTGCCTGAGATGTAACAGCATGCCGGATTTGGCAGCGAAACAACAACTCCTGATATTTTTTGACAAAAACTTAGTATAATGATTAATATATTACCTAAGTGAATTTCAAATTCGCTTTGAAAGCATTATGTACAAAACAATTAAGGTTTAATTAACAATTAATACACCAGGGAAAGACAAGGCATACAAAGGTAAAAAGGGAAGAGTACAAGGTTACCATCTAATTTCCCGCATATGAAATCCAAGGGGACCATACTGCTTCAAATTTAAATATGGTATCATGTATTATACTTGTGAGTCAATAATTTACCATTACGGATACCCCTTTAATATCAACACTAGATTTAAACAATCATGTATTCTGTTAGTATTTACTACAACATAGGGCAAAGAATACAGTAGAGAATATGGCTGAAATGCCCTTGTTCCAGACATTAATTTCCTTCTGCTTGGTGTATGAAGCTGTTTATCAGCCATCTCATTTATTTAGTGGAATTGAGTATTATCTTTGCTCTGTATAGAAGTAATAATATCTAGGATATCTAAAACATCTTTGAAGCATCCACACAATATTTCTTTAGAAAGAAATAAAATGTTTCTGTTATTTGCCAAAGTGACATTTGAACAATAGGCAGTACTTATTACTTTTCTGCTGATACAAAATATTCTCTGAAGGTCAGGATGTGTGGAATTACTTAACTTTAGAGAGAGAAAAAAACTTCAACTTTTAATATGTACTGGGGCTATTTCCAAACAAAAGCACATCTTTTTATTTAGAGCTTGGATACATATAAATGTATGTACTTTCTATCAAGCTACATAATTTCGAAGGCTGTATATGACAAAAGACTTGCCACCAGATATTAAATATTAATCTAGTACAAGTTATGTCTCTGCATGTTAATGATGACTTCTGGGTTAGAAAATAGATATTTTAAAGGGAATTTGTCTGCCCAAACTGCAGGCATCATGTTGTAGAGCAGGAGGAGCTGAGCAGATTGATATATAGCTTTATGGGGAAAGATTCAGTAGAACTAGTATTCTATTAATTTAAACCTTGGCTCATTCTGAGCTGAACAGTCCAATGGGCGGGGCTATCAGTGATTGACAGCTATCCTGGTATGTACAATCATACACAGCTGTCAATCACTGATAGCCCCGCCCATTGGACTGTTCATCTCAGAATGTGCAGAGGTTTAAATGGATAAAATACAAGTTATACTGAAGCTTTTCCTGTAAAACTATATATCAATCTGTTCAGCTCCTTCTGCTCTATAACATGCTAATCAGTTTAGATAGTATATTTGAGCTGACAGACTCCCTTTAAGTTCCCTACCAGACGATTTTAAGGAAGGTCCCTTCTTAGCCAAGAACCAAGAGGTGCTAGGCAAAGCACCTTGCACTCTGGAAGATTCAGTATATACATGCGCTACATGGACAGTCCATTAACTTCAGTGAGCAATATGTAATCCTGTAATTCTTCTGCATTGACTCTCCAGGGAGATTTGTACTACGTCTGTAGTGTTCCCTGTACAATGTAATTGGATACCTGAGCAAGAATCAAAAGTAGCATTTATTTTCAAATGTTAACACTTAGTGGGGCCCCTTCATTCTTAATGGCATTGGATACACTCCGTGGCATACTTTCTACTAACATCTGTTATACTTCAGCTGGTATTTCCCTCCACTCACCCTGCAAATGTCTGGCAAGTTCTCTCAAGATGGACACTGTTCATTTTTCCTGACTCAACTTTCCCATTCATCCCAAAGATGTTTTGTCGGGTTCAGATCGGGACTCTGTGTAGGCCAGTCCAATCGTGGAACATCCATATCTTCAAAGCAACATAAAACAATGTTGGTTTTGTTACAAAGCGTGTTGTCTTGTTGGAAGTACTGCTGACTGTTCTCAGAGTATTACCACATTGTCGACAGCACATTATTGTCTACAATGCCCTTGTACAACTCCCTGTAAGTGGTTTTTGCCACTACACCCAATGGACTGTGACTATGCCATATAAAGCATCTCCAGACCATAACGGAACCTCTGCCATACTCAACTGTTGGCACAGCACATTCAGGTAAAAAGCATTCCCCAGGCATCCTCTGCATCCAGGTATGTCCTTCTTATTTAAAGATGGAGTCGTATCATTTGTTACTACATGGAAAGTTTTTCCATTACTCAATTGTCCAATGATGATATTTAGAGATGAGCGAGCACGCTTGGTAAAGGCAGTTACTCGAGCGAGCATTGCTCTTCTTGAGTAACTGAATACTCATCTGAGTAAATGTGGTGGGGTGAGCGGGGGAGTGAGAGAGATCTCTCTCCCCCCCTGCTCCCACCCGCTCACCCCCGTTCACCCCCGTTCACCCCCGCCGCCCCCCCGCATTTGCTCGGACAAGTATACAGTTACTCGAGAAGAGCGATGCTCGCTCGAGTAACTGCCTTTACAGAGCGTGCTCGCTCATCTCTAATAATATTCCATACACCACTGCAGATGAGTCAATGTATTGCACTTTGTGATGGACGGCGCAAGTGCAGCCGCATAACCTATATACCCAATAGCATGCAGTTTTTGTCACAAACTATGGCTGACACATTCAAGAGTCTGCATATTATGTAGCATGGTTTAGGATATATGATATGCTAATAAGACATGATCCATTCTACTGATAGGGGTGACCAAATACTTTTGGTATTATAGTGTACGATCCTTGAGGGTCCTAGCAGCACTTACTATGAAGAGATTTGCTATGAGAATGTGGTGGGGGGGGCTTACTTTGGACTCATTAGTATTAGTAAGGAGGGTAACACACAGGGACAGTAGCTAAGATCTTTTAAGGGGGCAGAGCAACAGTCTCTAATACAACTGTGATGCTCTGTTTTCCAGCTGTGTATTACAGAGAGGTGGGTTTCTTCTGGCTGTACTGTCCCTTGCTGTAATGTTATGTATAGTCTATCCCAATAAAGGCCAGGAGACAGGATTCACTCAAGTTTACTTGTTTCAACGATTGTTGGTTTCTCATCTCCATCACAGAGGCAACACACCTGAACAGTTACTCCGGGTCATGACTGTAACTCTCTCTCTTCCTCTCAGTCATTGTTACTGGACTTTGGTTATTTGTGGTTATGGCTGTTACTCCCACACTACTCAAATCTTCTTCACAGCCAGGAACCCTACTCAGCTGGTCCTGCTGTATCTACACATTTTACCGAAACTGTTCCCTTTAACCTTCTTGCAACATAACTCCTACTATGTAAGGTCAGGATGAGCACTTGCTGGTAGCATACAGTTAACCTTCTAATCTTGCTCTCATCCCTCCTGCCAACAATCAACGCTACTTCTACTTTGGCTGTTCTGCAGGAAATCAATCACTAGGTTGTATCTTCCAGGCCCATGTATCAATGCGGGTCTGACTACTTCATAAGTGTGCTCTGCTTTGAACCTCCCCTGTTTGGGTCTAGACTATATAACCTTTCTCCTCCCTCTACTCTACATAAACTAGGGGAAACTTCTTAAGACTTGTTTACAACCTCAGGGGAGACAGACACCACCATATGAATTGAAAACAGACATATGAATCAGTATACAACAGTGCTACAATATTTCACATCATTAACCTCATAAACCCCTTGCCATTCCTTACAGGGGAATGGCTACAAAGACTTTCTCAATATGACTTACTTGCTGCAACCAAGATCACAAATGTATTTGAATGGGTGAAATGTAAGGCTACATAAACCATGCAGGATACATATGGCTGCAGTCCCCATAAATGGGGAATACAGCCATTGTTGGGGTTTAATGAGGTGGATTAGTAATCAACTAATTACCAGGACTACATTTAAAATGGGGCTGTCCTTATAAACGCTTACTTAACTTTTCAGATGAGTTTTTGAAAAAAGCAGGTGCACCTGAGTAACAACACTATATTTGGCCATAATATGACCTGTATCCTGTATTTAACCAATGTCCATCCTCTGTAGGCTGTACAATTGATTCACAGTTCTCTAAAATCTAATGGAAGAGTCTGGCAATTATGTTGTGTTCTGTACACTACACACAGAGAATTACAGATTCCTTTCTCTGTTTGTAATTCATGCAAAGAGTCAGAACATCATTATGTAGGAAAGTATACAGCAGTATCGAGCAGTGCAGGTGTGAATAAATAGCAGTAAATAACTTCCAACTAGCTCTAGCAGCATGTCTGCATAAGTCTCTCCTTCTCTCTTTCTCCTCTCCCCTCCCCTCTGCTCTCATAGATTTTAATGAACAAAATGATTGATCTTCCTCCGCACTTCCTGGTCTTCTTTAGTTCAGTCTCTAGTAAAAGAGATAACATCACTTGACAGCAGACGGTACAGACAGTAAGTTAGGAGGAGCTGGAGTAAATGTATACAAACAAGCACTGATTTGCAGTTGGTTCACACACCTCCTAGCCGACTAACCCATCCACACATCAGCAGAGAAGCGCTCATACTGGCATCCAACACTGGATTGACACCAAGGATGTGCTGGTATGTGGATCACGTGAACTGAGGCTGACATTGTGACATCATCCCTGTCCTGATAGAACTGTGACACCGGCACTCTATAGGTATGATGTGCCAGCTTCTTTCCCAGGGCAGCATGCTTTACATTTACCAACAGGGATGGTATAACAATGCCACAGCAGACCTGGAATTGTTTTCCTACATTTTACTTAGTCTGACTAATTGCACATGTTTAGACCATGTAGAGACAAGTCCCATTGACAAGGTCAAGGATAATATCCAGGGGGAATGATAAAGGAATGTCACAAGGCAAACTTCCGGGTACAGTTATTCCAGAATTGTTATTTCAAGGGGTACACAAGCGTTTGCTAAATAAGTCATGAGTGGATGAATCTGTGGACTACAGAAGACCCAGCTTAGTACAGAAGAAGGTTATGTTCAAAAAATGTAAATGGCAATTATGGAAGAGGACAACCAGAGGTATACAGTCACAGAAGTCATCGACTTGTCATTGATAAACTTTAATTACCAAATTATAGTGACTGACATAATAATTCTGAAAATGATCGTATCCAGAGATCCTCACAATTTTTACCACAGCTTTGTGTTCATTGCAAGATCAGCATTCCAGTCCTAATATTTTCATCCAAATGTATATAATTGTTGTATAGTAGTGACATGCAGTTAAAATGTGCTTTAATTTTCATTCTTCACAATGCAAAGCTATATGACACTGTCTCTAATTGATTTTTTGTAACTTACACGCTGTTTTGCTGCCACTTTATTAGAAAAAACATTGACATTTGTCATGTTTCCCGTAGCGGATGCTTGTTGCTTTAATAGGTGAACATATTAAATGCGGCTTCTCCTGTGTAAAAGAGGCGCGTATATTGCCAGGCTGAATAAGAGGTCAGCATGATGTTAAATTTGCTGCTGAACAGAGGATCAGAGTGTAAATGAATTTTTAAAGCCAGGAAATAGGAATGTGCAAGTGTAAATAATCTATTAATTATTGACAGGTGGAGAACTGAAAGTCCTCACTTAGGGTAGACATCTTTTTTTTTTGATAGTCAGTCTGTATTGTATTATTTTTAACTGTTTGTACCCATTGTGTTTTAGTTCTACAGCATAAAAAGTATTGCAGCACCTTCTGTATATAAACACATTTTAGCGAGTTCTACTAAAACTTTGTCATCCTCATATTAATAGAATCTGATAAAAGTCCTCAAATTCTCAAATGTTCCAGAAGCCATAATGAACAAAGGATCATGTGACAATATCCTCCATGACCCCAAAACAGTTGGCACAGTTTGCATAGCATGATACTTTTTAGAACTGCTGAATGGTCAAGAGCGATAATACAACGCATCGCATGACTCTAGAAAACTATAAATGGTTTTCTTTCCCCACACCCTTTTTCAATTTGGAGACAGTAGTGTGTAGAGAGTCTGGTGAAACCTTCCAAGAGAAGATGTTTAGTGAGGAATTTGAGGAAGGGCTGTCACAGTGCAGAGGGATCAGCCCTATTCTCATTTGCACAAGAAAAGACTAGAAGCAACGGGATGAAACTGAAAGGGAGGAGACACAGATTAGATATTAGAAAAAACTTTCTGACAGCGAGGGTGATCAACGAGTGGAACAGATTACCACTGGAGGTGGTGAGTTCTCCTTCAATGGAAGTGTTCAAACAAAGGCTGGACAAATATATGTCTAGGATGATTTAGTGAATCCTGCACTCAGCAGGGCTTCAGTCTGATTCTTTCTGTATTGTATAGGATTCTAGGATGAACTATTCTTTTCTGATGAATCAACATAAAACACATTTCCTGCTCTCCCATGGCTTGGCGCAGGCTTATTCATGTGTCTATTCACATTCAATCATGGAGCCTGATTTTTTGCCCTAAATGAGATTAGTCAGATGCCAACACAGCTCAGCTATTTTCACCCCAGCCTGGCTGAAGAAGAGGCTTTCCTCCTCAAAACATATTTTATGCAGTTTTTTTGTCGTTAGAGCGGTAGATGCGTATTCATTTTGTCTCTTTTATCCATTGTGTATGCTTCAGCCTGTCATATCATATTGATGACATTTTCCAAGGTAATTTAACAATAGTCTCATGAGAAATAATTCCAACAAGCCTGAGAGACGTCCTGCCTCTAACTAAGTCACTCTTCTTGTTGAGTTTTAATAACCAATAATAACAAATGAATTATAATAAAGTATAATTATTACAAGTGAGGCGTGTTCTAGCCTCGTTGCAAATGTCTTTGTATATATACTTCTGCTGGTTAATGGAATAAACAGATGACTTCCAATCACATTCAAGAAGTGTGTGATTTGTAAGGTTCTTGGCAAGTAAATATTTGAGCTAACAACATTAATTCATCAATAAAGAAGTTTATATCTTCCACTTCTTGGCTAAACATCTTCTCCTGGAAGGTTACACTGTGTGCCAGACATTTTACTACATACTACTGTCTGCATACTAGTCCATGCCTACTACTAGTAAACCATACCTCTAGCTGCTGGCATCTTTATGAGCCAATCGGCTTAATCCTATGGCCTCATTCTAAGCCTTTACCTTTATGCACCAACACAAGGTCACTCCACCCATTCTTTTCCTTCCAGTTTTCCAATTTGGCACTTTTGGAGACTAGAAGGTGTGTTTATGCCAATTAGTATAACTATATTAGGATATCATCCTGATGTCCTTATCTCACTAGATCTATTAAATAGACAGGTTTTCCTTAAGACTAAAGGCCCATTTACACGGGGCATATGTCGGCCAAATGATGCCCGACACTCGTACCTGAACATACTCGCTCCAGTGCTGCTAAACAGGAGCAAATATCGCTGGCTTGCTCAGTAGGGGGCAGGGCAGCTGGAGGCTCCTTGCTCTTTCCCCCGCCCCTCTCCATTCACTTAACACAGTGGCCGTTCAGTACTGAACAGCTGCTGTTTACACTGAACGATCATCATTCAGGATTTTAAGCTGCATAAGGATTTTAAGCATTAATATAAGATAGCTGTTGGCCAAATGCTAATTCAACCAAAAGTTATTTGTCTAGTACCCTAGACACATGCATGTTCTGAATGTGGAGTGGTAAGAAAGCTGCTGCTAGAAACCTGACAATGGCTTACCTTCCCAAGAACAAAAGGATCGAGCACTTTAAATTTAACTGCCGAATCTTTGCTGTATATCCCCCAAATAGGCCATCGGTAAAGAGAGTCAGGGAGACACCATACTCATTAGAAGAGCAGTTGGATCCTCTGAAATCAGCAGGTCCTGTTGATTGAAATCTGTGTTTACTGTAGTTCTCGCTGCACTTTCATGTAGTTACTGAATCTCAAAGGGGTTGTCCAGTTTGGACAATCCATTGTTACAAAAATAAGACGCTGAATATAGAATACTCAGTGAAGGCTCCAGTAATAAGCTGCAATCTGTGGGAGAATCTAACAGCAAGTGTTTCATTTTCCTGCAGCGCCACCACAGGGCAATTGGAGCATTAGAAAATATCAATTGGAATCAATTGTGTGTATAATGCATGAATGTGATGGCTCCTCCACAGCAAGAGACTATCTTTGTAACAGTAATTCACTCTGGATAAGCCATGTGGTCCTTTTTGAATAAGGCATCTCCTCTGTGAATGCTAAATTCCTTAATATGAAAATGGGTTTTCGAAACAAGACAATCCCTTTACAGTTCAGATACATCCAATACCTTATGAAATTCCATGTACAATGTAATGGAATTATAAATGTAATTCTAATCAATGTCACAATGATTCTGCTGCAGTATGTTTCTTATAACACAATACTGCACATCCTCTGTGCCTTTGTTTTTCATATGCGGTATTGTACAACAAAAGTACATTTGTTCGACAATATCATATGGCTTATAAGACTCATTTGTCAAATAATTATGTTTTCAATACTCTGTAGAGCTCTTTATCTGTAAATGAATGAACTTTAGTGTTCTAGCAAAATCCTTGAAAACATCATGAGCCATTGTTCTTTTTATTAAAGCCTTTTCAGAATTTGAACATCAGCAGAATCTTTCAGAATACCTTGAAACATAACAAAAGCTTTTCCTTTGTGCTAGAATACATTACTTATGCTAAAAAGGATATATCTGTACTTATCTATATACCTCTAGATATATGTGTATACAGAACGATCACTGCATTAGGAATACCTACTCAATAGCGGGTTGGTCCACCTTTTTGGCAATCATGGCTCCCAGATATCAGGGAACAGATTCCGTAAGGTAGCAAACATCCTTCCTACTCCACACAGCCTTGTCAATTGGTGCACATATTGAGGGTAAGTGGGAGTAGATCTCACAGCTTTTACTGGTATATCCAAAACATGTTCAATGGGGTTACAATCCAGTGAGTTTGGGAGCTATAACAGTGCAGAGAATTAAGTGCCTATTGATCCAAGCTCAATGACATGAAGTGTTGTCCTATTGAAAGATGACACTGGGGTTGGGGAAGACTTGATGAAGATCTGAGTGCAGATGGTCAGCTAACAGGTCCATGTAGTGTTCAAGATTGAAGGATTATGGTATGATAACCATGCCAGGAAAAGCCATCCCACTCTGTGGGATACGGCTTCATACTGTTTGGGCCAGATACGGAGCTGGTCATTCATTTGGTTCAGCAGGAAATAGGACTCATCACTCCAGATGACCTTCTGCCATGTGTTTAAGGCCTATTGATGTCTTTCTTGGGCCCATGTGAGTCATTATTGGTGATTGCACAGGGTCATAAGAGGCACCCTTGTTGATTTTTCGCTATTGAACCCCAGTCAACACATGGTACTTCACATGGTTATTGTGGAAATTTGTCAAACTTCCTCGCTGTTGTACTGCTGGGTCAGTTGGTCACTGTGGCCCTCAACTTGCACCCCTTTTCTTCTGCTAGAATAGCTGGTTAATATTAAGTCCAAAATGTCCGTCCCTCTAATTGAGTCTTGTACAGGTTGAGTAAGGTAATTGTCTTCAGTTATTGACAGTAACTTGTAACCTTTATAAAATCCGCAGGTCTCAGCTTCCCAGTTTATATCCAGATGGTTAAAGTCTCCCATAATAATCCCCTTATTGTGATTTGCTTCTTTAGCTATTTGCCTCAATAATAGATTTTCATTGGCTTCTGTAATATTTGGTGGCCTATAGAAAACCCTTATGAGTATATAATTATTATTTTTCCCTCCATCCATCTTTATCAATAGAGACACCACATTTTCATCTCCCTCACATATATCTTGCGGTAGTGTGGGCTTTAAACAGAATTTTACATAAAGACTAACCCCTCCCCATTTTTTTATGATCCTTCTGAACAGACAATAATATTGTACGTTCACTGCTCAGCCACAGCTTTTATCTAACCAGGTCTCAGTTATTCCCGCTATGCTCAGTTAAACCATTTTCATGCCTTCTTCATTTATATAAATGTCACGCGATACACATTGTCTGTAAACAGGCAGATGCATCTGTTAGTTAACATCCCCGTTGGCTGTGCTAAACACCCTTTTTGATAGCGCACTGGCAGCGGGGCAGGCAAGCATCTCGAAAGTATGTTGTGTAAGCTCTGACCGCTCATCCAACTTTATACACCCAGACGTTAAAGAGGCCAACATCATGTCTGAATACATCCAAGGGGGAGCTGACATATTCTTGGACCATCATGAATTAGTGCTGCCTGTAACTGTCCTACATGTGCTGTTGCTGCAAGCTGTGACAGGCTGAAAAAACTATGTGACAGCTCTGTTAAGGCCCTTTTAGATGGTACGACTGCTGGGCAAATGATGCCCGACTCTCATGCCCGCGTATGCTAGCTCACGTGCACCTGCACGGGAGCTAGTATCTTTAGCTCTCAGCAGGGAGGCTGCAGGAGATTTCTTTCCCCACTCTCCTCTGCTCCTTTCCATTGACACAATACAGCAGACATTCAATACTGATCAGCCGCCATTTACATTGAATGATAAATGATCAACTCATCGTTCAGTGTAAATAGCAGCCATTCAGTATTGAATGGCCGCTGTGTTATGTCAATGGAGAGGGGCGGGGGAAAGTGAGGAAAGAAATCTCCTGCAGCCGCCCCGCCCCGCCCCCTCCTGGCCACTTTGTAAGCAAGCCAGCGCTTTTCGCTCCCATGCAGGAGCATGGGAGCGAGGACACACAGGGACGAGTGTTGGGCATCGTTTGCCTGTCATTCGTCCAGTGTAAACCCAGCCTTTGACTTTCCCTGCCACCGGTGGTGGTGCTGCTGCTACAGCATCTTTCTGCTCAACCACCATGAGCCAAATAGCTGTGTGATCCATTGCAGATGCATACGCACCACCATGGGGAAATACTCTGGTGAAGCTACTTTACAGTCTGTCTTGATACTCTTGAATTTTGAAGTTCAACTCCACTGCCAGGATGAGATTTGTCATTTTGGCTTTGTAGTGGTGATCAAGGAGAGTGGACACCCAGTAATGATCTGATCTTTTGATTTGGGCTATGTGATGGTCTTTCTGCAAGCACTTCAGCATAAAAGCACTCATATGCCTCAAACTATCTAAGGGTGATGACCCACTATTCTTGGGGTTAGGCCTTAGTGGTCTTCCGGCTAGTTCTGCCATCCACATAGAATAGCTGGAGTTGGTGATGGATGGAAGGGACATTGCATATACACTTCTCCTGCCTTTGGACCAATATTATCTCCCTCTTCTTCCTCCTACTGCTTTTTCTACTCCATACTTTTCCATTGGTAGAGAAATGTGTTGGAGAAAACACCCTCTTTTCTTGCATACAGCCACCTTCCTTGCGGTGTTGAGTAATGGCAGACTGGCCAGACAGTTGGGAGATTGGTATCCCTTCCTCCTCCTCCTGTGACAGCAACATGTCATTGTCCCTGAGGCCCTTCAATGTCCATTACAGCAGGCAGATGACAGGGATTATCATACTAATCAGTGTGCCTTCATGACCGACCATTTTCCTCAAAGCAGGCTAAAATGGCACACACATCTCAGATTTGCAGCCCTGCCACAAGCATTAAGTGACTGATCTCCATATAGTGCCTGCTAAAGACATATACCGTCTAGTACTACTTAATTGTTCTCTGCTGCTGGCTTAGATTCTGCAACAAATGCAATGCAGAATTCCATCATGTAGGCATGTCACAGATGACATAGGTGGTAGCCTGAATTGTCACTGCACCTAGCCAAAAGAGATGCTGCTTGGTATGAATGTTGATAGTATGAGCACAGTTTCCTGACCTTTTCCAGAACTGGATGTGAACCTGGGTAATTGTTTAATAAGTGCTACACTACCAGGTTCATCACATGAGCCAGGCAAGGTATGTATGGAAGATTGCCAGACGAAGGTCTGCTAGCAGGTTGGCCCTATTATTACATATAACCATGCCTGGCTTCAGATTGTGCTGGGTCAGCAAAGTATCAGTCAGGATCTGCAGAACCATCAACATCTCTTTGGCCATGTGGCTAGGTTACCTTAGACATAGTAGTTTTAATACAATATTTTAGTATTTGCCAAGTGCACCGCTCTATGGAGGCTGGATTTTTTCACTGTGTTTGCTGGAGACCTGGGACACACTGAAATATGGGGCAGATGTCAATATCGGTGAAGGTAGTGGCTCAATATCCATTCTTCGTTTCCGTCTCCTGGTTCTGAATCCTGCAGTCCAATCATGAATTGAAGAGGAGAGACCTGAAGTAGGAGAAAATGGAGAAAAAGAAATAGTGTTCCAATCCGTCCACCCCATAAGACCAGATCACAACCTTCATTAAATATTGACGCCCTGAGGGAAAATCCAGCACTCGAATGTAAATACAATATCACAGTTGAAAACCGGTTCCATGTTCTCGGCAATCTCCCAAATGAACCAGAGGCAGCTTGGAATGTCACAAGAGACACTATCCGTGAAACCGCAAAGACCGTTATTAGAAACTGGCGTCCCCGTAGGCAGCCCTGGCTAACGGACGACACTATGCAGGTCCTTAAAAACAACCAAGCGGAATGTATGAGGCTGAAGGGTGTGTTCCGGGCAAAGGCCAAGAAAGACAGGGAGCGGTACTATAATGCTCTGGCTGATGAAGCTGAGGAGGGTCTAAAGTCAAAGAATCTAAGAGCAGCATACAAAGCAATCGCCAGACTCCAGGCACAAATCCACAAATCCGATGGCAGCCCTTGTACCAACCTTGACGAGACACTTCAGCGCTGGCATGAAAATTTCTCATCTGCCCTAAACCATCCTCCGGCTAACCTGTGCCATGACCTAGATGACCTTGCATCTGTTACTGTGGATGACCATTCTGTGCCTACGGATGCTCCTTCATGAGAAGAGGTCCATTCTGCTATTCAGAAAATTAGAACTGCTGAAATGTGCAATTGAACCGATAAGCACTGCTTTACATCAACTATTTCTGTACGTCTGGTCTTGTGGGAAAGTTCCCGTCGAATGGAAGGAGGGCATCATCCTTGCCCTGTACAAGGGAAAGGGTCCAAAAACAACATGCACTAGCTACAGGCCGATAACGCTCCTCTCGGTTCCCGGCAAGGTCTTTGCGCATGTTCTACTCTCAAGGGTACAACCACTCCTGACCTCCAAGCGGAGACCCCAGCAGTCAGGCTTCACGGCATGCCGCTCCACCATGGATGCCTTACTCACTCTTAGGCTCCTCTCAGAGATACATAGAGAATGTAACAAACTGCTCCTCTTCGCGTATGTCGATCTCAAGGTGGCGTTCGACTCGGTCAACAGAGAAGCCCTCTGGAAGGCCTTGCGTGGCATTGACATCCCCACATCCCTTCTAAACCTTCTAAAAGACATGCATCAGGGCACATCCGGCGAAATCCGTATCAACGGTTCAACCTCTGCTAGTTTTGAGACCTTGTCTGGTGTTCGACAAGGTTGCGTCTTGGCTCCTGTACTCTTCTGCAGGGCCATGGACTGGATTCTTCAGCGTATTGTCCAACATAATGGGGTCACTCTTCCAGAGTACCACTTTACCGACCTGGACTACGCCGACAATGTTGCACTTTTGGATGTCACATCTAATAATCTGAGACACTCATTGAAGCAGTTTGATTTTGAGGTGTCCTAACTTGGACTTCACATCTTCTGGCAAAAAAACAAGTTGCAGAATCTAGGAGTCGGGGCAATCCCTCCGGACTTAGACGTAAACAGACAGAGAGTCGACGCTGTCAGTGAGTACGTGTACCTCGGCAGCATTCAGCACACAGATGGGAGGGCGCTTCCAGACATCCTGCGGAGAATAGCCCTGGCAGCCTCAGCGATGAGGTCCCTAGATAAACTCTGGCGGAGGCAGAACATAACACTGAAAACTAAGATTCGATTCTACCAGACCTGGGTTATGCCAATATTATTGTACGGCTCAGAGACTTAGACCTTCCTATCGCAAACCACTGAGCGTCTGGAGTCCTTTCACCTGCAATGCCAATGCCAGATTCTCTGTGATCGTTGGTTTGACTTCATCAAAAACAGCGAGATACAGGCTTGCACGGGGCTTGAGTCAATTACAAAAACAATAACAAGGAGACTTGCACTTTTTGGTCATGTTGCACACTTGTCAGAAGCTGTTTCGGCCCACGGTGCTCTAACCACAGCAATTGCTAGGAAAATCAAGAGACGACCCCCTGCCGGAAGGTGGAGGCCCCCTTGTAGTCTGTGGCACTCGTGGGTACAACCAATAAGCACCAGTACCTCCTCCGACGTCAACACCGAATGAAACAATGCTCTCGGTTGTGGTCATTCTAGATTGGCGCTACGGACCCTCATCGCCCAAGCGACATAACTAACTAACTAACTAAGCCCTAACACTGTAAAAAAAAAGGCAAAATAGAGGTTTTTTATCTCTTTGCCCACCAAAAGAAGTTAATGTTTTACAATATATTATATGTATCCAAAAATGGTACCAATGAAAACTACACAAAAAACAAGCCCTCATACAGCCCTGAAAAAGAAAAAAGTTATTTCTTTTGAAAAGTGGAGATGAAAATCCCCCAAAAATCATCTCGTCCTTACGGCGAACATAGGTCGTGTCGTGTCCTTAAGGGATTAATAAAATTAACTAAATATCAAAATATTGCTAAAACTGTAGTTTATACATTCACATCATATTGCATTTAATGTTCTCCTTCTCTTGTAAACCAAGTGGCTCAGTTTGCAGGCAAAAAGTAAAATAGTTTTAATGCTTTCTCTTATTAAAAAAGGTTACTTGCGAGCAGATCTGCCAGCCCTAATCACATAATTTTGCTAATGCTTTTGTTTGTTTGTCTTTACAGTGACTGTACTGTTCTACAGCAGAGCCATTTGACAAGGTTATATTCCATGAACTGCCTGCACGGAACTTTGGAACTAAGAAAGAATGTACACGGAATGGGACTCTGCTTGTGATGGTCAGGGTCAGAATGAGGGGTATATGCCTGGGGAACAATTTGGGGAGAGAAGAGGTGATTTGGGATTACAAAAAAATGAACATTCTACCCTTAGAATCACTGGCGGTAGATCACAGCGTGATCTGCGGTGATAAATCGCAAGTGGATCACGCTTGAAACGCTTTCCATAGGATAACTATGGAAAGCGCAGCCCGATGTACGTGAGCGGGAAATCCATTGCGATTTTCCACTCGTGTCTGAAAATCGCGGTATGCCGCGATTTTCTGTGCTGAACCTATCATAATGATTGGTTCCTTCGCTGTAACTTTAAATGATCATCCGCAGCAGAATCCACCCTGCCTGTGGTCGAGCAGCCTAAATATTGCGTTTGACTTCCTGATATACCTCTATGACTATATAGACATAAAGGGTGGCCACAAAAATACCTATACAGGGGCAGTAGAGATCTTTCCAGCATTGCACGAAGGTATGTGTGTGGAGCTGCTTGTTCCACTGCTAAAATAACCGAAGGGAGTCAATCTGAGACAAGTTAGCTTTGCAATGAAATTATTCATTGGTGGCAATTTACAAATTTCACAAATAAATTAATGCAATCAGTGAAATAAAATAGTCAACTAAAGGGTGCTATGACAATCACATGGTAAAGCAATAGGTACATTTTTTCTAACATCAGGCCAAAATGCAAATCATGAAAGAAACCTAGATGAATGGTGCTGCAACATTTCTACAATAAGAGACAGTATGATGCCAGCTGCTACGTGCTATGTAGAGTACAGTGGCAATGCCATATACAAATGAACAATACTGTGAAATAGTAATTCTTTACAAGGAAATGAGGTGAAACACACAAGTGCAGCATGTAGAGTTCACGAGAGGTTTCCAGGAGTATGTAGACCTACACAACCGACAATTCTGACTATTGTTCTCTTCTGTGATGTTGGCAAACTGGAGAGTGGAATATGAGCTGCCCATGAAAAAGGGACCCAGAAATGCTCCATTCCGCCAGACTCAGCTGTGTACGTCTTTGTATAGTTGCTGATGGCGGCCATTTTGAACATTTTCTGTAGGATCCTGGATTTGTCTTTATCCTTTACTGTCGGAAATAATTTGTTTGTTGTGCTAATTTGTCTTGAATTGATTGACTTTGGTTATTTTAGCGCCAGTACAAGCAGCTCCACACATATACTCAAATGCAATGCTGAAAAGATCTCTTTTGCCCCTGGATAGGTATTTCTGTGAACACTCTGTGTATCAATGATACATGTACAGATGTAACATGCATGTGTAAGGTTCAGGATGAGAAGCGATGGTAGTAACCCTCCAGGAATAACCATGGAGAGATTAGGGCACAACAGAGGCAAGGGGTTACAGAAAGACATAAAGAACATAAACTGACCACACTGGGAAAGTCTATTGCCCTACAAGGGACAGTGATGGTCCATTTACACCTAACGAGAACCTCATGATTCTCGTTCACCCGAGCAAAAGACCTGGTGCCATCATCACCAGCTCATTTATGCTTTGGCAGCGTGTTTAGACCAGCAAACCATCATTGGGAATCGTGAACTTCTCTTTCAGCTATCATTCAGTGTTTCACATTCGTACATGAAAAACTGAATAATAAGTGTTTTAATGCAATGAAAAGCCAACAGGCTGACGATGCTTTTCATGCCGGTTGAAACTGAATGACGAACGAGAAGCGCACGATTCTTGTTTATCATTCAGTCATTGGCTCACACTTCAACTGAGCGATTATCATTCAGTTTCGCTTGTTTGAACAATTTTTTGAATGACAATCATTCCATCTAAACGCAGCATTACTCAATTTCTGTACCCCGCAGCCTCTAGGAAATGTAAAAATAGTAAGACTCACATTCAATAGAACACACCAAAGAGCTAGGCTACAGACTTGACTCATCTTTTAGCCTTTCTCTTTGTCCCAGGCCCACTGATAACCACGATCTTATCCTGACTCCACAATGACAGCAGTTAAGCCCCATTTACACTCAAAGATGATCATTTAAAATTTGTTCAAAAGATAGTTTAATTGACAGTTTAAGCGATCATTTTGCATAAACTACTAATGGGCACTAATGCCCATCAGTAGCTTATTATCTTCATTTGCATATAAATGAGGTTCCCTTCGCTATATGCAGATAACAGCAGGTGGTCTGTTATCTGTATACAGCCCATTTGTTCTGCCATGAGACTGCAGCTGAAAACAATGTTATCAGCGCTACCATGGAGAACTCAGCGTGCGGTCTTTGCTATCATGAACGATGGATTTCATGCTCACATGAAATCAATTGTTCGGCTAAAAAGCAAACGATAGGAACATTTACACTGCACGATTATTGCGCAAAAGCCATAATTTGAATGAATTACAATCATCCATTATTTTCTATGGGAGCTTAAAAAACACATCGCAATCATATGGCATGAGATTTGCACGTGATTTTCTGGTGAGTAAAATGTGTTTTTAATGCATGTTACTATAGGAAACGCATGAAAAAAAAAATCAGGAAATGCAGAGCAGAGAAAAACCCGTGAAAAATATACATGAAAACCGCACGCAAAATGCAAAAATGTTTACTGACCAAATTGCACTCGCCCATGTAAACACAGCCTTAGGCATCGTTCAGACGAGTGGTTGTTTGGCGCAGTAAAGGCGTGAAAAGATTGCGTCTATTAGATCCAACGGTTTCCTATAGAAGCCTTTACACATGAACGATTTTTAGACACGCAAAATACTCGCATCTGCAAAAGATATGACATGCGTGGCTACAATGCACGCATTTAAGGTCTGTGCTGCGTGAAAAAAATAGGACCTGACCTATCTTTGCTGCTAGCCACGCATAATTTCCTCATGTGAACGCGCAAATTATACGCAAATGCAGATCGTGCTTTACACACGCGATAGGCGTTCTTTTCGCGTGGCTATTTGTGAGCAAAAAAAAATGGTCGTCTGAACGAGGCCTTAGTGTTAGTATCACCTAACCACTGTTTGGCAGGAAGACACTCCCTCTTATCGCGCACTAATGCACATGTGAGTGCGCAGCACAGTTAAGTCCTAATGCTCCCATTTAGCATACTTCACTCAGTTGGGTTCCCAATCAGTATGGTGACCACGGCTGTAACTCCTGGCATTATATTTGTTACGGCATGGCATTAAACCTGAGAATAGAGATGAGCGAGCAACAAAATGCTCGAGTGCTCGTTACTCGAGTCGAACTTTCAGTGATGCTCGAGAGTTCGTTTCGAGTAACGAACCCCATTGAAGTCAATGGGCGACTCGAGCATTTTTGTATATGACTGGTGCTCCGCTAAGGTTTTCATTTGTGAAAATCTTAGCAAATCACCGAAGTCATGTAAAAAACACAGAAATGGATAGGGCAGGCAAGGAGCAACATGCAGGGCTGCATTTCGGGCTCCGAGGTCTCACTATTAAGCCACAATAGTGGCAAGAGTGAGACCCCCCCCCCGCACTGTCAGCATAACGATTGTTCCCCTCTGCCACAGCTGTAACAGCTGTGGCAGAGAAGAACGATGTTAGCCCATTGAATTCAATGGAGTCGGCAATACAGCCGGCTCTATTGAAAGCAATGGGCTGCCGGCGAGCGCGGGATGAATTTTCAGGAAGGGCTTAAAAATATAAGCCCTTCCCTGAAATTCATCCAGAAATGTGTAAAAAGTAAGAACAAATATATACTCACCTTGTCCCGGCAGACGGAGTTCAGCCGCGGCCGGCCGGCAGTTCTCCTGAACTGCAGTGAGTAGTATTCAGCAGCCGGGGATTTAAAATCCCCGCCTGCTGAATGAGCTGCCTCTGATTGTTCACAGCCTCACCAATCAGAGGCAGCTCTCACTCACCCATTCATGAATTCATGAATGGGTGAGTGAGTGCTGCCTCTGATTGGCTCAGCGCAGGGACCAATCAGGGGCAGCTCTCAGCTGTCATGGTGAGAGCTGTGACCAATCAGAGGCAGCCCATTCAGCAGGCGGGGATTTTAAATCCCCACCTGCTGAATACTACAGAAAGCAGTTCAGGAGAACTGCCGGCCAGACGCGGCTGAACTCCGGCTGCAGCGGAAAGGTGAGTATAATTTTTTAAAAATTTTTACACATTTTAGGATGATTTTCAGGTAAGGGCTTATATTTTTAAGCCCTTCCCGAAAATTCATCCCACGCTCGCCGGCAGCCCATTGCTTTCAATGGAGCCGGCTGTATTGCCGGCTCCATTGAATTCAATGGTCAGTGCTCGTTTAAATAAAGACGAGTACCGCGTGTTGCTCGTCTCGAGTAACGAGCATCTCGAGCACCCTAATACTCGAACGAGCATCAAGCTCGGACGAGTATGCTCGCTCATCTCTACCTAAGAACCATTGCTTTACATGGCTGAAAACAAGTCTCCATCTCATAAGAGATGCAATAGGTGGAATACACAAGTTATAAACAGATAACTTTCCTTTTGAAATAAAACATGACCTAAGGTATTATGGATAGACAGTGAGGTCTGCACAGTAAGCGCTTCTCTACAAATGTTCAGCATAGCCAAATTTGCTTATTCCTCGGTGATGCAGCACTGATACAGTAATTGTCAGCTGGACAATTCTCCATACAGCAGCATCCAAGGATGAGGAAGGGGGCATTCAAAAACCACTGCCTGATGGATGAAATCAACTAGTCATGCCAAGGTTGGTGGTTACTTATTTATTATTCCCTAAATTCTACCAACATATCAACTCTACTTGACAAGACAATGAGGTTTGTTTGAACCAGGAAACCAAAAGGCTACACTTTTTATCTTCTAAATGCCTGTGCTAATGGAGGAATGACATGAGATAGCGCTGGCACTCTTCATGCTACTGAGACTGAAACTAACTGAAGAATGGAGTGCATGATACGATGTAAGGGTACTTTTACATGGGACAACTGTCGGACGCTTAAGTGTCCATCAACTGTCCCAATAATTATCACTTCTGTGCTTTTACACAGGACCAATAATGGCTGCCTGAATGGAGGCTGCAGATCCCTACTGGATGCCCTTCTTCATTCAGAGTAAATAGGCAGTCATTCATGGATGAACGACTGCCTATTTACAGGGGCTGAGAGACACTTGGTTTTAGGTGAGTTATAAAACAAGCGACTAGCACGCCAACGATTCTCGTTCATTTGCCCTGTTGGGTCTTGTGTTTAAACACGATGACAGCCCCCAATAATGACTCTTTAGAGTGATCACTTGAGCAACTATTGGCTTGTGTAAAAGTACTCCAGGCTAGTAATAAGGCCCCCAACATACTAGTGGATTTCGGGCTGTGTGCTTCCATGCTACTCTACAGACAGAAAACAGACCCATTATATGCCTATGGCGACCCTAAATATATGAACACATATTTTACTTACTGTAAGAGCAGTGAGACCATGGAGCTCTCTGCCTGAGGACGTGGTGATGGTGAATTCGATAAAAGAGTTTAAAAGGGGCCTGGACTTCTTTCTTCAGCATTAAAATATTACCTATTATAGTCATTAATTACTTCATAAGGCTTGTTGATCCGGTGATTGTTCTGCTTGCCAGACTTGGAGTTGGGAAGGATTTTTTTCCTGTAAATTCAGAAAATTGACTCATACCTCATTGGGGTTTTTACTAGAGATGAGCGAGCATACTTGTTAAGGCGGGGGCCGCAGGGGTGAGCGGGGGGTTGCAGAGGGGATAGGGAGGGAGAGAGAGATCTCTCTCACTTTCCACCTCCCCGTGTCGCTCCCCGCAACTCCCCCGAATCTTCAGGGACGAGCCAGCAGGTAATCGAAAAAGGTGATGCTCTCTGGAGTAAATCGCCTTAACGAGTATGCTCGCTCATCTCTAGTTTTTACCTATCTCTGGATCAACGTTGGGGTATAATAGGCTGAACTGGATGGTCCTTTTTCAGCCTAACATACTATGTTACTATGTTTATGGCCACCTTATACTGATTTGAACATTTTAATGCTTTGTCTTATTATATTCCCAAAATCTTGCACTTATCATTACGAGCCATTATAATGATATTGATTAAATCATTTCATTATAAGTTTGTCTGAAAAAATGACTTAGTAGATATAGTTGTTGGAACTAATGCATTAAAAATGGAAATTAAAGCAAGAGTGAGGATTTTCTATGAAATCCCAAAAGTATGAAGCCAGATGGAAGAGACAGATTTCAACTAGTATAGCTTAATGATAACCATGGTCAATCGGGCATGCATTTTCATACTCAATTCATCTCTTCTCATATTTTCTACCATGACACTAAGCTATGTCCATGTTTTGTAAATACAAGTAAGGAAAATCACAGAACACGCGTGTGCTGCGATTTCCTTTAATTCTATTAAACTTCTTCTCCATGTGCACCGTTGAGAGGCCAGAATGCTGTCCAAGGAGATTATTGCATGTTTTGTAAAGGAGCTTACTCCTGAGTTTGAAATCTGGGGTAATTTTATATTATATATCACTATGGCCATACGGTGGTGTCCTATATTCCATTACAAAATACTCCATAGCAGTTGCAAAAATTCTGCAGTTCCTTATATAAGGGTCAATTAAAATATAGAAGATTTATTAACTGTTGGAGCCACCTTAAAGGTCCATTCACATGGTCACAATTTCCTCCATGTGATGTCCGTGTATTTCATAAACAGCACACAGACTCATTATAGCCGATGGACTTCTGCCCCATGTGAAAAAATCACAGCATGTCCTGTTCTGGTCTGGACAAGAATTGGACATGTAATGTCGACTGACTGCAGATATCAGATAGTACACAGACTTGTGATATCCAATACGAGTTGTGCCTAACTCGCATATGCCCATCTGAATGAGCCCATAGTGTGTTATATATCTCCTCACTACCTACCCACATACCAAAGAAGGGTTCACAATTTAAAGGGGTTGTCTCGCGAAAGCAAGTGGGGTTAAGCACTTCTGTATGGCCATATTAATGCACTTTGTAATATACATCGTGCATTAAATATGAGCCATACAGAAGTTATTCACTTACCTTCCCTGCGCTGGCGTCCCCGTCTTCATGGCTCCGTCTAACTTCAGCGTCTAATCGTCCGATTAGACGCGCTTGCGCAGAAGGGTCTTCTGCCTTCGGCTCGGTCTGGCACGAGCGGCGTTCTGGCTCCGCCCCCTTCTACGCGTCATCGCGAAGCTCCGCCCCGTCACGTGTGCCGATTCCAGCCAATCAGGAGGCTGGAATCCTGACCAATTACTTTGCCCGATGCTGCTGTCCAGTTTCAACGGGCGCTATACAGAAGTATCGCCTACAATTCCTAGTCGTACTGTCTTGGTAGAGAGAAGCTGGAAGAGAAAGGGCAAAGATTAGTCTAACTTCACCAGAGTAATGGGACATTTTCATGGGATGATTATCAAGCAAAATTGTTCAAATTCCCATGCAGATGCAGGAATTTGATTGATAGTCGTCTCATGTAGATGCATGCAGCAGCTGAGCGAGAATTGTTTAGTCATTCAGTTTCTGCATGTAGAAAACTAGAAGACGAGCCATTCAGTGTAAACAGCAGTTGTTCACTTCTGCTGGACTGTGTACTTAAAGTGAATGGACGCGGGTGGGGGCAGAACGCTCCCCAGCCTGCTCCACTTCCATGCCAGGAGCGCTTTTAGCGATACGATACTCGCTCCTCTGAGACAGCATAGGCGCGAGCATCACTGGGATGAGCTGCCGTGCATCGTTTGCCCGACAGCTCACCCCGTCTAAATGGGGCGCAAAGGGCCTTTTTGGCGAGCCGAATTATGATTTGAACGAGATAACGAGTGAGTGATGTCATCGCTAGCTTGTTCACTCATACAGCCTGTTTATACAGGCAGATACATCGTTGACTTGTTCAAATGAGAAATCGCTTCGAATCATTCTGTCTTTCACATTTGCTGTATTAGGCTTCTTTCACGTGAGCACATATCGGCCGGCCATTTCACGGCCAGCCGATATGCGCTGTAATCTGATGCATTAGATTACAATGCATCAGATCACATGGGCGTATTTGCGAGACGTAAAAACGCCCGATCGGCCAATATAGCACCGGGCGTTTTTATGTCGAGCCAAAAACATAGTTCTGGAACTATGTTTGGGCCGGATTACATTGGGCCGCTGCAAGGGCTCCAATGGGAGCCCATGGCAGCAGCCGTAGCTGGGAGGGAGTTTAGCAGTGTGGCTGCTAAACTACCTCCCTCTGTTCTTCTCCCCTTCCCCGTGCAGGCTTATCTCTCCTCCCCACTCGGTCTCTGCAATGGGAGGGGGCAGGGCGGGGGCCAAGTTAAACGCTGATCCGATCCGCCTTCTTCCATTGATGCGAAAAGGATGTGAAAAAACCTGGTATGGAGGCGCAACCCTCTAAGCTACTAGAAGATGTAGATCAAGGTCCAATGTGTGATGGTGAAAGCACTTTTTTATTTTTTCACAAATTAAAAAACAGCAATAGAATACGCGTTTCAGGGATGAACCCCTTCGTCAGTTCGGCTGGATAGGACAACAGGATGCCTGGGGGTGACACGATTCCAAAGGTGTATTGGATGTGTTAGAGGTCCTGTATGTGCAGGAGGACAGGGGAGAAAGAAGTGCTTTAGTCCATCACACATTGGACCTTGATCTTCATCTTCTAGTAGCTTAGAGGGTTGCGCCTCCATACCAGTTTTTTTCACATCCTTTTTGCTACACTCACATCCACACTGGTGGAGCGTCATCTGGTTGGCAGCACCTCCACCATTCGAAATACTCCATCATTGGAAACACTTTGTACTTCATAAATATTCCACCACCCTCACTGGGTCTTGCTCCACCCTCCTTTTTCATTTCTTTTACTCTTCTTCCATTGATGGCTATGAACAAGGGGCGGGACGTTGGCGGAGCTAAGCACCCACCTTGTCCCCGCCCCTTGTTTATAGCCATCAATGGGAGAAGGTGGGGCTGACCGGTACTTAGCTCCACCCCAACCCCTCCCATTGCACAGACGGAGACGGGAGGAAGATAGGTAAGCCTGTGATGGGGCGGGAGGGGAAATGGGCGATGGCCCGGTGAGGTCGGCGCATTTGCGTTTGATTTGTGCGCCCGTTTACTAGTTTTTCCCCCCTAATGTAGCGTATATCGGCCGGCCATGAAAACGGCTGGCCAATATGCACTCATGTGAAAGAAGCCTTAGGGTGCTTTTAGACAGAATTATTATCGTTCAAAAAATCATTCAAAGTAGCGAAAGTGAATGATAATCATTTAGTCTAAATGTGGGCCAATGAGCAAACGATGAATGATCGTTCGCTTTACTCTCGTGGTTCATTTTAGGTAGGCATAAAAACCTGTTGTTGGCTCATTCACTTATCATTCAGTGTAAACAGCGATCAGTTCAGTGATTCTTATTTATTTACACATCGAAATGAAAGATTAAATGATTCTGAAAGATTTCTCGCTTGAACAAGACAACAATGTTTCTGCCTGTCTGAACAGGCTGCATGAGTGAATGAGCAAATTTTGACGTCATTCACTTGTTCAAATGACAAATCGGCTTGTCTAAAAGGACCCTAAGGTCCTTACAATAAGGACCAAACCCTAAACCAAACAATAAGTGAATGAGACAACGATAATTTTTATGCCTGCTCAAAATGAACATCGAGCGAAAAGCATACAATTACCATTCGTCATTCAGTCACTGGTCCACATTGAGATTGAACAATATTCATTCACTGTTGCTCCTTTGAACGATTTAGGACCTTAAGGAAACACATACATTGATTACTGGGGCCAGCAGGCAAATTACTTTCCAATTGGGCTCTTGCTTGTGGTAAAAAAATCAAGTGGTATAATGGTGGCAGCTGCTATTTTTTGTTTTATGTAATCGCTAGTAGATATATCATGCAACTTCTGTGAGGGGGGAAGTGAGGGAGAGAAATGGGTGCAATGGCTCCTGCTACGAAGGGGTGTGGATGCAATAGCTCCTGCTGGTGTGAGGGTACGTGGATGCAATATCTGCTGCTGAGAGGGGGAGGATGTGCAATGGTTGTTGATGGTAGGAAGGACAGGCTGGTGCCATGGCTGCTGCTGGAGGGAGTGGATGCAATGGCTCCTGCTAGGAAGGGGAGTGGATGCAATGGATGCTGCTAGGAGGAAGGAGGGGATGCAATGGATGTTGCTAGGAGGGAGGAGGGGATGCAATGGATGTTGCTAGGAGGGAGGAGGGGATGCAATGGATACTGCTAGGAGGGAGGAGGGGATGCAGTAGATGCTGCTAGTAGGGAGGAAGGGGATGCATTGGATGCTGCTAGGAGAGAGAACGGGATGCATTGGATGGTGCTAGGAGGGGATGCAACGGATGCTGCTAGGAGGGAGGAAGGGGATGCATTGGATGCTGCTAGGAGGGAGGAGGGGATGCAATGAATGCTGCTAGGAGGGAGGAGGGAATGCAATAGATGCTGCTAGGAGGGAGGAGGGGATGCAATAGATGCTGCTAGTAGGGTGGAGGTGATGCAATGGATGCTGCTAGTAGGGAGGAGTGGATGCAATGGCTCTTTCTAAGATGGAGCATGGGATACATTGGATGCTGCTAGGAGGGAGGAGGGGATGCAATAGATGCTGCTAGGGTGGAGGAGGGGATGCAGTAGATACTGCTAGGGTGGAGGAGGGGATGCAGTAGATGCTGCTAGGAGGGAGGAGGGGATGCAATAGACGCTGCTAGGAGGGAGGGGGTGATGCAATAGATGCTGCTAGGATGGAGGGGTGGATGCAATAGATGCTACTAGTAGGGAGGAGGGGATGCAATGGATGCTGCTAGTAGGGAGGAGTGGATGCAATGGCTCCTGCTAGGAGGGAGGAGGGGATGCATTAGATGTTGCTAGGAGGGACGAGGGAATCCAATGGATGCTGCTAGGAGGGAGGAGGGGATGCAATAGTTGCTGGGAAGAGGGAATGTGGATGCAATATCTGCTGCTGAGAGAAAGAGGACCTGCAATAACTGTTGCTGTGAGGGAGGACAAATTTGTGCCCTGTCTGCTGCTGGGAGGAGGGAAAGTGGATGCAATGGCTGCTGTTGATACCTGCGCTTCCTTTCCTATTTTTAAGAAACGTATAGGTATTATTAGCTAACACAGATCAATAGGTCTTGGAAATTACTTGTTTTTATCTGTTTTTTCTGCAAAAAAATGTGGCAGGTGTATCCGACTGCCAAAAAGGTTGGGAAACACCGGCATATGTAATAACATCGCATTTGAAAGCAATGTATAATGTGAAATAAATTTGGAGCAGCTCCAGCAGATGACTATATGAAATATCCAATCTGATTAGCAAGCTTCACAAATCTGACAGCCAATATTATGTTACATAGAAAAAAATCTATGAACAAATCAATATCTACCAGCAAAGTACAAATTATATGAAGATTACTTATTAATAGTATTCTTCATTTACAGGTTGAAGGATGATCTACTTAACTTCACGCACTCCTGTTACATATAAGAAATATTTTGTATCAGGCTTAATATATAAAATCTTAATTTGCTGCACCTAATTAGTGATGCTATAAAGAATCCCATTCAGAACTCCGAATGTATTTGATGTTCTATTAGAAAGGCAATAATAAATTATTACAATAGTTGAATCCTGAGACTCCGAACATTGCCCCCTTAATTCAGTTAATAGGTTCATACTTTCATCATGGTTGCTATGCATTCAGTCATGTGGAATGCTAGTAACAATCATTATCGTTTGTTTCTAAACAGATCAAGAGCTATTTACCATCTCAGTGTTTTGTGCACAGCTGGGTGACTGGCAAATGTCCAAAATCCATTAACATTTGAAAAAATGAGTCCCATAATGCATCTTTTCTGTGACTTGAGCAGACTATATTGGCACACGTTAGGAACCAATTATATTTGCACCACTATTAGCTGCCTGCATTGAACTTCTTAGTAAATGAGGACTAATTTAGTTTCCAGAATAGTACTTTCACATTCATGAAATGACCTTGGGAAAAAAATAGATAAAATAAAATGAATACATTTAAAGTGGAAACAAAAAGAGAGAAAACAAAGTCTTAGGCTGCTTTGTCATGCTCGGAGATTTTCTTCATTTTCTGAAAAAAAATCCATGATAGTGAAATACAGAAGATCTTAAATGCAAAATATCTTCTACAATACATAAAATAAGAACTGCAGTTATATGCAATGATAGGCGGCAATCTGAATTGGGTGTTTGTGTGGAATTGCATTATATATCTAATTGCAGTTACATAAAAAAATAATTGGGATAGGTTTGTACCACAGTTATACCCCCACCCACCCCCAAGTTCATCTGTCTAGATAGTAGACACACGTACTATACTCTAGAATAGTGATTTCTAACCAGGGATCTAGGGGTGCTATAAAAAAAACCCGGGGGTGCCATAGGCTAGAAAAGGATAAGAATCATCCCTGCTCTCCCCCCCTACACCCCCACCCGATGTGCTAACAAGCTACACTTCCTGATGCTACCATCTGATAGGGTCTCAATAGGAGATAGATGGAAGTTCCGTCCACAACTGCACCTCATATGGCCTTGCCAAAGAGAAGGATGAAGAAAAAGAAAAAAAGCTGCATTTTCCAACACCGGGGTAAGGAAATATACAAATTCTTTGAATACTAGGGCCAGAAGACTGGCTGGGAAATTACTTTCCAATTGGGCTGCTGTTGAGGTTAAAAAAGCAAGTAGTATGGCGGCGGCAGCTGTTGCTGGGAAAGAGGGTGCAATGGCTGCTGCCGGGAGGGAAGTGACTGCTGCTATAATGGGGGGAAGTGAGTTCAATGACTGATGCTGTGGGATGGAAAGTAGATTCAATAGCTGCTGCTGAGAGGTGGGTGTGGGTTTAATGGTTGCTACTGGGAGGGAGGAAAGTGGCTGCAATGGTTGCTGCTTGGATAGAGTGTATGCAATGGCTGCTGCTTTAGGTGGGGAACGTGGATACTATAGCTGCTGTTGAGAGAGGGAGTGGGTGCAATGGTTGCTTCTGGAAGGAGAGGGAGTGGATGCAATGGCTGTTGCCGAGAGTGGGAATGAGTGCAGTGGTTGCTGTTGATAGGTTTCTTTTTTTCTATATCTACATAAAATTCAGCTAAACATTAATAATAGTATTTGAAGTTACTTATTTTTAGCTATTTTAGTATTTTGTTAAAAAATAAACATTTTGGTACAGGTGCATGGAGGTAATTTTTTTTCTCAGGGGTACCCCAACAGTGAAAAGTTGGGAAACTGTGCTCTTAAAGCTTCAAAATGCATGATATTAGAGAGAGTTTGCTCATATTTAAAGGGCCTTTTACATAGGCCAATATCAGGCGTTTAATCGAGATTGATGCTCATTTACCTAGCATTTACATGAGCCAATTCAGCCTTTATAAGCTCTAGAACATGGACTGATGATCATTAAGGAATGTTGGATAGAACACTCATTTATTCAATCATGATTGTACACAGGGCAGCAATCAGCCGAAGATCAAGCAGACGCTTGCTCATCAACTGGTCGATTGTTTTGTGCAGCCAAAGATATTATCATCATTCCTAATAGAATGTAGTGAGGATAGCGCTTTGAAGAATTCTCAACCAGTAATCTTCTTAGATCCCCACACAATCCAACATGATGTAGAGCAGCATATGTGAAAAGAGATATAGCCCCCCCCCCCAAATATAATTATGGGGGTCATAAACAATTAGAATGCAACCTATGTGCTGAAATATGAAAGGATCAAGGTGATAAAATACTCACTCCAGAGGGGGATCTCCCCCTTTAGATTGAGTATTGATTATTTCATCACCTTGATCCTTTCCTACTTGAGCGCATAGGTTGCATTCTAATAATTCTTAATAGAATATAAATGGGGGATGTACTGCTGAGAACAATGAAAATGCATGGAGGATGAAGGATGGTAGGAACAATTGTTTGTCCCCCATAGACTCTGGTTCAGCCTGTGTACAGGCCAGGTAAATGAGTGCCTATCTTGATGATCAGCGTTCATCAAAAGCCTGAGATCAGTCAATCTAAAAACTGCTATGATCGTTGATCCTGCTTGCCCTTCTGTTACTGTTTGCAGACCATCCCCATTTATAGATGGGAAGATGTGCTGCCAAGAACATTCATTTTACCAGCAGCATAAAAGATGCAATCAACCAGTAAATGATTTGGATGTCTGAACGTTCTAACCAGCATTCATTTACAATCATTGGTCAAATCCTCAAAAATGCGTGGGGGTGATATTAAAGATAAGTTACACTTATAGGGCTACTTTAGCTCTTTTGGGCTAGGGGTGTTTTTGTTGGGCAGGTTCTAAAAAAACTTCTGCATACTATATCATTTTATTAAATGTAATTTTTTTTAATGCCAGTCAAAATCAGACTTTCATCTACAAGGGTGTTGGGCAACTTGCATACAACAGTTATAAGACTGTACAACAGGGCAGCATTGTTTTTAACTTTTTCTTTATTGGTTTTTGACTGCAAACATACAAAGCAAGGAGGCTGGATCCCTAGACTCTTACTCAGTCTGCATGGTGGCATAGAGGTCTATCCTACAATAGTGGCAATGCCCACAGCCCAACTACTAGTAGAACGCCTCAAACAATTACTGCAGCTGGAGTATAGAGATGCAACAGAGTAAAGATAGATGCATGAGTCACTTCTTGGAGAGTTTATTGTGCATTTTTAAAAAACTGATTAAATAAATTAGCTAATTACACCTTTTACTCTCATGAAATGGTATTTGATACAGAGCCTAAGAAGTACACTAGGTGGATGACAGATATCCTGATGTACTATTGTGTGTGTTCTTTGCTATCTTGCCCAGTATTAACGCACACAATATTTTCATAACTTTGTATGGAACATGAATGTTTTTCAAACTTAAGAGCCCTTTTCTCCTATATTTTGATGGTGGGAACTTTAATCCCCCTATTTTGTACATTTTCAGTCAAAAATCAATAAAAAGTGTAAAAATAATTTTGACAAGCTCATCATTTTAAACAGATGAATCTGGCCTAACAGAGGTATCAGTAAATTATGCCATCTCTGAAGTTCCTGAGCTTTTTTATTAAACAAAAATTGGATAAGTTGAGTGATAAAGTGGTTTAGGGGTTTCTCCTATCTTGATACCCAAGTATCGAATATGTGAGTTAGCTGTAGGTATCCCCAAGGTATTGCTTCTGTCCCACCCTGGATCGATGGATCTCCCCAAGAAGAGTTTTTCACATTTTGACATGTTTAAGTTAAAACCTTAAAAGTGACCAAAAGATGACATCACATCTAACACACGAGGTAGATCCTTGTTTGGGTGCACCATAAAGAGTAAGATATCATCCACAAAAAGGGCTACTTTCAAAGCTGTAATGCATATCTATAAGCCATGGAAAGTATACTGGAACTCCAGCAATCTGGCCAGTGGTTCTATCACTAGATTGAAAAGAAAAAGGGGGAGCGGACACTCCTTCCTTGTTCCTTTCTTGTAATGCTTTTTAATATAAGTCCTAAAACAACCTAATAAATATATTATATCCTGCACTTATTGTAGCCATCCCTACCAGACATTTTCAATGGCCTTTTCGGCATCTATAGTAAAGGCAACAAGATTTCCCTGTGCATTAATTCCTACCCCTTTGTTTAAGGCCATTAGCACCTTTCTAACATTTGTTACAGCTGATCTACCCTGTACAAAACCCACTTGAGATGGAGAGATCCCTGCTGGAAGGACCATTGCTTGACTGTTAGCTATTAATTTAGAAAATATCTTCAAGTCCTGATTAATTGAACAGATTGGTCTATATGATCCCGGGCACTCTAGATGTTTTCCTTCTTTTGGTAATAGCTATATATGGACCATATATAGGGCAGCTTTTCAAAGGATTGTCCGAGGTACGTAAAGGGCATCTCAGCAGGCGCCCTGTGGTGTAGAATAACAAACTACTCACCTCTCCCCACTCGCTGCTTGTACCCCACCAGTGGCTCCAGGTCTCCCTAGTGATGTAAGTTTTACAGCCAATGACAGCCCTCAGTGATAATCACTGTCATTGGCTGCAGCAGCAGGTTTAAGGGACGTCACAAGCTGACTGCAGTCTATAAACACACAGCACAGCAGAGCCTTGGAGTCGCCAGTGGGGAACAAGCAGGGAGAGGTGAGTATCAGACTGTCTGTTAGTTCATGATGTCATCACCACAAGCAATCCTTCTGATGCCCTTTACAGAACGCAGGCAACCCTTTAAGATTCATATTACATATTACACCTGGATCCCCCGCACCTATCCTCTGACCAGGACTTAGATCACCATGAGGTTCTATAATGATCAACGTAAGCTTCTGTAGAACCTCAGGGAGTTGCAGCTGACTGTACTTTAGGCCTAGGTGTGGTATCTGAAGGTGTAAACAGGAGCATAGTCAGACAGTCCGGGTTGGGACCATCAGCACACTTCAGCATGGTCAAGCCATAGGTCAGGTCACAGAGAACAAGTACACTAGGGCAGAGTTCCCCAACTCCAGTCCTCAGGGACCACCAACAGGTCATCTTTTCAGGATTTCCTCAGTGTTGCACAGGTGATATAATTATTGTCGATGCCTTAGACATTGCCACAGGTGTTCTTACCATCGGATATCCTAAAAACATGACCTGTTGGTGGTCCCTGAGGACTGGAGTTAGGGATCCCTGCACTAGGGAACTTAAGCCAGATGTCAGGGAAGGCAGCGTACAGAAGCATAGTCAGCATAGCAAGTGGGTGGTCAGGAAACCAGGGAGTCAGCACAACTTTAAAAGCACTATTAGCAGACCAGAAAGATCCTATCCTCCATAGGATAGAAAGATACTTCATACAGTCAGGGGCAGGAACTGATAGGTAAAGAGACTGTAACAAGTAGCAAGCTGGCCCTTTAAGAGCACAGCTAGGCACACATACACACGTCCTTTGGGCCACATTTGTAGCTGCAGTGGACATCAGAACCAAGAAGGAGGAGGAAGGGTTTGGGTGCCTCGGCAGATAGGTGAGTCAGTGGCCATGGACGGAAATTGCAGCACATATTTCTTACTGTTTCATGATGGATTAGATAATGTGATTGCATTACACATATATGTAGTTATTTAAGTTTTATTGAATATGCATTTTATTACATGGAGGGTTTCAGACCCTAAGGAGGTGTTTATGTCATTATGTGCTTTGCTACCACAGTTTCACTGTTTTTAACAAGATATAATTAAGAAAGACGATGAGTATATATATGTCTCCTTGTGGTTCTGTGCACATCTCTGTACCGGTGCAAACACAGATATTGAATTGCTTTTACCCCAGAATCTATTTGTTTGAATGGTCCTGCATAAATAGGTCTAGCACTAATTTTCAGGAGTGAGACTGTGGATTAGAGCTCATTTTTGTATTTACATAAGGTAATTCTTATCATTTAGTATAATTATTTCAGAGCTTTGGTGTTTTGATTTAAATTAACAAGCTAAAATTATCTTAAGGGATACACAACGCATTTCACTTTCATATAATCTGAATTAGAATTTTAAAATGTAATTAAAATAAAAAAAAACACTTATGATTATAGAAATCTAAGCGTCTACTTTTCATAAAGTGCACTCTCAGGCTTCCACATCTACATTATTTGTATTTGACATCACTATTTTGCCTTATGGCAGGATTCTATGTTTAATTTCACAAGAGGCGTCACCAACAAAGTTGTTCAAGTTGATGACTTCTTCTTGTGGGGATATTGGGACTGGAAAACAATTAGCCTGATTTTCTCTTGAATTTCAAATCCATGGCGCAGTGTGCAATGTATTAAAAATGAATTCACAAGAATAGCACTAACCCATTACTTAATCAATTCAGACTCTATGCCTCCACAGGTGGAACAGAATAGAATCAGTGGAGTAATCCATTCTAACACCATGGGACCTGTATTGTTCTTTGCTGAAATGAAAAGAAAATAGGATTCGGTCTACATCCAGGAAAGGAAACCACGTGAAAAAGAAATTCAATTTAATTCTTTATTAAGCAGAATCAATCAAATTTTATTAAAACAAAGTTGTGGAAAAGATTGCCACTTTGAGTAAAGGGCAGATAGATCCCATGTGAGCGAAACATAAATTCTGGGAATTATGTAGGATCTTAGGAAAGATTTTTCTACATGTTAGTTATTAACAGTCTCTGTGCCACAGTTTGATATCTACTGGATTTAAGCTTGATTCTAAATATAATTACAACTATCTATCTATCTCATATCTATCTATCTCATATCTATCTATCTATCTAACTATTATTAGTATCAGCCAATTGTAAGAACGTACTGGTCAGTATAAAAGCTGATGATCACTTTGGGGAGGGTCATGTGTATAAAGTTTATAGCACCAAGAGTCCTTACAGCTATGTCCAACTCCATGTGGCACTGAATGGTGTCGGACAGGTGAGGAACAGATCTTGTTATTATCTGGTACAGGCTTGGGGTGGAAAGGGGGAAGTTGGTTGCACTCCACTTACCAATTACTGGCTGCAACTCTGTCTCCCCGAGTAACACGGACCTTGTATGGCTGATAGACTGTGCTTACAAGTCAGCGTAGAGGGAAGAAGGCCCAGTCACAGGACCCTCAGATAGGTCCTTAATGTGATTACTCTCTTTCAGGTTCCACATGCTGGCCCCATTTATCAAACTTTGCCAAAACTTTGATTTAGCATGAACCCAAAGCTTGGGGAGCTGGTCTCAGCCAAACCCGCTAAAATTCGTCTTTTTCTTCCTTCTTCTTTTAAAGACATGGAAAGAAATGCAGGAAAAAGAAGAAGAATAAACAAGACAAGGAAGAAGGAAAAGGAAGAAGAGAGAAAAGGAAAAATATATTTTTCCACTTTTTCCTTCTACTACTGCTTTTCCCTTTTCCTTCTTTCTCTTTCTTTATTTCTTTTTCCTTCTTTTTCTTCATTAACTTTGCTTTAAAAGCAGCTCACAAGTAGTTGATCTATGTGACCTAGAGTGTTATACAGGGCTTTTATAGCTGTTATAAAATACAGTTTTATACACTAGTTTTATTCGTATTGGTGAACTAATTCAGTTCAAAGTAATTTGGACCAAACCAAACTTTTTGCAGAAATTTAGCAAATTAGCCGAACAGTACTTTGCGAAAGTTCACTGATCTAATCAGGAGATATCCTCTAAAAACACAAAATTCACTTGGATGAAAACCTTAATGCTACCAAGTACTAGACAACTCAAATATGTCCAAATATGTTCCTAGAATAGAATAAAATAGGAAAAATTGGCCAAATTGCACAAGCCTATGAGCAAATGAAGGCTCTAGAGACCAGGGTAAAAACCTGACTCCTTGCTTACATTACACTTCTCTGACCTCCAGGACACAATTATTCTTTGCACCCCGTCTAAGTTGTGTTCCACCCAGCTATTCTGAAGAAGGGACTGCATCCCCAAAACTTATCAATGTGCTAGTTTTATATCAAACAAACAAGGAATCAGGTTTTTATCCTGGTCTCTAGAGCCTTTATTTGCTCATAGAGTTGCACCATCTGCCCAGCTTTCATTATTTTATCTTTGGCTTCACCAATATGTCCAATTTCTAATGTCCCATTTAGATAGGATGAGAGTCATCTAAACAACTGCACGAGTGCTGTCCCCCTAAGGTCGTTAGCGCTCCTGCAGAATGTTTAGACAGGCAGAGAACATCGCTAGATTGCCGGCAAGAAACCCGTGATCCAGCAATGATTTTTATGCTGACTGAGAGTCACCGATACCGAAAAGTGAACAGATAGTAAATAGAGATGAGCGAACATGTCCGTTACGGACACATCCGCACCCGGACACTGGCTTTGCCGAACACTGCAGTGTTCGCGCGTAAAGGTCCGGGTGCCGCCGGGGGGCGGGGAGATGCGCGGCGGCGCGGGCGGCAGTAGCGGGGAACAGGGGGGAGCCCTCTCTCTCTCCCTCTTCCTCCCACTCCCCGCCGCACCCCCCCGCGCTGCCACGGCGGCCCCCGAACTTTTTTCGCCCGAACACTGAAGTGTTCGCAAAGTTCGGTGTTCGGGCGAAAAAGGGGCGGGGCCGAACATGTTCGCTCATCTCTAATAGTAAACGACTTTTCTGCATTCACATGGGACGATTATCGCTCATTTTTGTTCGTTTGAACTAATTTTAAGTGATAATCGTCCTGTGTAAATGGCTCTTATGGTGTTCTCTGGGCAGGCAGCACCTTACATTCATATTGGTTTTTCAATCAATATAAGATCACACCGCATTGTGTTTCTGAATTTCTGCCTTTGGGGTAGCTCCACCTTTCTTGCATTCTCTTTAGAACAGAATAAGGAACATTTAGCACATTGGATTGAGTACTGTGGCCTTTCCCACTGTTCACACATAGAAATAGGGTTGCAAACCATGCAAATAATATGTTTCTCATATTTACATTCCTAATACTTTTTGTGTAAGGCAATTTTGTAGTATTTTAATACTTCTGGTGCCATTGAAGTACTGAAGGATGCATTTCACATAAGTGTTATAAACATGTATTTGTACTTCTCAGTCTTGTAAGATAGTTGGAAGTAGGACATCAGAATACACAATATCCAGCTAGTCAGGTTTGATTTCTCATAGCTGACATAATACCAGCTTATCCAAGTTTTGGAAAATCTGAGCAGCAGAGAAGGTTAAGCTGTATTTAGATGGGATAAATTGTAAAATAGATTATTTTGAGGTCATACGTTTATAAATCTCTGCAATAGCCATTCTCTTGCTGTATGCCTGCGTTACACGGTATTATCTGTGGTAAGACATATTTACTAGACCAAGCAAAATGAGAATGAGTCTCAATAATGCAATAATGTAAAATTAGCAAAGATTTCAATAATTTTTAATTTAATGATTATTACTTATTGTAAAATTCCTTGATATCCTGCAATAAATTGCTCCATCTAAAAGCAGTTAGCCTGTTTGGTTAGAATCAATCATAATTGTGGTTATAGGGGTGGTTATAGATCTTATGAATAAAAACTATAAAATATATGTTAACCATAGAAATAATCAGATTGAAGCATTTATAATTCTAGTAATATATTAAACATGTTTGTCATCAAGAAGGGATTAGACTGGGGGCGTGGCCTGATGAGCAGCCAAGACGGCAGCACAGAACTGAGCTCTGCTGGGTATACCCTAAAATAGCTGCTACAAAAGCACACCAGTAGGGGTAAAACCTTCACCCAAGAACAGCTGACACTCTGCAGAGACAGGTATGACTAAGCACCAGACGGCCAGAACACAGCCTATACGGCTAGAGGACTTCTTTGCAGCATATGAGCCCTCCTTAGCGATGGCTGCAGGCTTATCCATTGCAGCATCCTCCCCGGATGGGGTCAGAGAGATCCCTGAGGCTCCACAGCACTCAACAAGGGAACCGCAGGTGAGAGCAGAGGCATCAGAAAATGGGAAAATGCTTAGCTCACATTGCTACAGCATGGGAGGAACAGGAGAAGGGACTCTACATGCAGACAGGAGAAAATCCAAGATGGTACCCACTGGGTCAGAGCATGTTTTCAAGAGCTTTACTCTATCATGTAGCCCAGCAAAGCAAAGGGCCCACCTCTCACAGCCAGTTATCTCCCACATACAGATGCAACAACAGAATACTGCTGACCTCTACCCACTAATCAGACAGCCTCAGAAGCATTTATTAAAGAGGCAGTACTAGCTTTGAGAGACATTCTGCAATCTGACATGCTAAACCTCATCACAACTATTAATGCATCATTATATGATCTAGGTGACAGAGTGGCACATACAGAATCCAAAATGGGAGAGATGACCTCAGCAAATAAAGATCAATCAATGCGCATTATGAGTTGTAAAAAGAGGTGCAGGCTTTAAAAGCTAAATTAGTGGATCTCGAGGACAGGAACCGGAGGAATAATGTGAAATTCTGGGGTATTGTTTCTAACTCTGAAATCCATGACTTTATCCAGCAACTCATAAACAAGCTTTTCCCAGGAATGTCGGTGCAAGAGCTAATCGATAGAGCTCATTGATTATCCAGACCTGGGTTCCTCCCTGATTCGACCGCAAGGAATATCGTCGCGAGGATTTATTTCTTCCACACAAAAGAAGTGCTGATGGATGCTACTCGTAAGATGCAATCTTTACCAAGTCCTTATTCAGAAATCCGCCTATATTCAGATCTCTCTCAAGCGACCATGGAGGCAAGAAGAAGATTCTCAGATCTCACAGCAATGTTGAGACAAGCCAAGATTTCTTACTAGTGGGGCTTTCCAACCAAGATAATACTCCAAAGAGAAGGATTCACAAATGTGCTCCAACACCCGGATGAAGGTGCAAAACTGCTGATGTCGTGGGGCATCAAGGTGGTCAAGCTGCATCAGAATCGCCGTTCCAACAAGCAGACACAAGAATGGTCCCAAGAATGGATTAGACTCATAATTGATAGAAAAAGTGCATGAATATATGGACACTTGCCCTTGTAGCCATATGCACAGATTCTCCATTCTGTATTATTGCTCTTACCAATCACCCTCATTCATTAGGCATTCTCTGCAGCACAATTGGGCCAGGAAGGGTATTACCTCTCCTTAGAAAAAGCACAAAGAAGGTGTGTGAGGAGACACCTAGGATCTAGTGGTTTAGGCACTAGAGTGGAGCCTCAGTTGTAGCAGTCACAGGTCTGCAGAATAGTCAGATGGAAAGCCAGGAGTCAGCAATGGGAAGTCTCGATGTGCAGTGCAATAGATGAGGCAGGTAACGTAGTCAGAAGGGAAGCTAAAAGTCCACAATGGGAAGTCTCGGTATGCAGTACAATGGATAAGCTGGGTAATGTAGTCAGGAGAGAAACCAGAATTCAGTAACGGGTAATTACAGTATGGATTTTGGTCAATTCCCAATCATTGTTATATCATTATATTGCCATAAATACATAGGTGTGATACTCACACATGTGACAGACAAGTTAGCAACTTATACTTCAAAAAACGAGCCTTTCTAGCTTTTTGCTGAATAAGATTACCAAATGGTGATTAAGAAGCAAGATCCCAGTTCATGTGTTTTATGAGTCCTTCCTTTCAATCCAGGAAGTTGTGCGACTGGACTGCCGGGACGCCATGTGCAAGAGTAAGCATCACCAACGGCGACCCGGTGAGAGCCGTCATGGCTGCCAAATGGAACGCAATGAGTTTTCCAAAAAAACGCCCATGTGCAGAGTAGGCGTCAACCGGCGTCTACTGGAGTGCACTGTGTGCTCCAAATACTGTGAATGCACAGACTGAATTAGAATAAAGATGCCAGTAACTTATAATGGAACGCATCATGTGCTCCATTTTCTGCGCCTGTGCAGGCTCAACCTAGTACAAGTCATTATGTTTATTATGAAAAACAAGATTGCCTTTTAATCATAAAGCACATTTTTTTGCCAGGTACTATTCACTTAAAGGGGTTGTCTCGCGAAATCAAGTGGGGTTATACACTTCTGTATGGCCATATTAATGCACTTTGTAATGTACATCGTGCATTAAATATGAGCCATACAGAAGTTATTCACTTACCTGCTCCGTTGCTAGCGTCCCCGTCGCCATGGTTCCGTCTAATTTCGGTGTCTTCTTGCTTTTTTAGACGTGCTTGCGCAGATGGGTCTTCTCCCTTCGGCTCCGCTCGGCACCATCGGCGTTTTGGCTCCGCCCCCTTGTACGCGTCATCACGCAGCTCCGCCCCGTCACGTGCCGATTCCAGCCAATCAGGAGGCTGGAACCGGCACATGTCATGGGGCGGAGCTACACGATGACGCGTACAAGGGGGCGGAGCCAAAACGCCGATGGTGCCGAGCGGAGCCGAAGGGAGAAGACCCATCTGCGCAAGCACGTCTAAAAAAGCAAGAAGACACCGAAATTAGACGGAACCATGGCGACGGGGACGCTAGCAACGGAGCAGGTAAGTGAATAACTTCTGTATGGCTCATAATTAATGCACAATGTACATTACAAAGTGCATTAATATGGCCATACAGAAGTGTATACCCCCACTTGATTTCGCGAGACAACCCCTTTAAATAAAACTACATATAGACCACATACATTAAGTCCTATACGATACTTTTATATGAAGAGATCTTATAACACGATCTATATAACAAGGAATGTTACCATTATAAATAATTTTAAATTAATATAAATTAACTTAATATGTGGTTAATGTGAACAATATAATGGAAATTTGGGCCTCTGCATTAACCACATATTAATGAAAATACTATTGTGTACTGATAGTTATCTGTTATAATAAGAGATTAATCACAGTTATCTATCAAATGAATGGATAATCTTTTAAAAAACACAGCATCATAATGAACAATTAAAATTTCTCTAAAACTTCATTTAACCCATTCGGCGCTAGCGTACTTAGAATAAAAATTCAATGCATCTCATTGGCCATTAGACGTATAAAAGCCTTTGGCTCTACTACGGTAGTTCAAGGGGAGTAACGCGTAATTGTAACAGATCCTTATTAGAGATGAGCGAACACGTTCGGCCCCGCCCCTTTTTCGCCCGAACACCGAACTTTGCGAACACTTCAGTGTTCGGGCGAAAAAGTTCGGGGGCCGCCGTGGCAGCGCGGGGGGGTGCGGCGGGGAGTGGGGGGGAGAGGGAGAGAGAGAGGGCTCCCCCCTGTTCCCCGCTACTGCCGCCCGCGCCGCCGCGCATCTCCCCGCCCCCCGGCGGCACCCGGACCTTTACGCGCGAACACTGCAGTGTTCGGCAAAGCCGGTGTCCGGGTGCGGATGTGTCCGTAACGGACACGTTCGCTCATCTTTAATCCTTATCGTGAACATTTAAAAAGTGACAAGACACACGGTGTTTCTCAAATCCGTTTTTTTATGTTCGATCTGTATTTGTTGAACCTGGTTCTTAATGCGTTAACCGTGCAGGTCATATGATGTCTCAAATTTAGAGGTTTTGGTCAGATTCTATATTTTTCTCAGTTCTGCCATGATTAATTTGAAGGCAACATTTGCACTTCTTTGCCTTACTATATGCGCCCATTACCTGGGCAATCCAGGACTTGAAAAACTTCAGGCGTGCTCTAAAAAGGCACCTCTTCAGGGAGGCATACCGCATTCCCCAAACAAACTCCTCTGTACTCCGCCTGATAACATGCTCCCTGACCTACTGACTGCAATCCCTGCTAGCCATCATAAACCGCTCCTGCAGTCATACCGTTTCTGCTGTCACACGACTAAATGTCTGACCATTGTCTATGTATATAGAATCCCTCACTGTCCACCTCACCATACTGTGCACATCTCCAGCCATTTTACCTTCTGTATCACCCCATTACTTGTAGCATGTAAGCTCGTTGGAGCAGGACCCGCACCCCTATTGTTTCCATCAATTGATTACTATTGTAAGTGTGGTCCTGAAAATTTTTGTACTTTTGTCTTTCCGTATACCCCTGTCTATGTAAGCGCTGCGGAATATGTTGGCGCTATACAAATAAAGATTATTATTATTGTTGTTCTAGCAGATGGTGCAACATTCCTTAATGGGTTCTTACGAAGACATGATGGTGCTATAATATTTTTTAATGATTTTGTCTGACGAAAAATTAGTTTTTGGTTTTTTGGGGATATTGCCTTGTAAAAAAAGGGTAGTTTATTAGTATCTCCCAATGCTTCTCCAAAATCCTTCTTAACTCACTGTGTTGTGTATTATATTTAGTAATAAAAGAGGTTCTGTGTTTAGATGCACTATTGTGTGTGGTCTCCTCTTTTGGTCTATCTTTACTCGTATCATAATAAAGTGCTCTCTGGTATGCAGAATTAACTAGTGTTTGTGGATAACCTTTATTCCTAAATCTATTTTTCAAGATTCTAGCCTGTTCTTTAAATACATCGACTGAAGAACAGTTTCCCCTAATTTTTAAAAAATTGACCATAGGATATATTCGGCTCCTTTTTTTCTTTTCATGGTAACTATGGAAGTCTAAATAACTATTAGAATCAACTATTTTAAAATGAGTCTGTGTTAAAAATCTCTCATTTATTAAAATACTAGCTTACCCGTTGCGTGTTGCAGCGAAGACAGACAGACATACAGACATACATTCATTTTTATATATATAGATAACACCCAATCACAGCACAGCTTTCATTTTACCTCAGCAGTATAATATATAACAACCAATCACAGCACAGCTTACATATTACCTCAGCGGTATAATATATAACAACCAATCACAGCGCAGCTTTCATTTTACCTCAGCGGTATAAGAAATAGCAACCAATCACGACTCAGCTTTCATGTTACCTCAGCAGTACATTAAAAAAAAACAATCACAGAGCAACTTTCATGTTACCTCAGCAGTATAAGAAATAACAACCAATCACAGTGCAGTTTTCATGTTACCTCAGCAGTTTAAGAAATAGCAACCAATCAGAGCCCAGCTTTTATGTTACCTCAGCAGTATAATATATAACAAGAACAACCAATCACATCACAGCTTTCATGTTACCTCGGCAGTATAATATATAACAACTAGAGATGAGCGAGCGTACTCGGAAAAGCACTACTCGCTCAAGTAATTTGCTTTATCCGAGTATCGCTGTGCTCGTCCCTGAAGATTCGGGTGCCGGCACGGAGCGGGGAGCTGCAGGGGAGAGCGGGGAGGAACGGAGGGGAGATCTTTCTCTCCCTCTCTCCCGCCCGCTCTCCCCTGCTCCCCACTGCAACTCACCTGTCAGCCGCAGCGGCATCTGAATCTTCAGGGACGAGCACAGCGATACTCAGATAAAGCAAATTACTCGAGCGAGTAGTGCTTTTCCGAGTACGCTCGCTCATCTCTAATAACAACCAATCATAGCACAGCTTTCACGTTACCTCAGCAGTATAATATATAACAACCAATCACAGCACAGCTTTCATGTTACCTCAGCAGTATAATATATAACAACCAATCACAGCGCAGCTTTCATGCTACAGAGCAGCACCATACCGACTGGAGCAGTTAGCCTCAGCATACGTGCCTAAGCACATTGTAAATAGTTGTTGCTGAATAAAGTTGGGTCAGCATGTGTGAGTGGAGTGATGAGTCTCGACTTTTTTCCTTGATAGGGCTATGTGAAAGGGCATATTTACATCAACACGGAGAAGAGCCTACTGTGTACTGGTCCTATGGAATACCTTCATCGGAGTGGTCCACCCTTGTGTTGCAACATACAGCCAGTAAGTGCTCAACAAAGGCCCTTTACCTCTACCTCTAGGCCTATTCCAATCTTCAAAGAATCCTCAAGGGTTCCTCATACACAAAATTATTGCAGTATATATACTTATACTTTCCACATAGTGTTATATTTTACAATTAATATATTATTGAATTGTCATTACTGTACTGCATCCATATTCTCTGCAACCTTTTCAGTTTTGGGAATAAGCAAGAAAAACTGCTCGGACTGCATATGCAATATTTCATACCTGAGCAAAGTTGTGCATGTTTAATATTTTAGATATGAAATATTTCTGAGGCTTTTAGCTAAAAGTCTATATCTTTGTCAATGACATCTAAAAATAGTATTCATACAATGAAATATTAAAAACTCCGTTTGCTACCAGTTTGCTACCTTACTACAAGTTCAGTCATCCAAATGTCATTCCAAAATGTCTGAATAAGCTAAGAGTTATAATTTAGCATTGACTAGTCTTGTCAGATATCACCTTAATGAGGCTCAGATCTGAGCATAAGAAAGGAGCAGTGATGAGCAACACAGCACAATAATTGGATCAAGCTGAGGCAATACTAGCTGTAACTGACTGCAATGGGCATTACGAATCTTTGAGTTCTGGTGCAATTGAAAGGGCTGTCACAAGCAAATAATTTGCAGCACTTCAGTTTCTTGATATATCTTTTATGATTAAATATATACATGAGATACATTAATGATAGAGGAGTGTGACACACCCTGTCTTGATTTTATATATGTCCCTCCTCCTCCCTACCAGAGGGTATACATGAAATCAGGAATAGATGACTCAAAGTTAAAGATTTGACACAGACTATGAATAAACATTATGTCTTACAAGTTATAGTCATGAATGTATTCCCAGTATTACTTGTTGCTGATACAGCGTCAACATATTCTGAAGTATACATAGATTGCAATTAATCACATCAATCCCTTTACCAAAGAGTGCAATGGTGGAGCTATTGGCCCAAATAAAAGTTACCTTTAGCCTTTTCTATACTGGTGGTTTCATGTCAGTCTTATACCACTGGTGTGGATGCCTGGCTCTTTATATGTGGAGTAAAATTTTATTCCAGATGAAATGAGCAGGGGATGTAGTTATGCTGTAGTAACCCTGTACACTCATATAGATATTCCCATCTATAAGGAAAGAGTCCAGACAGGGTTACCCTTATCAGGGTGGCTACCTCATGATAGACATTTAGGGATCTTCAAGTCCAGATCCATTCTAAGACCGTGCACCAAGAGCTTATCCACTCCTACTTAAGTGAAAGGTCGTGCTGCTCTCCACTTTTTCTGAATATTGGGCATTTAGGGTGGGTCAGTGCTATCAGGGCTAAATAGAGATATCCTTTATCCGGGTACCTAACTACAATAGGTGCAGAGGATGCAGTCACCCTGGAGTCATAGAGGGGCCATAATGTCTGTCTTCCCCATTTAGAGACCAATACTATGAAGTAGTGTAGTTGCAGGACACTGTTATAGATTTTGCATTGAGGACCAGTAGTCTCATGTTACACCTTTGCCTCCACCTCTGACATGCTGTGGCCACTGGACCTCTTGGCCATTATGGTCTTCAGGACTAGATAAGACTGTTTCATTTTTCTACACAAATGATATGCTTGGCTTGATTTTCGTATTACTTTTGCGACTTTTGCTCTATCAAGTTAGTGTTTATGTGGCTGCATATGATTATTTACTCCTTGGAGTATGATCTGTTGCTACCTTGTATTATTATGTGGTGGATTTCCACTTTGCTTCGTGTCTGTGTTGTAGGAACAGTTTTGTGCTCTACTTTTTATCATTAATATATTAAAGAGGTTGTCTATATTAAAGCTTTTATGTGACAACAAGCTCTCCATGCGAAGAATATAATTAACATAATAAAAAGCTCAAACTCATCTCTCCCGCACAGATCACGGAGTTCTGTCATTTGTTGTAGTTTGCGTCGGATTACAGGACATCACAGGCTGACTGCAGCCTGTAAACCATACGTCACTGGGGAGACCCAGAACCTCCGGTGGGGGACTTGTAGGAAGCAGTGAGAGGGGAGTATGAGCTCTTTATTATGTTTTTCACATGGAGAACTTGTTTTCACATAAAGATCTTACCTCAGACAACTCCTTTAAAGATTTTGATTTATTAATAAATTTTCACCCTCCATCGTGTTCAATGTCACTATGTAATTTTTTTTGTGGATTTCTATGTGAAAAATACACAGCATAGTACAGTGCGAACCGGTTGAACTGAACTTTTCAAAGGATCTCTCATCACTAGTTACTACTGTCCAGTATTATGCACTCCACTATGTGAGTTGCAGTAAAATCTAGTAAAACTGCTGTACCATATGTAGTCCCCCTAGAAACAGAAATACATGCATTTAAGGAATAATATAGTCCTATATATGGCTTCCAGTAAACCATGTTGCAATTATTATGGCAGCATGCATACTGCCATTGCAATAAATGGTGACTGTGTGCATGAACCCTTATGTTCGGGGTAGGTAATTCCACATAAGCATAAATGAAATTAAACTAAAGTACATTGGAATCGCGTGAAAGCACTCATCCCACAGGTTTTGCAATCTTGACAGTTCGTACTGACCAGTTTTGGTCATTTAAATTGCTCTATTACTATACAGCTGGCCCCTCCCAAGTATAAAAATTCATGAGTACATAGCTTATTAGGAACGGACAGCAACAAGCGTTAGAAAAATCTGGTACAGAGAAGTTAATTGAAAATTGAATTGAGGGATGTAGTCTAAATTACACTATTGATTACTATCTGATTTGCTCACTCAGTAGAACATGTATTAAATAATTAGAAATCCCCCATTCCCATAGTAACAAACATTAAATTACGCACTGCGGTCTGCATTTTCTTTGCAAAACAATTTGTATATTTAACATCTCCAAAGCTTCGAAAGTGCCCTATACCAACAGTGTAAATATTTAATATGTAAGATTAATTAAGATTAAAGGAACAATCAGAATGTGTAAGGCTTAATGGCTGAGGATCAACTCCAATTTTAGCTAACTTTCTTAGACAGCACCAAGATTTAAAATCTACTAAATTAGTAAAAGTAGAACATTTTTAGGTTTAGGAAATTGTTCATAATTTGGTGGAAGTCAGGCCCTTTGTATAACGTGTTTGAGAAATCCAGTCTTTTATTTATCCTTGTTTTTCTCTAACGCGAGATCACATGCAAGAGATACTTTGTACCCAGATTGTATCCCCCTTTTGTTAAATAAGATAAGATGTATGGGAAAGCAGGACTGCTGAATGTAATGCACAAAAGGCCTTGGCCATTATGACTTTTTCTAGCATGTACTAATTAATAATTATTAATTAGTACATGCTAGAAAAAGTCAATTTTAATTGAAGTGGATAATACTGTACATTGCAACATATTACAACCTCATTTCCAAAAGTGTTGGGAAACTGTCTCTAAAAGAAAAAAAGGATGAAATAATTTGGAAATCTCATATAACTATATTTTTTTCACAATAGAAACCATAACAGAAGTTGAAAGTTGGAAATGTTTCCATTTCATTAAAAAAAAAATTAACTCATGGAAATTGATGGCAGCAATACATCTCAAGAAAGTTGAGATAGGGTTAACAAAAGTTTGGAAAAGTTTGGAAATTGTACTAATGAAGAACAGCTGGACAGTCATTTTTTTATGAAATCACATGACTGTGTATAAAAAGAGCATACTAGAGAGGAAGAGTTACTCAGAAGCAAAGATAGTCAGAGGTTCACCAATCTGGGAAAAACTGCATCTAAAAATTGTGAAACAATATCCGAAAAATGTTCCTCAATATAAAATTGAAAAGACTTTGAATATCCCGACATCTATGATACATAATATAATCAAAATATTCAGAGAATCTGGAAAAATTCATGTGCACAAGAGACAAGGGCGATGGTCAATATTGGATGCTCAAGATCTACAGGCCTTCAGGTGTCGTTGCAATACCGGCACCTGCAGTGTGTGACGGGGCATTGTCATGCAACAGGATGATACCTTTGTAGAGCTTTCCTCAAAGTCTCTCCTTAATATTTTGCCTAGTTTGTGAATAACGAACAGCAATATGTTGCATTGATGGTTGAGCCCTTTGGGAGGAAGTCCACGAGCAGAACTCCCTTCTTATCCCCAAAAATGGTTGCCATTTGCTTCTGTGCTGATCTTTGCACACGGAACCTCTTTGGCCTGGGGGAACCACTGTGCCTCCATTCCTTAGACTGTTCCATTGCCTCTGGATCATAACAGTAGATCCATGTCTCATCCCCAGTTACCAGTTTGTCCAGGAAATCTGCTTCATTTCTTGCAAAATGCTCCAAAACAGCTACCGATGTCTACACACGTCTCCTCTTCTGTTCGGTTATCAAATGTTTTGGGATCCCCTTGACTGTAAGCTTTCTCATTCCCAAGTCGTTGTGGATAATGGCACCAACTCTCTCACGTGATATCCCCACATATGTAGCAATACTTTTGGCTGATATTCAGTGGTCCTCCATGATCATGTCACATTTGCAGGCAAGGAAACGCAGACAGGTCTTTCACTGGAGTTCTCACTTTCAACACTGAAATGGCCAGTTTCAAAATTTACAATCCAACATTTAACTGTTGCGTATAAAGGGCCACTGTCACCCAAAGTTTGGAACATTTTATCATGGATCTGCTTTGCACCTTTTCCTTGGAGAAACAGGAACTTGATTATGGTACTATGCTCTTCCACACTGAATGTCTTTGGAGATGCTGCCATGTTCACTTTGGACCGGAAAAAAAAGATACGTTAAAATTTTTACATTATTGAGTATAAACAAATAGACAAGTTCACCCTGCAATTTGCTCAATACTTATCAGCACCCCCTCCTACTTTCCTATCTTCCATCTAGGGCAGTGTTTCCCAAACCCCAGTCCTCATGGACCCCCACAGGTCATGTTTTCTGGATTTCCTCAGTATTGCACAGGTGATGTAATTATCGTCAGTGCCTCAGACATTGCCACAGGTGTTCTTACTATAGGATATCCTGAAAACATGACCAATGTGGGTCCATGAAGACTGGAGTTTGGGAAACACTGATTTAGGGAGAGGCTAGGTCCTCTAGGTTTGTGATGTGGGTCTGTCCTTATCGGGATAATCACTTCGCATTTAGGCAGGGTACTCCAAGCCATTGTTGGTTAGAGATAGTGTTCCCGCTACTCTTTTTTGTTGTATCCCTTGTTTTGCTGATGTTATACGTGTTATGTTGGTCCATTATGGACATTATCACATTATGGTTTGACGTGTTGGTGACATTCGTTTAGGTTATTGTAGTTGCACCCTGCACGAAAGTAACCTTAAAGTAGTCTTAAACTTAGGCCATATGTACATCTCTATTGTGGCTTTACACAAGCTAGGAAATGAATTTTATCATAATATAGCATAGAGTCTATTGGGCTGTATTGAATCTCTTGTTTTATAAGGAGACATAGAAAAGTTTTTTTTGTTATATTCACATAACTTCTGATATAAAATGAATTGTAGTATGCTTCTTAAAATTCAGTATTATGAAAATCTGATCCCTTGGAAGCATTGTATCTAGGGAAGAATATCTCTGTAGAACCATATGGTGTCTACCCCTCTGTAGCACAGAACATCCATAAGTTTTCTCCAATTTTTAGCCTTCTGATTAAATGCCATATGCATCCCCAATATGCTTAGTCTTTTTTACATGACTCCTAATGTATTTTTCCCATCAGTCCCTAACACAATGGAGCTCACAGCTTATGTCCCTTATCTCATTCCAAAACCAAATAAGTAAACTATATATTCCAATGCAGCGGAATATTCCAAAGCCCACAGGAAACCCATATAAGTTGATTGTCTGTACCCTTGTGTCATTATATAGTCTGAGCACCTCACTGTGTTCATTGTGAAAAAATGGGACCCATACATAATTCCTAATGTAATATAGTGGTGGAGACGTTATCATATTGTGCAGAAAACCCTTGAAAATTCAACGAGCAAGCAGCATTGTCACTTTGAATCATGTCATTTATGAAATATTACACTCCATGTTGAAATGTGCAGAATGTATAGTACTCAATAAATTATATGAAGAATGGAACTTTTGTTGCAGGGATTGTTTTCTGCAAATCGAAACATGCGTCCATATAAAGTAGTATATATAAGCCATACATAGGATATGTAACAATAGGAAAAAGGTATTAAAGGTCAATTTCTATGTCTAAGAAGTAACGGGAAATGTAAATAACTGAGTACAGCTATGCTGTAATACAGTCAACTTAACACTGCATGTGACATAGAAGAGGTCTAGTATGACTCCAGAGTTCAGTGTCTCTGCCATATCAAACCAGACCATAAGCAGAAATCACAGAAGCTGTGACACCAACCGACCCTGAGAGCCAAGTTAAAAAAGTGTAAAATTGCTGCTTTCAGTAAAACAACAGACAGTAGTTAACAGTAATTATATTTCCTCCAAAAGAGCAGCAATTATATTAAGACATTTTAATATATTATTCCTGTCTGACATGTAAGTGCATTCTGTTATCTGATACTTAATAATTATTATGTTTGCTGGATTATGTTTCTTATATTATATTTAAAAACATCAGTAAAGTATGTGGAGAATGAACATTATTTTCTTTCTAAATGCATCCTTTATTTGAAAGTTGTATTGTCCAGATCCTTCATAACAGACAGAGCAAACTGCATATTAATTACTGGTCTTGTAAATTCAGAAAACTGAAAAAGTTTGAATAATTATTGTCACAATGTGTGGCCATGGCCCCCAACTCATCTCCTCCGGCGGGCGCGGCACACAGTCCACTCCTCCTCTTCCTAGATGCCTGGCTCTGGCGTCCACTACAGCTCTGAATACAGCCTGTAGGACACACATGCTATCACTGTCCTACGTACATCTCATTTTGTAAGAGTAGTGCTGCAGGTTTCCGTTTAATAAAAAATGGGAGCCAAATAGTTAATCTAGCTTAGTCATTGCACTGAAGAACAGTAGTTTGAGGACATTGGTTCACATGACCCAGCAGAAGAAAGGAGCTCTGGGATTGGTCGAGGGGTAAAGCAAACCGTAGCAAACTTGATATGAGACTGACTCCTGTTTGGAGGAGACTGGGGAAATTCCCTTTGCCTTGATCTGTGGCACAGTAGCTAATTATAAAAGTGTTAAGAGGCGGAAAAAGACAGGCAGTGAGTATAGGCAGTGAGAGAGTGGAGTTGAGTCAGACGGAGCGGGGGGGGGGGGGGGGGGGAGGTCCTGCAGCCAGGGCAATGCAAGAGAAGCTACAATTCCCACTGGCATCTTTCCTGCTCTGACATTTTCAAGGAACCCCTTGTGCAGTTGATCCTTCACCCACTATGCTGAGAGAAGCCCACGTTTATCCTCAAGACCAGAAATCTTTCCAAGAGGTGCCTTCCCTCCATGCTTTCACTGAACAGCCAGAAAAGACACAGCACCACAAGCCGCTGAGACCAGAGGACCTCCAGACAGTCCTGATGAGTGAGTACTGGAGAATTTTGACCTGTGTTTCAGACTGGCAATTTACTGTTAGTTGGGCCAAAGGGGTTTTAGTCCTAATCAGTCTCTCTAAAGCTTGCCTGTATCTCAGGTGTCTTCTCCTTAGGGCTTATTTGTCAGGATATCAATTGTTAAACTGTGTATATGCCTGGTCCACTGTTCAAGATTCTTTCAGACTGCCATGTTCAACAGTAAATGGTGTGCCTGCAGTTTACTTAAATATGTGGGTTAGTCTTATTTCTTAACAAAGTTTCTTTCAATAAAGCACTGGCATCACAACTTTCTAATTTCACTACACGACCAAATCCTGTTTTCTCCTTCACCTGTGTACAAGATTGTGTACAAGATTGAAGCAAAGTTTCTTCTGCAAGAGTATGCAAACTGTAATGGAGACCAATGATTTCATGGATTCTTTAGTGTTTAGTGATGAAGCCGACTTCCAGCTTTTGGGCGCAGTTATCAAATGTAATGTCAGAATCTGGGGGAGGGAAAGAACATATGTCTATGTGGAGTGTATGTGCAACTCCCCCAAGGTGAATATGTTTTGTGATATAATTTGTAGGAAAGTGAACGGCCTCTTGTTTTTACATGAGGAAACAATCACAGGGATTATTACTGACTGCTACAGATAAGACTTTTGCCCAGGAAATCCCAGGTTTCATCTTTTAATGGGATAGGGCACCCCCTATTTTTACAATGAGGTCAGAAGTGCGCTCAATAGGAGACTGCCAAATAGATGGATTGTCGTAACGATAGTCAACTTCTTCCTTGGACTTCACGTTCTCCGAACATCATGCCTTGTGTTAAAAAAGAGCCTACATGCCATCCTTAGCACCCACCATGCATGATCTGCGAGTTTGCATCATAGAAGCCATTACATCAGTTAATCGTGATACACTACAATGTGTATGACAGGAACTGGACTACAGGCTTTATGTCAAAGGGGGCTCATATACAACACCTCTGATGTGAAAAACAAATAAAGGAGGCTTGCTATATAGGGGCTTAATATTTAAGTATTTTCAAAATGTACAGGACGGGCCATAGAAAATTAGTCGAAGTATAAGAAAATAAATATGCGCTGTTATTGGTTTCTATGGGCAACAAAGCAGATTTTCAATATTTTTTTACGAACAAGTTTCCCATGGCATAACACATAAAAGAGCTGATAATCACCTCTCTCCACTTATTTCCTGTCGGCAGCTCCAGGTTTCCTTGCTGATGTCATAAACAGGCTGCTGCAACAGCCAATGACAAAGCTCAACGATGATTAGGGACATCTTTGTAAAAAAAATATTTTACCTCAAAAAATGTATTTTGTCTTGTCTTTTGCTGACAAGTACCCAGGTACAAAACCACTTGCAAAATGTTGTATTCAGAGCCTGGTTCACAAATGGTGACATACAAGGTCTGTCACAAGCATAAAAAAGCGAGGCCTCTGTCAACTGGACGTCTGTGATATTCAGCAGTGGATTGCAAATAGCCCTTGAAAATTACTATCCCTTCAAGTTGGTGTATCATGAACAATGTCTTGGCGAGCACTAAGATCTGTGAACTTGCCTAATAAAGTATTCAGGAACTGAAAAAATTCAATAAAGCTGTTAGCTTGTGCGTTTGGGACCTGTGGTTCTTCAAGTTTCCATGAGCACAGCTTCACAGGTAAGGGTTAATAAAGCAGACTGGGTATGGAGTTCCTCCCGCCAGGCAATCCCCATGGGTCTACTGCATATACATATATATATATATATATATATATATATACCAGCCCCTCTGCTAGAGGAAGCTGGTATTCCTTCACTCTAGGTTTTGGTATTCCTGAATGCCTGTTATATGTGTTATGTGTGTTAACAGTGTCGTGTTCAGTGTCTGTTTGAGTGGCCGGACATCAGGTGTGAACAAGCAGGTTCAGTGTTAATGGTGTTCTGTGTTGCATGCTAGCCCTAGGGTGTTGGTGTGAACTATGTCCTGTTGGATCGTGTATCATCTCTGAGCTAGTGAGGCTCTTAGGTTCCAGTGCGGAGCTGCCTTTATCGGGGCGATCACCCTGCTTGCAGGCAAGGTTCTGGTGGATGTTGTCTCATTAGATTAGGGACCCGTGAGACAAAAAGGACCCTGGAAGTTCGGGCTTGTGGGCGTAAGTGACTTTGCCAATCTACAAACTAATACCTTGTGCTTTTATAGTAATTCCATCTGTTATGTGTGCAGGTATGCAAGATGAGTGTTTTGGTCATTTGTCAGTTCTTATGTTATGTTTGTCTGTGAGTCCATTCCCCAGTATGCAGGTCACTGTCCCTTTGGTGTTCCAGACAGCGCATCCTGTTAGAACGCGATACCATTCCTGCATCCGTGCTGTGGCGATGTGCACCCAGCGGGTGGAAGAAAAGCTAGATATGAAAATTAAATTACTGTATGTGGTTGCTGACTATAATTGCTAGAGGACTTTTGGAGCCATCGTTGTACTTTACGATGAATGAAGCATGGTTTCATTTATCAGGTTATGTGAATACAAAATACGAGGTATTGGTCTACCAAAAATCCCCACCCGACTCATGAAACAACACTGCATGACCAGAAAATTGATGTTTGCTGTTAGTGTCAGAAACACAAATAGTGGGCCCAATTTTCTTTGAATCAACTGTAAATACCGTGGCCTATCTGGACATGCTTGAAGAGTTTTATGACCAACTATCACCAGAAGAATGTACTTCTTTTTCAAACAAGATGGGGAAATTGTCACACCTTCCACAACTCACTAGCATGAGTTCATGAACAGTTTACGAAGAGTGAACTGTTAGCAGGGGGCTACCACATTCCCATGACTTGTCCACATAAGCTTATTATCTGTGGGGACATTTAAAGTAGAAAGTGTATGCCAATAATCCACATAGCCTTGATGAACTCAAGGAAAGCATCATAAAATCTATCCACAGCATCAACGTTGAAGAGCTGCAGGCAGTGTCAGCCAACATGTTGCAACATGCCCATAGGTATATAACAACGAACAGGGAACACTTCCACCATCTGTTGTAACATATGGATAAATCAATAAAGCTTTGGGAAAGCAATCTACTTGCTTCTTCTTTCTGTCGCAGTACTGTCACAAGCAGACTACTTTTCTTTATCTTAGGGTGGCTTCACACAAGCGTGTTTTTGCGCGTACATAGGTGCGCACCTATGTACGAGCAAAAACACTCGTGTATGCAGCTGCGTGCATTGTTTTCAATGTAGCCGCGGCTGCTGCCGGCGGCTCCATTAAAAACAATGCTCTGCCGACACCCCTGAATTGTTTTTCATGGAAGGGCTTTACATATAAGCCCTTCCCTGAAAAACAATCATTCTAGTGTAAAAAAAAAATAAAATAAAACTCACCCTCCGCCGCTGCCATGTCCCCCGCAAGATGAAGAACATATCTGCTGCATGCGGCAGATGTTTCCTTCACCCCCACTGCGGTAGAGAATCCTGCTACAGGCATCACCGTCATTGGATTTCAGGGAAGGGTTTTAAACATAAGCCCTTCCCTGAAAATCCAATAAAAGTAGTGTAAAAAAAAAACAAAACATACTCACCATCCTTCAGCTGCCGGGGCTCAGTCGCGACTTCTGGCTTTGTCCCCGGCTCTGTAGTTCTGAGCTATCAGCATCCCCACCTGCTGGTAGCTCTGATTGTGATTGGCTGAGCGCTTCAGCCAATCACAATCAGAGCTACTAGCAGGCGGGGATTTAAAATCCCCGCTTGCTGATAGCTCAGCAGCGCTACACAGTCGGTGACAGCTCGAGAAGTCGCCGCTGAGCCCCGGCAGCCATCAATGGATTTCAGGGAAGGGCTTCATAAGCCCTTCCCTGAAAATCCATTTAAAATAGTGTAAATAAAAAAATAATAAAATACTTACCTACCTTCAGCTGCGGGGCTCAGCCGCGACTTTTGGTGCTGTCTCCGGCTCCATAGTTCTGAGCTATCAGTAGCCATGGATTTAAAAGTCGCCGCTGAGCCCCAGCAGCTGTTAATGGATTTCAGGAAAGGGCTTCATAAGCCCTTCCCTGAAAATCTATTTAAAATAGTGTAAAAAAAAATACTCACCTGATTTCAGCTGCGAGGCTCAGCCGTGACTTCTGCAGCTGTCCCCAGCTCTGTAGTTCGAAGCTATCAGCATGCGGGGATTTTAAATCCCAGCCTGCTGGAAGCTCTGATTGTGATTGGCTGAAGCGCTCAGCCAATCACAATCAGAGCTACCAGCAGGTGCGGATTTTAAATCCCTGCATGCTGATAGCTCAGAACTACAGAGTCGGGGACAGCGTCAGAAGTCGCGACTGAGCCCCGGCAGCTGAAGGAAGGTGAGTATGTTTTTTTTTTTTTTAATTTCTTTTACACTGCTTTTATTGGATTTTCAGGGAAGGGCTTATGTTTAAAGCCCTTCCCTGAAATCCAATGACGGGGATGCCGGTAGCAGGATTCTCTACTACAGCTGTCATGTGTGACAGCTGCGGGAAAGAATTGAAGAATTCCTCTGCTGCATCTGCCACAGATGTGGCAGATGTAGCAGCAAGGAATTCTTTATCCCCGCGGGAGTCAAGGCAGCGGTGGAGAGGTAAGTTTTTTTGTTTTTTTTTTACACTAAAATGTTTCTTTTTCAGGGAAGGGCTTATATGTAAAGCCCTTCACTGAAAAAGAATGCAGGGGTGCAGGCAGAGCATTGTTTTCAATGGAGCCGCCGACAGCAACTGCGGCTACATTGAAAACAATGCGTGCATTCCCAATGGTGCGCGCATGTCCTATCTTTGCAGGCACACGCCTGTAAAGCACGGACATGTGGACACACCATAGGGAATGCAATGATGCAAATACAAGCACAAAAACATGCTCGTGTGAAGCCACCCTTACCCTGTATAATTGTAGGTAACTGATACTGAATCATCCATAAAAATTATACATTAAAGGGGTTTTCCAATAGTGATGAGCTATCCTTAGGGTACATCAATAATATCTGATAGATGGAGGTCTGCAGTTTGGGCCCACCCATCAGCTGTTTGACGAGGCCTTTGCGCTCAGGCAAATACCATGGTCTCTTTACTGTAATCTGAGAACAGCGCTGTACATTTCGTAGTGATAACAGCTGGTACTGCAGCTCATTCACATGAATGGGACTAAGCTTCTCTCAAGCCATGTGACAAATCAATAAGACATCGCTGGGCCTAAAAGAGACTGCGACACTCACTCGACTGCTGTTGTCTGTTTAAGCAGATGATTTGCTGTGGTCTCGAGCGGCAGTCGGATTGTAATAACTTATATTATCCTGGAAAAGTTCTTTAATATTTTTATATGGTAAAATCTACAGTAATATTGTACCGTATAACCAGTAAAATAGAGCTCTAAAAATAAAAAAAAGTAGAAACTGTGTTTTTCTCTCGATGTACACAGTACAGTGATGCTTTACTATAGCCAAATACCTCCCTGAAATTACCAGTTTAGAAGAAGATTATTTGGGGGGTTGTCTGTCTTGTTTGGCACAGAACAGTTGCATGGTTAATTAGATTTCTTCCTACCGGATAGGAAGAAAATTATAATTGTAATGCTCTGAAACAGATTAGCAAATGTTAGAACACATTATCCATCATTGTTATACTATTATCCCATTAACATAAACAATCATGGGGAGATTATTTCGGAATGTGAGCATGCCCAGGTATGTCTCATTTCACAGTTTTAATTGCAAAAAGAAATTATGTCAGATAAAATGTCACAAATTAGCCTTATCTATTTCTATGTGTATTTCTTGCTTGCCACCATTCTCAGCTTTCTCATACTGTATATTATGTGACTGTTGCACCCATTGGCATATTAGCTTGGTGCCAACCTGTACTTACTATCAATGAGCTGTGCTCCATAGTCAGCTTGGAAGAAGAACATTTTAAAAAAAATTTTTTGTCTTCGTACTTTAGACTTTCACTAGAGATGAGCGAGTATACTCGCTAAGGCACATTACTCGAGCGAGTAGTGCCCTAGCCGAGTATCTCCCCGCTCGTCTCTAAGGATTTGGGGGCCGGCGGGGGGCGGGGAGCGGCGGGGAAGAGCGGGGAGGAACGGAGGGGAGATCTTCCTCTCCGCCCCCCCCCCTGCAACTCACCTGTCACCGGCGCCCAAATCTTTAGAGAAGAGCGGGGAGATACTCGGCTAAGGCTCAGCGAGTATACTTGCTCATCTCTAATTTTCACCCAATTTTGTACACCTCCATATATGTAGCAGGCACTGTATTTACTTATTCACCTTCGTATTGCATTACATGGTTCAGAGAGATGTGGAATTCCCTAATGCGACTATTTGCTCACTTTTAGGCTTTTTCTTAATAAAATACTCCTGAATTAATGTTGTGGCCCTTGGGTAATGTTTTCTCTGAGTGATCATTCTTGGAAAAGCAATGTTCTCAAAAGAAGCGAACAGGTGATTTTTCAATTGGAAAATCTCTTTTTGGCAGAATCTTCTTAACATCGTATTCACATTCAATTAAAAGCAGTTTTGATACTCACTTCTTGAAATTTGAGTTTAACAAAGGTCTTTTATCAGATGCCTTCTCTATAAGATTTACTATCATTCTTTTTAATTAAATATAATTGATCACATTTCAAAGTCCTTTCCTTCGAGAGAGCTGCAAATCTCCTGCTAAATTTCTGAAAGATCTTTCCAGTTTTTTGAATTTGTCATGAATCATAACTCATAAATAAGATATATTTCCTTCTAATGTGAGTGTTTTGTGCAGATTGTGTTTATTTGCAGTATTCTATTAAAGATTTATCAGTAGCAGTCTTATATTTGAAAAGCTAGATTATAACGAATGCCTAAAGCGGTTATCCAGGACTTTCATATTGATGACCTATCCTTATGGTAAAGCTATAAATATCTGATCTGTTAGGGTCCGACTTCTAGCACCTCCACTGATCAACCTACTGAAGGAGTCATGGCACTTTGGTAAGCATCACTGCATGCCTGTAGGTACCTGACTTCCAACTTTCCTGTAACATTCTTACCACCTTCCCGGAGAGTACCATCTATAGGACTATCTGCCTATTAATGACCTATCCTTATGGTAAAGCTATAAATATCTGATCTGTTAGGGTCCGACGTCTAGCACCTCCATTGATCAACCTACTGAAGGGGTCATGGCACTTTGGTAAGCATCACTGCATGCCTGTAGGTATCTGACTTCCAACTTTCCTTTAACATCCTTGCCACCTTCCTGTAGAGTACTATCCATAGGACTATCTGGGACACAGCAGAAGCACAGAGAGAGTTTCTCGTTTTCTGCTTCCATTCCATATCACATGACCTGCTCTCTGCACCACTTCCTGTTTTACTTTCCTGCTCACTACTATTCCTCTACTCCCGCCTTCACTTAAAAAGACAATACAGTGTAAATCAACATAGTATTTAACATGGGACAATAACAACTTGTACACCCCTTACACATGGTTTAGATATGATTGCTGTATTTTTATTTGCAAGACTTAGCAATGCAAACTGCACTATTTCTGCCATAAAAGGGACTGAAATCCCCAACAGAAATAGCAACAGGATCTTGTGGGTTTGCTTTGAACATTCTCATCTCTTAGAGCTGGCTTCCTTCCTCCTTTGTTTAACCCCTTGAGTGGCACGCCCAGAAATTTTCCGGGACGAGCTCCACTGCCCATAGCGATATAGCCCGGAAGATTTTCGGGCTATGCATCGCTATGGGAGCTGCAGAGCACAATGCCACAAGCTGTGGCATTGTGCTCTGCCTGCACAGACCCACAGAGAGCAGTTCAGGTCTTTGAAATAAGAAGCAGGGAGATACTGCCGATCTGCCGGCAATCTCCCGCTTTTAATTTTAAACTCCTGCACTGCTTTGTTTATAGGTTGCCATAGAGACCATCGGCTTGTCAGAAGCAAGCCCATGGTCTCTATGGCAGGGAGAGCTGGTGCTTGGCTGTCAGAGGATAGCCAGGCACCAGCTCTTACAGCAGAGATCAGAGAAAACCTCTGATCTCTGCTGTGTTAACCCTTTACATGCCGCGATCTATGCGACTGCAGCATGTAAAGGGCTGACAGAGGGAGTGGGCTCCCTCTGTCAGATGACAGCCAGGCACCAGTTCTTACAGCAGAGATCAGAGAAAACCTCAGATCTCTGCTGTGTTAACCCTTTACATGCTGCAGTCTATGTGACTGCAGCATGTAAAGGGCTGTCACCATTGGACCCCTGGAATGTGATCAGGGGGTCCTGATGGGTCTCTGTAGAAGTCCCCTAAAGGGACAAAAAAAAAGTTTAAAAAAAAGTTAAAAAACTATTAAAAAAACAAAAACACTTGTCTCCCTTTACTTTGTAAAAAATTAAAAATAAAATTACACATGTGGTATCTCTGCGTCATAATGACCCTGAGAAGGAAGTTAGTACATTACTTAACCCCTTAATGACACGGCCCCTTTTTTTCCTCCCCCTGTTTAAAAAATCATAACCCCTTTATTTATCCATTGATGTCGCTGTATTTCGATGGTGCTATTTAAAGTACCATATAATGTACTGAAAAACTTTTACAAAATTCTAAGCGGAGTAAAATGAAAAAAAACTGACATTCCACCAACTTTCAGTGCGTTTTGTTTCTACGGCGCACAAACTGCAGCAAAAATGACATGATAACTTTATTCTATGGGTCAGTACGATTACTACGATATGAAACTTGCATAGTTTTTTTTGCTGCAGTACTTGTATTTTTTTTCAAAGACATTTAATTTTTTAAAATTATTTTCTGCTGCATTTTGTGCGCGCAATAACTTTTATATTTTTCCGTCGACGTACTTGATCAAGGGCTCATTTTTTGCGGGACATCCTGTAGTTTACGTTCTTACCAATTAAGAATACATATGACTTTTTAATCGCTTTTTATTGCATTTTTTCTGGGAGACAGGGTGACTGAAAAAGTGCATTTGTGGCGTTCTTTATTTTTTTGCGGACTACGTTCACCGTGCAGGGTAAATAATGCACTACTTTGATAGATCGGACATTTACGAACGCGGTGATACCAAATATGTATTTTTCTTTTATGATTTAGATTTTTTTTATTATAGATATGGCAAAAGCAGGGTGATTTAAACTTTTATTACTTTTTTTTTTTAAGGTGTGAAAAAGTCATGAAAAAAAAAAAACTCTTACAATTTGGTATTAGCATAATCGTACTGGCCTGTAGAATGACTTTAATATATTATTTATACTGCTCAGAGAATGCAGTGAATAATAAAAATAAAAAACAGTGCAGAATTACAGATTTTGTTAATCTTGCCACTAGAAAAAATGGAATAAAAAGCGATCAAAATTTTACATGTTCCAAAAAATTAGATAAATGAAGACTAGAGTTCATCCTGCAAACAACACGGTCTTCTAGAGCTCTGGCAATGGAAAAATAAAATTAATACGGCTCTTGGAATGTGGCGACACAAAAGCAAACCTTTAAGAAAAAAAATGTTTTAAATATACAAAAATAGCAAAAACATAAAAACCTGTATAAACTTGGTATCGCCAGAATCGTGCGACTCAGAGAATAATGTTATCACATTATTTATTCTGCACGCTGAACGCCGTAAAAATGAAATCGAAAAAACAAATGGCAGAATTTCTTTTTTTTTCCCCCAATCTCCCTACAAATGCTTTTACAAAAGTTATGCAATCCATTATATTTACCCAAAAATGATGCCATCAAAAAGTACAACTTGTCCCGCAAAAAACAAGCCCTCATATGGCCATGTCAATGGAAAAATGAAAAAGTTATGGCTCTTGGAACGCGACTGCAAAATTAGTTGAAATTAAATGATTAGACCATTTAAAAAACCTGCCCTGGTGGGCACGACAGGGTCGTAGGAAACCCGCCACTCAAGGGGTTAATGCCCAACAGAAACCTCATCAAAGTCACCCAATGCATGTGTGAAAATAACCTAAGATCAGTGCTGCTCATTGTGATTAGCCAGGTGGTAATACCACCCCAATTTTTGCTAAATTGGATCTGGTGAATACGATCCAATCTTTAGTAAAAAAAATTGCAGAAAAATAAAATTTCCCCAAATTTTCAAAAGTGCCTGGTTCAGAGGTCAGCAAGCAGCCAGGTCACCTTGATAATGTTGCCAAATGTGCCCTCCATCTTGCATACATGCAGCACTTTTATTGGACACCTGCATCAGATGACGTCACCATATATAACTTAGGCACTGTGTCACAGCGAGATACAAGCTTGCACCGGGCTTGAGTCAATAACAAAAACAATAACAAGGAGACGACTAGCACTTTTTGGTCATGTTGCACGCTTGTCAGAAGCTGTCCTGGCCCACAGTGTTCTAACCGCAGTAATTGCTAGCAAAATCGAAAGACGACCCCCTGCCGGATGGTGGAGGCCTCCTGGACATCCGCAGCGCTCGTGGGTGCAACAGATAGGCAACAGTACCTCCTCTGACATCTACACTGAATGGAACAATGCTCTTGGTCGTGGTCATTCTAGATCGGCGCTACAGACTGTCGTCGTCCAAGCGATATAACTAACTAACACTGTGTTACCAGTGGCCATTTTACAGCTCAACACAGGACTTAATTTTCAATTGAGATGAAATCTACAATGAATCTGTAGGAGCAGGAAAACAGAATTCATTCCCCAAATGGATCCACCTTATAACGGTACCAAATGGACCCCATTAACTATTATGGGGTCTGTTCGATTTCTGACCTGCAATCTGACATTTTGCAAGATAAAATACGGGTGCGCATAGCGCTATTTTATCTTGCATTTTAACTAAATTCAGTAATGGAGCCTCCCAGCGGAACTTCTGACACTGATGTCAACGAGCTTTTACACATAAATACACTTAAATACATAGGCACTTTTATACATATATACATACATAGACAAACATACAGACACTTTTACATACACATATATATTTGATATACACACACAAGGGCATACATAAGTATATTTTTAGACAGACACACACACATTACACACACACACACACACACACATATATATATTTCACAGTCAGGGCCCTTCCTGTGGATCACCCCAGCTGCAGCGGGTGCCTCTCCTACACCCTCTTGCCAGCTTGGCCCAATGCTCAGTCACGGTCCTCCCCGGGCATTTTTCCCTTCCTGGGGGCTTGTACACAAGGTGCGTCCATTGGGCAGCCTGGGTCTTCCATCAAGGAGGGCTGCCAGGGGCCGGCGTCCAGCAGCAGGCTTAGAACTGGTGCAGACCAGGGAAATCTGACTGTTTAGTTAAAACAAAGCACCGCAAGGCCCATGGTGGGTGTTGACATAATGTGATTTCTGCCCAGTGCTACCAGTATGAATGTCAAAATGAAGAAATTCGGGCAAATGATGGAAGTAACTATGACTCTCGTTTGGTAGTTAAATGCCTTGTCATCTAATTAGTGATGCGCATGAATAGATGAACGAGATTCCCACTGTCTCTACCAACTATCTAGCAAAACCACAGCCAAGGGAAAGGCCCTGTTGAGCTTGACTTTGGTCTACAACTTTGAAGAGACAAGAAAGGTGAAGAATAAGTGAAAGGCCATACCACTTTCAGCTCCTTGCCCTCCCTTCACCAGGGGAAGGTCAGGCAGGGCGGGTAGCACTCGAGGATGCAGCTGGTGTAATTCTTGAGTGATACAATATTATATGTTATAATCATTAATAAATTCAAAAGGGTTGTTAATCCGGGGATTATTCTGTTTGCCAGATTAGAGTCAGGAAGGAATTTTTTTCCGCTTAATGGGGAAAATTGGCTCCTACCTCATTGTTTGTTTTTTTTCCTTCCTCTGGATCAACATTGGGGAGTAATAGGCTGAAGTAGATTGACATATGTCTTTTTTGGCGTTACACACTATGTTAGCATGTTACATGTGTTGCCTCTCATAGTAGGACTTCCAGGAGGCATTTTCACACAGTAAAGGAATCACAGGAATGCCTCCACGTTTCCATCCTTCTGTGGCCTGCCCGGTCACTAGATCTATTGCAAATAGAACATGTATGGGACTGTCTGACCAACTTTGACCACCTTCATGTTAAGTTGTGTTCCTGGTACCTTTAGTTCTATGGGTTTCCAGGAGCACACTACCACAGGTGTGGGGTGATTGGCTGGCTGCAGAACTCCATATCCAGCCAGCTCAAACATCCCACAACTGTGGCAGTGTGCTCTTGGAAAAATATGGCAATATGGAAATGCAGAGCTGTAGTTTTAATGTTTAGATGATGAGTATACTCTGCACCCAAGGTGTTGTTGCTGGTGGGGCTACTGGCGCTGCTGCTTTACATCTCTTGCTTCCACTGTGTTTCTTCACGCTTCTTCTGCTCCTTCTCATTCACCGAAAACAAACATTTTCTAAAGCACAAGAAACATCTGTATCTCTCTAGCTTTTTTTTTTTGGAGAAGGTCCGTGCTTGGCTGTTCTATTCACTAAAATTTATGACATTGCTTTTAAAGCAAGCACCACAACTGCTGTCTTGCTTGGTGTTATTTTTGATCTAGGAGACCCTCTATGAGCCTTATTTTATTTTCAGTGACAGCCATTTGCTACGATTGACGCCTATACCACTATACAGTATTTTTACCGATTTTGAGGAAGGGCACGGTGTCCCCCAGATGTGTGGCTGTATTCCCATGTAATTTGGGGGATTGGGATGCCTTAGCGACCTTCTGGAGGGTAAATTAGCCAACCTGATTTTTACTCTACCTAAGACAACTACATTAATCCATGACTGAGGTCATCTGGAAGAAGATGATTCCCATCACATGGGAATTTTTGCTAACAATCAAATACATTTTTTATATGGGAGGAAAAGTATTGCAATAATATTACAATGCAAATTAAGATTTTTGCATAACACCGGACTGATTTTCTGTTGAAGTTCTCTTTTCCTAAAGCTTATGTTTTATAAATCATATTTAGGCCCTAATTATATTTAACACATTATTATTTCATGCACTACATTTTGCTTCCTTCCATGCTGTATATAGTACAGTAAATTTAATTTCTTAATGGTTGTAAAACAGCAATCTGTCTCCCAACATCCCTAATAGCAAGCTATTTGATTGTAACATTCCATGTTCAGAGCATGCGGCATGTTTCCATGGGCTAATGCTTCTTGACATATCCCTAAGGATTGAATGACCAACAATTGCATTTAAGCTTTTACTCTGGTACAAGAAGAAATGAATAATTTTTTGCTGCCAATGACGTGATTGGTCTACGGGCCAGTAGGGAGTTAGCTAATTGTGAAAAATGGAGCATTAGGAAACAAACTGGTATGCAAGAATGACGTGCCTTATGTTACTTCTACCATACTGCACTTAGAATTACAATTTTCCTTAATTGAGTGGGTAATGTGATATGTTGGTACCCAACTGATTTCTTTTTAGTTTGCCTAAAATTACCCTATATTTATGTTCTATACTAGCGACATAATAATATATTGATTTCCAGTTTCCTTGCTGGCATTTGCTATTTTTCAATTTAGCCAAACAACTATAAACTGCAAATATCTAAGATTAATGTAATGCATGGAGAAGACAAGAAAGGCACCCTGAGAGGTTCCACGCCCATCACAGTTGAGAGTTCTAACTATATAGACATTCTGTAGTTTCAATAAATCTCATAAAACAGGCAGCGTGTACTTGTCAAATGCTATCAAATAAAAATTTGGTTTAACGACTTAATAAAAGCAACATCCTTATTAAGATAAAATATATTAGTTTTTCGAATACAATCATCATTATACAACATTAGGGGTAGTAACTAAAAAAAATGCTCCTAACCCCTTGAGGACACGGGCCTTTTTTCATTTTTGGTTTTGTCTCCCCACTTTCAAAAATTCATAACAGTTTTGTTTTTTGTCAAAGTAGCTGTCTGAGGGCTTATTTTTTTGTGGAAGAGGTTGTATTTTTCAATGCCATTATTTAATGTACCCCTAAAGAACAGGAAGACTTTAAGACATTTATAAGTGGAGTGAAATGTAAAAAAATGTGCAATTCTGCAATGTTTGGGGGGTGGGGTGGGGGTGGGGGTCTTGTTTTTATGGTGTACATACTACAATACAAAATGACAGTGTCAGTACAGTTACAACAATTTCTTTTTGCTGTGGCTTTGAACACTGGGTGAGCCCTCGGTGCCAGTGCCAGTGTGGTTTACCTATGAGGTGCAGGGCAGCCCGCTAGATTGAAAAATAGGTTGTAAACCTGCATGGTGCACTACACGTGCTATGTGGTCTGACACCCTTTGCATACTATATCTGTGTGCTAGTATAGTACTAAGCAGCTGCCCCCTCAGTATAGGGCTACCTTCAATTCTGTAAAATTCCGATCCTTGTTTCACGAGTGTAGGAGGATTGGCAAGTGTTTCCCATTGATTTCAATCAAAAAAATCACTCATTTGTATGACACAATTCAAAAGAATGGAGTTCAGAATTGCGCACATTTTGTGCGTCTTGCAACTCACAAAACTCACAGAAGAGTAATGCTCATGTGTATGTAGTAGAGATAAGCGAGCATACTCGTCCGAGCTTGATGCTCGTTCGAGTATTAGGGTGCTCGAGATGCTCGTTACTCGAGACGAGCACCACGCGGTACTCGTCTCGATTAAGCGAGCACTGACCATTGAATTCAATGGAGCCGGCAATACAGCCGGCTCCATTGAAAGCAATGGGCTGCCGGCGATCTCAGGATGAATTTTCGGGAAGGGCTTAAAAATATAAGGCTTTACCTGAAAATCATCCTAAAATGTGTAAAAAAAAAATAAAAAAATGTCAGCATAAAGATCGTTCTCCTCTGCCAGGAGCACTCACCCATTCATGAATTCATGAATGGGTGTGAGTGAGAGCTGCCTCTGATTGGTGAGGCTGTGACCAATCAGAGGCAGCTCATTCAGCAGGTGGGGATTTTAAATCCCCGGCTGCTGAATACTACACAGAGCAGTTCAGGAGAACTGCCGGCCGGCCGCGGCTGAACTCCGTCTGCCGGGACCAGGTGAGTATATATATTTTTTTTTGTTTTTACACATTTCTGGAAGAATTTCAGGGAAGGGCTTATATTTTTAAGCCCTTCCCGAAAATTCATAACGCGATCGCCGGCAGCCCATTGCTTTCAATGGAGCCGGCTGTATTGCTGGCTCCATTGAATTCAATGGGCTAACATCGTTCTTCTCTGCCACAGCTGTTACAGCTGTGGCAGAGGAGAACGATCTTTATGCTGACAGTGCGGGGGGGGGGGGGCACTCTTGCCGCTATTGTGGCTTAATAGTGGGACCTGGGAACTTGAGATGCAGCCCAACATGTAGCCCCTCGCCTGCCATATCCGTTTCTGTGTCGTTCCCATCACTTTCGTGAATTTCCCAGATTTTCACAAATGAAAACCTTAGCGAGCATCGGCGATATACAAAAATGCTCGGGTCGCCCATTGACTTTAATGGGGTTCGTTACTCGAAACGAACTCTCGAGCATCGCGGGAAGTTCGACTCGAGTAACGAGCACTCGAGCATTTTGGTGCTCTCTCATCTCTAGTATGTAGCCTAAGGAAGGTGTGTGAGTGATTGTTAATCAGTACCTTGCACTTGTGTAACACTCCTCCATTTAGCAGTTTGGTTGTCTGCCTGTTGAGGAATGTGGTGCTTCTACATCGCATTTTATTACATTTTTGTTCTTCAAAATAGGGTGACCAAAAGAGTGCAATTCTGGTGTTGTGTGTTTTTTTTCTTTACGTTCACTGTTTGAAAGAAATAATGCATTACTTCAATAAAGCATAATTTTATGGACATAGCTGTACCAAATATGTTTTTTTTTTAATTTATAAGTATGGAAAAAAGTTTTTTTTTTAAATTTTAATATCCTTTATTTTTTAAAACAGTAAAAGCATTTTTTCGCTTATTTTTACTTTTCAGTCCTCAGCGGTATTGAAAACAATTGTTTGATCACTTATATTTAGAGATGAGCGAGTATACTCGCTAAAGGCAATTGCTCGAGTGAGCATTGCCTTTAGCGAGTATCTTCCCCGCTCGAGACTGCAGGTTCGGGTGCCGGCGTGGGGGAGCGGTGAGTAGTGGCTGTCAGCAGGAGGGAGCGGGGGGAGAGAGGGAGAGAGAGATCTCCCGCTGCCGGCACCCAAACCTGCAGTCTCGAGCGGGGAGATACTCGCTAAGGGCAATGCTTGCTCGAGCAATTGCCTTTAGCGAGTATACTCGCTCATCTATACTTATATTATATTATAGGATTTCTGCAGGCATTCTATGCAGAAATATATGTCAGTCCTGCAGACCTTCACAAGGCCGCAGCTGCCATGACAATCATGGTTAAATGCTGCTTTGAGGGCTCAGTCACACAGGCATTTGCAACGGGCGTTTTTCCGCACATCAAAAAATGTGCACTAGATCGAACCGATGCTTTTCAATAGCAGCGGTCTCATGTGTGAATTTTACATGTGGAAAAACGCCTGCGGCGAAAATTGTATGCCACAGGTTTGCAGAACGCATTTAACTGCATTCTGCGGCAAACCGGTGTTCTGTGTATGAAAGCGCCGACCCAATTGAGAACATATAGTGAAGATCGTGATCGTGAATGTTCTCCCATTGAATTCAATAGAGCTGGCCATACAGCCGGCTCCATTGAAAGCAATGGGCTTCCGGCCAGCGCTGCAGTGATTTTCGGGGAAGGGCTTAAAATATAAGTCCTTCCCTGAAAAACATCCTAAAAATGTGTAAAAAATGAAAAACATCTGTACTCACCTCTCTGCAGCTGCCGGGCCTCAGCCATGTCCAGCCGACTCTTCTCCTGCACTGCTCTGAGGAGTATTCAATAGGCGGGTATTTAAAATCCCTGCCTGCTCAATGGACTGCCTCTGATTGGCTGAGCACTGTAACCAATCAGAGGCAGCTCTCAGCTATTGAATGACAGCTGAGAGCTGCCTCTGACTGGTCCCTGCGCTTAGCCTAGCAGAGGCAGCACTCACCCATTCATGAATTCATGAATGTGTGAGTGCTGCCTCTGATTGGCTGAGCACTGTGACCAATCAGAGGCAGCTCTCAGCTGTCATTAAATAGCTGAGAGCTGCCAATGATTGGTTACAGTGCTCAGCGTTGACCATTTATCCAAGATTAATATATTGTAACTTTGACACAAGTTATGTTAAAGGCCCCTAAAGACCCATTTAGACACAATGATTATCGCAAAAAATTCGCTCCATTTTTTGAGTTATAATCGTTGTGTGCATTTACGCACTCCAAGAACTGCTGTGTTCTCGGAGTGCTCAGCTGGGGTCCCACTGACTGCTCTGAGTGGGGTATACAGAAGACAGCTGGAGCATTGTCTTCTGCATACTTCTGCTGTGTTCACAGAGCACTCAGCTGGTATACAGCTGAGCGCACCAAGCAGGGTATGCAGAACACAGCTGGAGCGCTGTCTTCTGCATACTCCTGCTGTGTTCTCTGAGCGTGATACCAGCTGAAGCAATAGTATCAACGGTGTCCCGCTGAGAACTCAGCACGCGGTGCTGATCAGGCTCATCGTTAGCTTTCAGGTAGCTGAAAGTTAGTGATGAGCGAATAGTGCACAAACAGTGCACGATGGCCACATCTTTAGACGTAGTAATTATTGCTCAAGAGGCAGCTTTTGGGTGAATTTTGAGCGATAATCGTTGTGTCTCAATGGACTTTTACAAACCATACTATCATTAAGTAGACAAGTAAATAAAAGAAGTACATTTTAAAGGGGTTGTCCACCTCTTAACTGTTGATGACCTATCTTTATGGTTATTAATAGTTTATCAGCAGGGGTCACAATGGGAGCTGTGCCTGCATTACCAACCTAGGCTACTGTAATGTGTATGGAGAATGGCTGGAAACAGCTGATCAGCAGAGGTCCGTGGCAACAGACCACCTACCAATCAACAAATAATGACTTATTCTGAGGTTAGGTCATGGTTAAGAGATGAAGAACGCCTTCAAAATTAGGGCTAAGACTATCGTAAAAGGTTTGTCCACTTTCAAACAATTATTTTCAATGTTATAAAAGGAAATGGATAGAGGTCAAGTGGGATTGGTAGAAGAAGTAGGGGGGATTGCACCCTAAGATAGACAGTGAATAATAGCAAACTGAGAGGAGAGGTAAGCCAAAATAAGAGCATGTATAACTAGTGAAGAGACAGATCCAAGTAATGCATAGTTCATACATTGGAAGAACATGGTTGAGGGTAATAGGGAGTTTGCTGGTTAGTTGAGTGCTAGGTTGTGCTTCTGGGACCTGTAGTAATATGGATTTCCAAGAGCAGATTTCCACAGTGACAGCATGATTGAGCTGGCTGGGTGTAGCGTTCTCCAGCCAGCCAATCATCACCGGTCTGTTGCATACAAATATCAGCCCTCTGGCTTGAGGGAGATGGTGTTCCTCATTTCCCTTTGTGTTTGCATTCATGCTTGCTGCTCTGTGGATATGAACTGCGATGTGGCGTTCTTCTATATCAGCAGAGCCACCTATTCAGCTCCTGGCAACGTTTGGTGTTATTTTTTCTTCTTCGAGAAATCTAAACCCCTACTACACTGAGTAGGATACACACCAACTTTTATTGGGTTCTGCCCCATCATTTTTTATGCTGGAGACCCCTGAACGCCTCTAGTTTAATTACAATGAGGGCTTAGTCACATGGGTGCATCGGCGCCCGTGTTACTGCAGGAAGGAGACGGCCGCACTCCAGGACGGTCATGTGTTCTTTTTTCTGCACTGTGGGGAGTCGTCAGTCCTGAAAGACGGCCGTCTTCTTCCTGCAGTAAGGGCACAGTCACACGGGCGCATCGGCACCCGTGTACAGGTGCCGATGCGCCCGTGTGACTAAGCCCTTACCCTGTATTTGTTGGGAAAGAAATACTGTTCCATGCACATATTAAAAACTATTTATGTATAATTTTAAAAATGTGCCTTAGATTATTGCGCGTTTCTCCCCAGAAAATTCTATTTCACAACTCAATGTAAGAAAGGCAGTTTAAGATGACAAGATGGACACTTCGATGTTTATTGAATTGCAATATTTGGATATCACACAGCAGCATATGATTAAACAAATGCATAAGGATTTTGCATTAAGACACCTTATGGATTGCAAAACACTCAAAGTTCTAAACTTTCACTGCACAATGGTCTATCCTAATTACAACTGTTTACTTTTGGCAGCATTTTAATCCCACCAGATTTCTATTCCCTAATATTTAAGTCTGCCAAACAAGTCCATCTGCAGGCACTAAAAGCATGCTAAAATTGAGTTTAACATCACATCCAGGGCTTAACTATTTGGAACTGGCTTTTGATCAGAAGGGGAAGAAAACAGAAATGATCTTCAAACCTGTGTTATTTCGAACAATCTTCTGTATTTCCTATTCCAAAATGACGGCAAAGGTTAAATCGGAATTGGAGGAATACATCCAACATATTTTCCCTTTCTCTTGGTTTATTATGCAGTTTATTCTGCATATGTTTCTTTTAAATTAAAATGTCAGTTTTAATTAATTGAGAAATGTCAGATACAACGTTGGCAGAGCTTCCTGCATGAAGTGTTGTCATAGAATCTGCCCAGTGTGTTTGCACTTTTGAGAAGAAGTTTATGCTTTAACAGGCTGCCACGGGCCTATCAGAGCGTCGTGTACATGTCGAATGTTGAAGTATTGTAATCGGAAAAGACTTAATGAGTAGTGCGGCAAAAGAAGGCGGCATCAAACTTCAGATCACCAATGAAGAACCATAGATGTAATAAGTGCCAATTTGAGACTCCAAAAGGGTAGAACAAGTCATGTTCCTCCGCTCTTAGATCTCGTCTCCCAAAGCCATGGGTCTGCTTTCAGGCATTCGGTATTTACAGCCTTTCCAGCACTTCAACTGAAAATATAAATTGAGGTGAAAGAGCTTTCTAGTGATTGTAATTAGAGACATAGCAGACGGTGCTATAACTCCCACGGTGGATTATTTGCCAGAATAGAGACCGATTTTGTGGGAGTTATTGGCAGATTTACCTAGACCCTGACATCTGCAGAGATAAATACATTCATATTTGTCTGAAGCCTTTTTAGAAGCGGCTATATTGTAACGGAGCCATCTATTGTATATATTTTATGCAGTATGTATATTCTAAGTTGCCATTTTTCATCTAAAATTACTTTAGTATTGCACAAAGATGTAACGTGAAGCTCCAGGGCTCATACACCTTCAGGTGGGTGCTGTATTTGGTATATTTATTCTATTACAGAAGGGAATCACAACCACTTATTGGGCAGCTGTAGAAGTGTAGTTGATGTAGTACAGCCAGAAATGTTAAGCATACCTGCAGTAGGGCTCAGTCAGACGGGCGTTTATTGCCGCGATTTGCGCATGCGCATGCGTCCGGCGATTTTTATAAAACCATTGCTTTGCAATGGTATCAGACACATGAGCGCTTTTTATGCGCTCGTCCGATAAATTATAGAACAAAAAATCGCAGATCGCACCTATCTGCGATCTGCGATTCCTGTTCTCTTCTGTATATGCGCTCAATGGGGCCGGCGGCAGCAGCGCTCACCCCATTGAGAAGATATAGAAGACAAATCATTCTTCTCTGCCACAGCTGTAACAGCTGTGGCAGAGAAGAACGATGTTTGCCCATTGAATTCAATGGAGCAGCAATACAGCCGCTCCATTGAAAGCAATGGACTGCCGGCGTGCGCGGGGTGAATTGTCGGGAAGGGGTTAAATATATAAACCCTTCCCTGCAATTCATCCTAAAATGTGTTAAAATAAAAAAAATTGTATACTCACCTTTCCGCTGCAGCCGGAGTCCAGCCGCGGCCGCTGTCAGTTCTCCTGAACTGCTTCTTGGCACTATTCAGCCGGCGGGGATTTAAAATCCCCGCCTGCTGAATGATCTGCCTCTGATTGGTCACAGCCTGACCAATCAGAGGCTGAAAACACTCACACACCCATTCATGAATTCATGAATGGGTGAATGACTGCTGCCTCTCAGCGCTGAGCCAATCAGGGGCAGGTCTGACTCACATTCATTCATGAATTCATGAATGGGTGTGAGTGAGGCATGCCTCTGATTGGCTCAGCGCTGAGCCAATCAGGGGGCAGGTCTGACTCACACCCCCTTCACACCCACTGCAGGACGGCCGCTCGGAGCTCCGGCTGCAGGCAGATGAGCATACAATTTTTTTTTATTTTTACACATTTTAGGATGAATTGCAGGTAAGGGCTTATATATTTAAGCCCTTACCGACAATTCATCCCGGGCTTGCCCGCAGCGCATTGCTTTCAATGTATTGCCGTCTCCATTGAATGCAATGCGCTGGACAGCTCCGGCCCGTTTCTAATGAAACGCGGCTAGGAGCAGATTTTCGGGCGATTTGCGGGCGACTTGCGTGCACCGGTCACGCGATTTGCGGATGCGCATCCGTCATGCGATCCGCAAATCGCGCGAAAAAACGCCCGTCTGACTAAGGCCTTATTTGGGACTTTTTCTTAGTCTTTTACACAAGCCGTGAACCGGCTTATGGGTACAAATGATTGCTACTACATTTTTATGCTTCCTAAATATTGAATGACTGGACGACCAATGAGTGTCTGCTCATTTGTCCACTGAGTGTTGGGCTCATTGCATCACCCTATTATGGGGCCAATGATCGTTCGGAGGAACGTTTGGATCAGCTCCAGTAAAAGGCTGTTTATTCTCTATCGGTTTGTGTACATGCACATTCTCTTTCAAGTGATGGTACTCTTCATGGTGACATGAAGCAGTGGTGGATTAAGTGTACAAGGACTATTTACCAAATTGTGGCTTCCCTTGTGTTCATTGTCAGCAGCAAGTATGGCGAATGGGGTTTTGAAAATGCCATCCACATAGATTGAGCTGTAAATACTAGTAGCGGGGGATTTGTAGTGAATGTAGGAATAATTAATGGACTCCCCTCTGCCCAGTGCTGCCCAGTTTTAGAAAACTGCTGAACACATCAGTATCTCTGACATACCACTGAAATTGGTTTGTCTGTCATTATATCATGCTGACCACAACTATGATCTGTGAGGGACTTGACAGATTCCTTTTAAAGCAAGTGTGCATGCTTTTTGGTTCGTTCTTAGGCATATTTCTATAAAATATACATCACCTATCACCATGTGACCCCCATAAAAATTATGGATGTATTATATAGACATTTTGTAGTACAAAAGTTCCACCAATATGGGCGCCCTACAATATATTTAATCTGGGAGTAGTTCAATTTTATTTGAAAAAGTTCTCATTTACATGAACGGCTGTTGTATGCTTATCAAGGTAGCTGAGCTGCAAAGGAATGGTGACTGCAAGTGCCTAGTTTGCTTGGCGCTAGGTGATACCACCATGGGTCAAGTGACACTGTGGTGCCCATGAGTCGCCATGTAACTAGCGACATGATGGTCTTTTTTTCAAAAACAGCACTATACCTGTTCTTGAGGTGTGTTTGGTCATGCAGCTCAGCTGTATTAAAGTGAATGGGGCTGAGTTGTAATACTTAACACAAACTGAGGACAGGTGGGGGCTGTTCTTGGAAGGAAGGAGCCATTTTTTTCCTAATTCTGGACAATCTGTTTAATTGATGTTTTAATATTTGCATTCATTTTCCATGTGGACATACAGAAAGTGATTACTTTATATATTATATGAGTATGTTGTTCATGCCTATGCCATTTGGATACCACTGAGATGGTCTAATATTTTATGTTATCTGCTGCTGACCAGAATTGATCATTTCTTCTCCTTCCTCAAGCAGAACAGAAAAGACATTTTGTCCCTCAGTCTCCATCCTAAAACCAGCCCACATAGAATGATAAAGCAAGGCATTTTCATAAGTAATTGCTGGCCTATAAGAACTTTCTCACACGGCTCGCACTTTTTTTACTTTTTCCTCATCCTGTTGTTTTATACCTGCTTGACTCAGCTTGGTGATTTCTGTTTGTTTTCTCCTGGATTACATCAGATTTAGGGCATATAACTCGGCTGTGGTGACTGCTTCTGGGATCTTTGCTAGCGGGGAAAGGGAGCCCTTGGCATCTGTGTTAGTAGGGATATCCCTATCATCTACACGCATTTATGCCAGAAAGGGAGTTCTTGCAAGCAACTGAATTAGTGGATGTAAATACATTGCATCTGTGTCTGCGACTGATTTCACATGATCTTCTTATAGAACTGCTACAGCCTCCTCTATACATGTGGGCTTGGTTTATTAGTGTTAAGAGACAAGGTCAGGGCGTCTGTGCCTTTTAGCTAGACCTATCCTATGAGCTTTTTTACCCCCCCCCCCCCCCTGTGCTTGGCTATGTAGTTTATGCTCTTGTGGTTATGTGGCTTGCATATTATCAATTCTTTGTTCTTATGTGTTATGTTTTTATACATGTCAGGTCTTTCAATAATCTGTTAAAAGAAAACGGAAGTGTAGCACAGGCGATGCAATATGTGACTATAACCACCTTCTGGCGACTTGCCATGCATTCATCTAATACTGCTTATCTCATTTACAGACCAGCAGAATATTTTCTTCTTGTAGTGAAAAGAGAGGGAGAAAATCTAGAAGATTTAGTGTATGTACTGTATTGTATAGTTATAGGACGACTATTTCTCTGACCTCTGCAAAGCTTGTGCTCTTTGCAGAGATCATTGAGTGCAACTCGGATCGGACAGCACACTGAAATCCCATCCATATGTTGCCCGATGTACTTCAGGGGGGTGTATATATATACTGTAGGAGTGCAGTACACAGAATGGCTTGCAGAGGGTGGTAGAAGGCATTGAAGCTGCAGAAACAAGAGGTAACACCTATGGGTGTGGCAGGGAACAACATAAAAGTGTCAGTTACTGCCACACTAAGGCCGGTTTCACATGGACAGTTCGGATTCCACATGTGGGAGCCCACAGCAGAAACTAGCCCTGACCATGGCTGGTGACCCCGTGTACCTGAATTATCTTTACCGCAGATGACCACGGACGCTTGCCGACGGTGATGCGCAGTAGAGATTTTTTTTCTAAATATTTGTATTTCCCGTGCTGTCGCTAGGCGATGGCATGGGTACCCACGGCCTATCTGCACTGTCAATTGCAGATGGGCTGCAGGTCAGATGGCTTCTATTTACTTCAACAGAAGCCGTCCATGTGGAATCCGCACAAAAATAGAATATGCTGCAATTTTATTTGCGCTCGTGGATATGCGGATGTTCTATCTTTGTAATGTGTGCAGAATACTGTAATGTCTGTGTGGGTGATGATCACGGATTCCACAATTCAAATCTGGTAGGGTGAGACCGGCTTGAGAGGGAAATTGTCTGAGAGCCAGCGTGAGAGGTGGTGTGAAGGAGCTGCATCAGGAACTAAGAGTCTGAGGTCTCGCACAGACCAGTCAGGGCCCGTCTCAAGTCTGACAGAGGAAGACGCCTCTAGACTCCTTGGGTGAAGGGTAGTGATGGAGCTGTAGTGGCCAAGAGGGTCCCCCAGAATAGTCATAATCATTTGTCCTGTAACACCTAGCTATGGGCTCCTAGGAGACATAGAAGGTGCTGTACATTGGAGAAACCCTAACTTTCCCCTTTCTTCTCAAAGCTAAAGCTGACTGCTTGGCAGACGCTGGCTGCTTATTGGCTGCTTGTCATGCTTTCACTGATTGGTAGAGGGGGATAGTCTGAGCTCCCAGAGTGGGAAAATATCAGGTTGAGACAGGATGTTAGGGGGAGGAGTAGAAAAAAGTGTGGGAGTGAGACAGAAAGAGAAGGGAGCTGGAGGCAGAACAGTGAAAGAGGAGTTCTGCGGAGTGAGAAGAGACAAATCGTGTTCTGAGTGAGAAAGTCAGGATTCTCCAGCTTACTTACCAACCAGCAGTGTGGAGGAAAGAATTCACGGTAGTTTTTCCACTGAAACAGTAAGTTACTAAAAGTACCCAGTGAAGTCAAAGCCAGGGAAAGTAAAAAGGTGCATCTTATATTTTACTTTGCTACTGCCTTATAATTGTCCTGTAAGCTTAATAGATAACTAGGACTGTGGGAGTTATACTGAAGAAACCTCTAGAGTCCAATAGAGAGAGAAGATTGAAGAGAAAATTGTATTCTATTGTTTTCAACTGTCAAGTACTGTGTCGTCTCTTAATCTCTGCCAAATTACTGCAAAACTATCGTTATGTTTCCTTTGAATGCAAAGCTAAAGTAAATCTGTTCACTTTCAGCTTACAAAAATAAAGCTTCAAGGACTCGTGTATTTTTTTTTCTGTCCTTATGTACCAGAGTCCCAAATGAAGTGCTGGCGTCACGTGACAAACCACCATTAAAAACCGTAAGTTACAAAAACCCTTTGTGCCACTGTATGACGACCGAGCCAGGCATCTTGCGGCCATTGTTGGGAGAGGTTACAGAGCCACCCGTGACAATCATCTTTCCTACCCATGGTCTCCCTCACTTTGGTGGGCCCCACTTGGATGCTGTAGAGACCCTGTGAGCTGTGAACTCGGAGTGTTGTATGCTGTACACGTGTTTGCTGCAGCATGGAATAAATGCTGGAGGAAGCCAGAAGTTAAAGAAATTCACGACTCTGGCGCCTTTATGCATGTTCATTCCTGCTGAAAGGCAAAAAACAGTGATTCGATAGGTGAGTAAGAGTAATCCCTAACTTACCACAATACATATATACATGTGTGTGTGTGTATAATATATATGTTCTCGTATGTCTATAGATTTGGTGTAGTTTCACTCTGGTGGTGTGGTACAGCAATCCCATTGTTTTCTGTGGGATCGCTTTTGACATTCGATGCTTCCCTGCATTGGACAGAAGAGTACAGAATGCATTTGCAGAATGTTTGCTTTACGAAACCATACTTTAAATTATCTATCTATATATATATGACAAATATATACTTTTGGATTGGTTCCTGCTTATCATCTATTCTCATCTGTGAAGTAATTGTAATCTAGGAGCCGAGGAGTCACTGGTAAGTTCAGTGCATCAGACTCCTCATTGCTTCCTGACACAATAGACAGAACACCTTTACTGGATGCCTAGCTAATATCAACAAGATTAGCAGTTTACTTCACACATTAAATTGCTTGTGACTAGAACAATTAGAACATTAAAGCAATTAGGAGACATGCATTGGCCTTATCTGTGGCTGTCAAGAATGCTTCTTCTCTTTTGAATTCTTATGGGTCATAGGAGTTGGAGGAATGCTGCCCTCGTGTGGAAAATAAACACGTCTAAACCGGAGACTGTGATCACTGGACATGCTTTATGAGATCTCAGCATTGTGTTATTCTTCAATCCTTCTATGGCTAAAATATGAGGTCACATCAGTGTTCTTCTGTCCACAACTTCTTTCAGATCAGTTTTATTTAGAAGTGTGCCGTGTTTTCTTACTCTCTGTTGATCCTTTAAGCTACATATGGCTAAATATATACTCATTGCTTTTATTTGAGACTTTACATTAGCTTTTTTGGCAAATCCATTCCACATTGCTACATTATACACATCCAATCATACAGAAAATTAATATTATGTTACTTCAAACTGATTTTAATAGATGTAGTAGACATTAAAGGGTGCATGGTGGTATAGAATGTCTTGTGCATCTTAATTTTCATTGCTGTTCCTAGTTAAAGTATTTAGAGATAATTCAATATTCTGTATAATATTCGTAATACTCATATGTATTGTCAGAGGCACAGTTTGAAGCTTTAGGGGCCCTAAGTTATAATTGGTAAAAACTCTCGTGTGACAATGCATTATGGTCCTTTTATTTTTATTGCTAATTTCTTATTTTATCGACTTTGTTTCCCTCTACTTGACTCTAAGTGTTTCCCCATCAATGGCTTTCGAGTGACAATCATTGCATGTAAATGCTTCCATCTTTCACTCTTCGACTGAATGATGATTTTTAGGTGAGCTTAAAATCCATCATTCAGCCAGAGAGAGATAGCAGGGACCGCACGCTGTGTTCTCTATGGGAGCAGCTGATTACATTGTATTCAGCTGGCAGCCCGAGGCAGCCCCTGTGAAGACAATGCAGCTGAGTGGAGACCACATGCTGGGATTTGCAAACAGCAGCTGAAGGCTTTTTTACACGCAAATGAAGCTAATAAAGTGCTAATGGGCATTAGTGCCCATTAGTATTTCATGCAAGATGATCTCTAGAATTGTCAATCTTTCAATCATTTGAAAGCTTGCCTTTTGAGTGCGTTGAAGTGATGGGTAATCCTGGAACTAGACCCATTGAGAAACTGATGAGCATCTGATTGGGGAGCTGTGGTGAGGCTATTTCCCTGATAATAGATCTAGAAAAGAAGATATCTTGCCATGAGGAAAGTTGATGGACACTTGGTCGGTGTGCAGTGTTGATGCATCTCCTGTGATATTGATGGGATTTTGGATTATAAGTAAAAAAGTTGCATTACATCTAAGTTGGCTGTTGTATGAAGAACCCTTGAATCGTACCCCTCCATTTGCAATTTTTTTTATTGGTCTGTGACATAAAGATCTTTGGGACCCCCAGACATCAAAGATTGAGCATGGCTATTAAATCTACACCCCTTTATAATCATATCCCTTCTGCTGACGTGTTATCATTGTCCTCCATCACAATTTAAACGGTCCCTTCATGTTCCTAGCTCTGTTTCAGTTTATAACATCAGTAAATAGATCCTTTAAACTTTAAAGCAACTTAAAAACACAAAATAATGGATATCAAGAATTGACATAAAAAGAGAGGTACTGTAGGTAGAACTTGAAGTGAAGAGTAAAAGGGGCATTAAACACCAGCAAAATTCACTTTGAATATCCCATCATCTACAGTAAAAAAAAAAACAAAAAAAAATATTCAGAGAATCTGGAAAAATTCATGTATACAAAGCACAAGGCCAATGGTCAATATTAAATGCTCAGGATCTATGGGCCCTAAGGTGTAACTGCACTAAAACCAGACATGATTCTGTAATGCAAATCCCTGCATGGGCTCAGGGATACTTCCAGGAATGATTGTCTGTGAGCACAGTTTACTGTGCAATCCACAAATGCAAGTGAAAGCTGTATCATGCAAAGACGAAGCCATATATCAACACAATCCAGAATCCACAATCCAATCCGGCATCTTCTCTGGGCCAAAGCTCATTTAAGATGGACTGAGGCAGAGTGGAAAGTTATTCTGTGGTCAGTTGAATCAAAATTTGCGCCATGTCCTCCGGACTCAAGAAGAGAAGGACCATCCAGCTTCTTATCAGTGCACAGTTCAAAAGCCTGCATCTCTGATGGTATGGGGTTTAGAGATGAGCGAGTATACTTGCTAAAGGCAATTGCTCGAGCGAACATTGCCTTTAGCGAGTATCTCCTTGCTTAAGACGAAAGGTTCGGGTGCCGGCGCGGGGAAGCGGTGAGTAGCGGCAGTCAGCAGGAGGGAGCGGGGGGGGGGGGGAGAGAGAGATCTCCCCTCCGTTCCGCTTCGCTCTCCCCCGCAGCTCCCTGCCCGCCGCCGGCACCCGGACCTTTGGTCTCGAGCGGGCAGGTACTCGCTAAAGGCAATGCTCGATCGAGCAATTGCCTTTAGCGAATATACTCGCCCATCTCTAGTGGGGTTGCATTAGTGCCTATGGCATGGACAGGTTACACATCTTAAAAGGCACTGTCAATGCTGAGCCATATATAGAGTGTTTAGAACAACATATGCTCCATCCAGACAACATCTCTTTCAGGGAAGGCCTTGCATATTTCAGTAACTATATACTGCATCCAGCACAACAGTATGGCTTCACAGAAAAAGAGTCCAGATGCTGAACTGGCCGCCTGCAGTCCAGACCTTCCATTATTAGAAAACATTAGGTGCATTATGAAATTAAAAATACAGCAAAGACGACCCAGGACTGTTGAGCAGCTCGAATCCTACATCAGACAAGAATTGGGCAACATTCATGTCTCAAAACTCCAGCAATTGGTGAACCTACCTCCCAGACATTTACAGAGAAGAAAAAATGCTACACAATGGTAGACATGGTCCCGTCCCACCGTTTGTGAGATGTGTTGGTGCAATCAGTTTCTAAATTAGTTTTTTTTAATGAAATGGAAAAATGTCCAACTTTCAACTTCTGATATGTGCTCTATGTTCTACTGCAAATAAAATAGTTATATGAGATTTCCAAATCATTAAATTCTTTTGTTCTTTACATTTATTTACATTTTACACAACGTCCCAACTTTTTTGAAATTGGGATTGTATTTCCCACCCCTTTCGCTTCAGCCATGTTCTATCTATATCTTGGTTAAACGTGATGGACATGTGCCTTTTGTCAATCACACTATGTAATTAACTCATTTAGCCTCATAAGTGTTGTAGGGGTGCGCTACAGAGGATGGCCTGTAGGGGGCAACAAACAATTAGTCTGATGCCTGAAACAAGAGGGAAAATACCCACAAGTGTGGTCAGGGCTATAAAAAAGGGTTGTTCCACTGCAGTAGGAGTCAGTGTCTGGCTGAGAGAGCCAGAGAGGGCAGGGCTGCCAGGCCCAGAGTGCAGGGCTGCCAGTCCCAGAGTGCAGGGCTGCCAGGCCCAGTGTGACAACACAAGAGACAGTGTGACAGCTCAGTGAAGCTGGGGCTGCCAGGCCCAGAGTGTGGCTAAAAAGGTCAGAGGTGGAAGGGACACGCCCCTCACCTCCACACCTAGGAAAGGTGTGTATGCCTGGGAGATTCAAGCTACAAGTATTCTGTGACTTCTTGGGTGAGCAGAGAGGCGCTGTGGATGAGGCGCTCAATGGTTGCAGCAGGACCCCTGGAGTACACCCGCCCTTGGACTAAGGGGTCTGAAGGCATAAGGACCAACTGTGCTCTGGATACCCACAGGTCTGTGCAGAACCTATGGACTTATATGGTCTCCTCAGCTGAGGATTTACCTGCTTTGCCCACGGACTGTAAAGGGTTAAAGCTATAAGAGACTTTTGTCTTTTTCAAGCATTTATTATTTATCTGGAGAGCCAGTCGTTTGTGTTGGTTAAAGTTATGTGAATAAAGTGCAAGTAAAGAAGGAAGTGACCATTTGGCGTGATATGTAACCCCCGTGCTGTCACAGTGTGTAACAAGAATCATAGGCTTCCATCTTCATCTGTGGTTCAAGCCACCTTGGATAAGACTTATTTTATACAAATCTCTGATCTAGCACTACAGCTTTAAAATACGGATCTTTATTTGTAGATTCTGTATGGAAACATCAAAGACAACTGTGCTTATGCATTTTGAACTGTTTGAGCTGCTCGGCTTGAAATGCATAAGTGTGGTTGTCTTTGATTTTTCCATACTGAGTCAACAAATAAAAAAATTAATCCATACATGAGTGCCAGAACAGATTTTGTATTGAAAATATGTGTTTGATATATTAAGAATGAAAATAATGAAAAAAAAAAAAAAGATTTCAGAAAAGTAGTAGTTATAAAATTATGGTAAAAAAAATGGGGTCAGCAAATGAGAGCTGCTGCTGGGAACGAAAGCGGAGTGAATTGAGGCTTACAGGAAACAAGGGGCTGTGGTATATATTGTATGATAATTAGAGATGAGCGAACGTACTCGTCCGAGCTTGATATTCGTGCGAATATTAGGGTGTTCGGGATGCTCGTTACTCGTAACGAGTACCACGCGGTGTTCCGGTTACTTTCAGTTTCCTCTCTGAGATGTTAGCGCGCTTTTCTGGCCAATTGAAAGACAAGGAAGGCATTACAACTTCCCCCTGTGATGTTCAAGCCCTATACCACCCCCCTGCTGTGAGTGGCTGGGGAGATCTGATGTCACCCGAGTATAAAAATCGGCCCCTCCCGCGGCTCGCCACACATGCCTTGTGACTTAGCTGAGGGAAAGTACTATCGTGCTGGAGCTGCTGTAGGGAGAGCGTTAGGAGTTAGTGTAGGCTTCAAGAACCCCAACGGCCCTTCTTAGGGCCACATCTACTAGTGTGCAGTACTGTGTTAGCACAGTATTTTTATTTTTTTTTTCCAAAATTGGATCTGCAGAGCATTGCGCCCTGCAATAGGGACAGAAGTGGGGGTTAGGCAGGGAGAGTGTTAGGAGTTAGTGTAGGCTTCAAGAACCCCAACGGTCCTTTCTAGGGCCACATCTATCCGTGTGCAGTACTGTCCAGGCTGCTGTTAGCAGTGTTGCATATTTTTATTTTTTTCTCAAAACCGGCTGTGCAGAGCATTGCACCCGGCATTAATACTACAGGGATAGAATTGTGTAGGCAGGGCCAGAAGACATACATTATTCATTGAATACACGCAGTGTGGGTGTTCCTTGTAAAAAGCAGGGAAAAAATTCTATTTGGCCTGCCTCTGACAGTACTCAGGGCTCTGTGTACGTGTGTGCTGTGCGCTGAACGTTCAGAAAAAATCAGACGCAGTCAGCTACGTTTTACCGCAGGCGTGCGGCAATTTTTTTCCTGCATGGGAAATCCCTGATCTGCTGTAGGTAGCGAATTACTTTGCATCACTGCAGTTCTGGGACAAATTGGCAGGGCCACAACACAGTTATTAAACTTAGTATTCATTGAATACACGCAGTGTGGGTGTTCCTTGTAAAAAGCAGGGAAAAAATTCTATTTGGCCTGCCTCTGACAGTACTCAGGGCTCTGTGTACGTGTGTGCTGTGCGCTGAACGTTCAGAAAAAATCAGACGCAGTCAGCTACGTTTTACCGCAGGCGTGCGGCAATTTTTTTCCTGCATGGGAAATCCCTGATCTGCTGTAGGCAGCGAATTACTTTGCATCACTGCAGTTCTGGGACAAATTGGCAGGGCCACAACACAGTTATTAAACTTAGTATTCATTGAATACACGCAGTGTGGGTGTTCCTTGTAAAAAGCAGGGAAAAAATTCTATTTGGCCTGCCTCTTACAGTACTCAGGGCTCTGTGTACGTGTGTGCTGTGCGCTGAACGTTCAGAAAAAATCAGACGCAACCAGCTACGGTTGAGTGCAGCCTTGCGCCAATTTCTTTCCTGCCTGGGAAATACCTGCTCTGCCACAGTTAGTAGCTCTGCAATAGTAAAGTTCTGTGACACTTTTGCAGGGCCGCAACACAGTTATTAAAATTATTATTCAGTGAATAGACGCAGTGGGCCTATCCTTTTAAACAAAAGGGAAAAAAGTATATTTGCCCTGCCTCTGACAGCCGTCAGGGCTCTGGGTACGTGTGTGCTGCGTGGAGAACGTAAAAAAATCAGACGCAACCAGCTACGGTTGAGTGCAGCCTTGCGCCAATTTCTCTCCTGCCTGGGAAATACCTGCTCTGCCACAGTTAGTAACTCTGCAACAGTAAAGTTCTGTGACAGTTTTGCAGGGCCGCAACACAGTTATTAAACTTAGTAGTATTCATTGAATACACGCAGTGTGGCTTGTCCTTTGAAAAACAAGGGAAAAAATTGTATTTTGGCTGCAGGCTTGCGCCACTTTCTTTCCTGCCTGGGAAATCAAATCACTGGTAATACACCATGCTGAGGGGTAGGGGTAGGCCTATAGGACGTGGACGCGGGCGAGGACGTGGAGGCCCAAGTCAGGGTGTGGACACAGGCCGAGCCAGTGTGGTGGCCAGGGGTAGAGGCAGGGCCAGACCGAATAATCCACCAACTGTTTCCCAAAGCGCCCCCTCGCGCCATGCCACCCTGCACAGGTCAAGGTGCTCTACGGTGTGGCAGTTTTTCACAGAGACGCCTGACGACCGACGAACAGTGGTGTGCAACCTTTGTCGCGCCAAGATCAGCTGGGGAGGCACCACCAACAGCATGCGCAGGCATATGATGGCCAAGCACCCCACAAGGTGGGACGATGCCCGTTCACCGCCTCCGGTTTGCACCACTGCCTCTCCCCCTGTGCCCCAACCTGCCACTGAGATCCAACCCCCTCTGAGGACACAGGCGCTACCGTCTCGTGGCCTGCACCCACACCCTCACCTCCGCTGTCCTCGGCCCCATCCAGCAATGTCTCTCAGCGTAGCGTCCAGACGTCGCTAGCGCCACAGTTTGAGCGCAAGCGCAAGTACGACGCCACGCACCCGCACGCTCAAGCGTTAAACGTGCACATTGCAAAATTGATGAGCCTAGAGATGCTGCCGTATAGGCTTGTGGAAACGGAGGCTTTCAAAAGCATGATGGCGGCGGCGGCCCCGCGCTACTCGGTTCCCAGTCGCCACTACTTTTCCCGATGTGCCGTCCCAGGCCTGCACGACCACGTCTCCCGCAACATTGTACGCGCCCTCACCAACGCGGTTAATGCCAAGGTCCACTTAACAACAGACACGTGGACAAGCACAGGCGGGCAGGGCCACTATATCTCCCTGACGGCACATTGGGTGAATTTAGTGGAGGCTTGGACCAAGTCAGAGCCTGGGACCGCTCACGTCCTACCCACCCCCAGAATTGCGGGCCACAGCTCGGTGGTGGTATCTGCGGCGGTGTATGCTTCCTCCACTAAAGCACCTTCCTCCTCCTCCTCCAACGCAACCTCTGTCTCGCAATCAAGATGTGTCAGCAGCACGTCGCCAGCAGTCGGTGTAACGCGGCGTGGCAGCACAGCGGTGGGCAAGTGTCAGCAGGCCGTGCTGAAACTACTCAGCTTAGGAGAGAAGAGGCACACGGCCCACGAACTGCTGCAGGGTCTGACAGAGCAGACCGACCGCTGGCTTGCGCCGCTGAGCCTCCAACCGGGCATGGTCGTGTGTGACAACGGCCGTAAGCTGGTGGCGGCTCTGCAGCTCGGCAGCCTCACGCACGTGCCATGCCTGGCCCATGTGTTTAATTTGGTGGTTCAGCGCTTTCTGAAAAGCTACCCACACTTGTCATACCTGCTCGGAAAGGTGCGCCAGCTCTGCGCATATTTCCGCAAATCCCACACGCACGCTGCCACCCTGCGGACACTGCAACATCGGTTTAATCTGCCAGTGCACCGACTGCTGTGCGACGTGCCCACACAGTGGAACTCTACGCTCCACATATTGGCCAGACTCTATGAGCAGCGTAGAGCTATAGTGGAATACCAACTCCAACTTGCGCGGCGCAGTGTGAGTCAGCCTCCTCAATTCTTTTCAGAAGAGTGGCCCTGGTTGGCAGCCATCTGCCAGGTCCTTGGAAAATTTGAGGAGTCTACCCAGGTGGTGAGCGGCGATGCTGCAATCATTAGCGTCACCATTCCTCTGCTATGCATCTTGAGAAGTTCCCTGCAAAGCATAAAGGCAGACGCTTTGCGCTCGGAAACAGAGCCGGGGGAAGACAGTATGTCGCTGGATAGTCAGAGCACCCTCCTGTCTATATCTCAGCGCGTTCAGGAGGAGGAGGAGGAGGAGCATGAGGAGGATGAGGAGGAGGGGGAAGAGACAGCTTGGCCCACTGCTGACGGTACCCATGCTGCTTGCCTGTCATCATTTCAGCGTGTATGGCCTGAGGAGGAGGAGGATCCTGAAAGTGATCTTCCTAGTGAAGACAGCCATGTGTTGCGTACAGGTACCCTGGCACACATGGCTGACGTCATGTTAGGATGCCTTTCTCGTGACCCTCGCGTTACACGCATTCTGGCCACTACGGATTACTGGGTGTACACACTGCTCGACCCACGGTATAAGGAGAGCCTTTGCACTCTCATTCCCGAAGAGGAAAGGGGTTCGAGAATGATGCTATACCACAGGGCGCTGGTGTACAAACTGATGGTAAACTTCCCATCCGACAGCGCTAGTGGCAGAAGGCGCAGTTCCGAGGGCCAGGTAGCAGGGGAGGCGCAGAGATCAGGCAGCATGTACAGCGCAGGCAGGGGAACATTCTCCAAGGCCTTTGCCAGCTTTATGGCTCCCCAGCAAGACTGTGTCACCGCTCCCCAGTCACGGCTGAGTCGGCGGGAGCACTGTAAAAGGATGGTGAGGGAGTACGTAGCCGATCGCACGACCGTCCTCCGTGACGCCTCTGCCCCCTACAACTACTGGGTGTTGAAGCTGGACACGTGGCCTGAACTCGCGCTGTATGCCCTGGAGGTGCTTGCTTGTCCTGCGGCTAGTGTCTTGTCAGAGAGTGTGTTTAGTGTGGCTGGGGGAATCATCACGGATAAGCGTACCCACCTGTCAACCGACAGTGCCGACAGGCTTACACTCATCAAGATGAACAAAGCCTGGATTTCCCCAGACTTCTCTTCTCCACAAGCGGACAGCAGCGATACCTAAGCAATACGTATTATGCACCCGCGGATGGAAGCATCGTTCTCTCTCACCATCCAAAACGGGGACATTTCTGCTTCATCAATCTGTGTATAATATTCCTCCTCCTCCTCCTCCTGCTCCTCCTCCTGAAACCTCACGTAATCACGCCGAACGGGCAATTTTTCTTAGGGCCACAAGGCTCACTCATATAATTTTTCTAACCATTTTTTATACGTTTCAATGCTCTTAAAAGCGTTGAAAGTTTAACTTGAACCAATTTTTCGTTAAACTGGGCTGCCTCCAGGCCTAGTTACCACTTAAGCCACATTAACCAAAGCGATTAATAGGTTTCACCTGCCATCTTGGTTGGGCATGGGCAATTTTTCTGAGGTACATTAGTACTGTTGGTACACCAATTTTTGTGGGCCCTCGCCTACAGTGTAATCCAATTAATTTTTTGCCCACCTGCATTACAGCTGACGTTACATCAGCTGTGTTGGGCAATGCAATGGGATATATTTATGTACCGCCGGTGGGTTCCAGGGAGCCACCCATGCCGTGGGTCCACACGGAGTTGTAACTACATGTGTCCACTTCTAAAGAGCCCCAGTCTGACTGGGGCATGCAGTGTGGGCCGAAGCCCACCTGCATTAAACATGACATTACCTCAGCTGTGATGGGCAATGCAATGGGATATATTTATGTACCGCCGGTGGCTTCCTGGCACCCACCCATGCTGTGGGTCCACAGGGAATTATAAATGCATCTGTTTCCACTTGTAAAGAACCCCAGTCTGACTGGGGCATGCAGTGTGGGCCGAAGCCCACCTGCATTAAGCACGACATTACTACCTCAGCTGTGTTGGGCAATGCAATGGGATATTTTTGTGTATCGCCGGTGGGTTCCAGGGAGCCACCCATGCTGTCGGTCGACAGGGACTTCACAATAGGGAGTTGTACCTGCCTGTGTCTATGAATTAAAAAGCCCGGTCTGACTGGGGCATGCAGAGACACCTTGACAGAATGAATAGTGTGTGGCACATATGTTCCCCATTGCTATGCCCACGTGTGCAGCTCCTGATGGCGGTGGCACAGGATTCTATTTCTCATTGCTTCTGTACAGCATTGTGGGCTATCGCCCCGCCCCTTTTAAAGAGGGTCGCTGCCTAGCCGTGCCAACCCTCTGCAGTGTGTGCCTGCGGTTCCTCCTCATGGCAGACGCACTTCTAAATAGACATGAGGGTGGTGTGGCATGAGTGCAGCTGAAGGCTGCGCAGGGACACTTTGGTGTGCGCTGTGGGGGGGAGGGGGGGCGGTTGGGCAGCATGTAACCCAGGAGAAGTGGCAGTGGAGTGTCATGCAGGCAGTGATTGTGCTTTGTTGGAGGTAGTGTGGTGCTTAGCAAAGGTATGCCATGCTAATGAGGGCTTTTCAGAAGTAAAAGTTTTTGGGAGGGGGGGGGGGCACTCTTGCCGCTATTGTGGCTTAATAGTGGGACCTGTGAACTTGAGATGCAGCCCAACACATAGCCCCTCGCCTGCCCTATCCGTTGCTGTGTCGTTCCCATCACTTTCTTGAATTGCCCAGATTTTCACACATGAAAACCTTAGCGAGCATCGGCGAAATACAAAAATGCTCGGGTCGCCCATTGACTTCAATGGGGTTCGTTATTCGAAACGAACCCTCAAGCATCGCAAAAAGTTCATTCCGAGTAATGAGCACCCGAGCATTTTGGTGCTCGCTCATCTCTAATGATAATAAGAACAGATGTGGCTTGGTCAAGGAAGAGAGAAGTGATGAATTAGTAGCTTTTTGTTCTTTTCAGAATGACCTTATGTATGTTTGTTAGCCTCTAACATTCAATGGGTAAGTTATCAGGGTACTATAACACCTCTCTGAGCACAGCATAGAAAATGTCTTGGTTCAGGAAAGTTGGGCACAGAGACCCTGTTTCAGTGCAAGAAGCTATTCACTTGCTCATACGCAGGAGGCACAAACTCTTGAAACGATACAGGGAAAACTTGCTAGTGGCCAACTAATGTAATTACTGTAGTCTGATGATAATCTCGAGGTTCTTGGATTTTTCAACCTAGGTTGACCTCTTGATCTGCAGATCTGATGCCTGAGGCTACAGCTGTATTGTCAATTCTTGACTTTTCAGGAATCCCTAAAGGCTTTGCTCTCTGTTAAACCTTAGTCACTGCTCACCTAGCTGCCCAGATGCTCTTCAAGTTACTGCATCACATACCATGTCATGTTCATCCAGACTTGTCAAAGAAACCAACCAACAGAAACAGAACAGGGACAGTGTGGCGTTTGTGGTGCTGGGTCTGGAGCCGCGGGTGTAGTAGCAGGTCTAGAGAGTTGTCGGAGGAGAGCCAAAGTTTGGTATTGGTAGGTCTCAGTTTGTGGTACAAAGAAGGAGGCGGGTATCGTAGTCAGGAGGAAAACTAGAGGTCGGTATTGTTAGGTCTCAGTTTAGATTTGTAGAGGAGCAGGCAGGAGAGGAGCACGACTAAGTCTGTGCAGGGCAATAATCACACGTTGCGGCCGCAGTCAGATGAGCATGTTTTACACACTGCCACACAGCGTATAAACACCATTCTATAGCAACTAATAGGTTGCTATGGAAGCGCTCACATAAACTTTTTTTAGAAGTGCAGAATCTGCGCTCCTAAAAAAGAACAGACAGCGAGCGTTGACTCGCCTATCAGCTCCATGATGACCGCTGTCCAAGGTGCTTACCATAGGCTCCTATGGGAGCAATGGAAACAGGCGGCCTGCACCAAGGACGTGTCAACGGGCTGCTCCGTGGAGCTAGGGGCAGACCATTTACACACAGAATTCCCTGCATGTCAGCAGTGTGGTTTACACATTGCTTAGCAGCATGTAAACCATGCTCGTCTGACCCAGCCCCGAGGGAGTGGCAGAGTCAGGATTTTATAGTGAGCCTAATCAGGAATAGAGGCAGGGTCAGGACAGTGGCTGGGTTTGCAGGATATGGGAACAAGGCAAAGAGTCATGCAGGGGAACTGTCCAAGAACCGGATGGCTCAGCAGGGAGAGCTACTAACTGGAGTGCAGGAGGTCCTGGGTTTGATCCCTGACAGACAGGTTTAATAATATGTTGAACATTGGGTGTTTCTTAAGTAACCTGTCCTAGGATCTTTCCTTAATCTGCCTCGACTGGACCTAACATTAAAAAGCAGATCACCCACCCTGAAAAGGGTGACCCCATGTCTGCAACTTAATTGATTCCGTATTCATCCCTAGCTGCAATATGGAGGAGAAGAAATATATGAGGACAGGGCAGGACAGAATAGACAAACCAGCCAAGTTCACAGATTGAGAGGGACACACATCAGTACTAGAGAGTGAAACAGATAAATAGTCTGAAGTCATACACTCAAAGTAACATCCAGGGGTACCAAGGCAAATATCCAAAGCTATATAAAAATATAAAATATATTAATGGCAACCTCTGAAAAGTATTCATCCTTTTCAGAGGTTGACTGTTGACTGAATACAATCTGACTGATTATACTTTTGCAAGACAGCATTCTTCTATCTGCAGTTGCAAACAACTATTCATGCATTATGATGGTTGGCTGAAATGGTCAGATTCAGTAATCTTGGTCAACTTTTTTCTTATGTGTATGAGCAGCTTTACAGATAGTGAAAGAGAGAACACAAGGGGGTGAGGTGCAAAGTTACACTGGCTAGAGTATTGTGAGAAGTTAGGAGAATAATCAGAGCATGGTTCATGGGTGACACCCACTGAGTCCAATGCTTGCAGCTTCAAATCTACCCATGTAGAGGACAACAAGTGTTGAAAATAAAAGAATCCACACAGAATTCATCCACTGACAAACTGCAAGACTAAATTCTCAAGGTTCACCGATACAAATCATAAATAAACCTAAAACTTTTCTAAGCATTGCTTCAGATAATTTGCGCCAATTTGCATTCTACGACTGTAAAAACTGCATTGAAGTTTGAGCCATCTTGAGTATGTTTCAATATTTATTCATTTCAATAGCCGCAATACTTTGCAAGCCCACAGAATATATTAAAACATTAACCTTCTATCTGCAGATCAAGTTAATAAGCACAAATATCACACCGACCAGTTATAGAATTGATTCACCAGGTTCAAGATTCGCAACACACCAGGAGGAGTCTCATCTTGGAAAACCAGTAGAGAAGGAAAGTTTGTAAATAATTGTTCATCTATAAAAGATAGTAAAATCAATTCATCAGATTTGCAGAAAACTGGGGATTCTTGCCTTCTGAAAAAGTAATAAGAAAGATCATTTTGAAAGATTTGCTCATTTCTACCTAGGTATTGATCAACAAACCTGCATGTGAGACTCGCCGCCGTACGGTTATTGTGATTTTGGAGAAGGAAAATGTTATAACATCACTCCCGATTATAGGTTCTTATAGTCATTTTGTTTTCACGTTGGAATCTAATATCCATGTGAAATGCATTGGTTGCAGTATTGTCTGTAGGAATTGCACTTGCTCTGTAGTAGTGGTACCTAACCTGTGATAATCAATAGGGGGAATGGGAAATATGATGAGCAAACACCAAATGACTAGATTACCTTCTGAAATGTCAAAAATGCTTTTATGCATCATGATTCTCCATAGATGAACAACATGGGAACAATATAATAGTTTCAGCTATGACTGTTACTTGTATTTAAGCAAGAACTCAGCATTGTTACTGCAGCTAGCATTCATCCCACTCCAGTATTTCTGCTGCATTTAATCTACATGTACTCACTGAAGCGATGCTGCTTCGGCTGATACAATATGGAGTGACAGCTGCTCAATGACCAGTGCACTGCAAAGTTCAGAAGTTAAATGTTGCTTTGTAGTTATTAGAGTGGGAACAACTATCTCTGAAGAAGTTTTGGAGCCATGGTGTGGTTATTACGGTAATTCATACAGTACCGTTAGAGTAGATTAGGGTGAGTACGCTTTAAGAGGTGTTGGGTATAGAAAGCTTTAAAAACATAGATTTTTTAATGGTATTTTAGCTATTAGAAAATAACCTATTATTTAAATCAAGTCTTATATTAAAGGAATTAATGTCTTTTATTACACTTCCAGCTCAGACCAGAATGAGGAACCGGAAGTGTGATGAAAGGCACTGCTCCTATTGATTTCAATGGGAGTGAAGCCTTCTATTACACTTCCGGCTCTGAACACTGATGTGAAGGTCCAGGTCTTCTGCAATGACTTCTGGCTCTGAGCACCAATGTGATTGTCCAGCCCCCCTGCAATGACAGCAGGCCAAAGGTTCGGCTGATCAGCGAGGATGCCGAGCGTTGAACCCCTGCCAATGGACTATTGATGACCTATCCTGAGGATCATCATGTCATCAATAGTAAATGCCTAGAATACCCTTTTAAATATATTTTAACCAATGAATGACACCAAAATGCCTTTTTAGATCAGTCATTGAGGGTGCTTATTTCACAGCATTTCATTTTTACACTGTTGTAGAATAGTAGCTGCCTAGAAAATAACTAATAAAGTTAAAGTAAGAAGAAAATAATTTTAAACTCATAAATAATAACAATAAAATTAAGAATCATAAATTCAACCATTTATTTGTAAAGCCCTGCCCCCAATGTAGTGACTCTATCTAGGGAATATTCAATATTAAAATAACCATAGATATTTAAGGTGTTCTAGCAGGATCACAAGTTATCCCCGATCCACAGAAAAGAGAATAACTTGCTGATCAAGTGGGTTCTCAAAGCTGAGACACCCACCAATCTCAAAAACGGGAGTCCTGTTTCCCCCTCTTTCTGTCAATGTGGGGTCACTTCTATCATCACAGTAACATCAGAATGAAGGGAACACTTTATCTCCGTAGTCTTATTAAGGCAGTCTGTCAAGGGGCGATTTGTCATAGCGTGATCCTCGGCGATAAATTGCACGCGGAGCACGCATGGCATGCTTTACATAGGATAACTATGGAAAGCGCAGCCAAATGTACACAAGTGGAAAATCGCTTGCGATTTTCGACTCATGTTCAAAAATTGCAGCATGCCACGATTTGCCGTGATTCGCTGCGATGAAGCTATCATTAAAGGGGTTGTCCCGAGGCAGCAAGTGGGTCTATACACTTCTGTATGGCCATATTAATGCACTTTGTAATGTACATTGTGCATTAATTATGAGCCATACAGAAGTTATAAAAAGTTTTTTACTTACCTGCTCCGTTGCTGGCGTCCTCGTCTCCATGGTGCCGACTAATTTTCGCCCTCCGATGGCCAAATTAGCCGCGCTTGCGCAGTCCGGGTCTTCTTCTTTTCTGAATGGGGCTCCGTGTAGCTCCGCCCCGTCACGTGCCGATTCCAGCCAATCAGGAGGCTGGAATCGGCAATGGACCGCACAGAAGCCCTGCGGTCCATGAAGACAGAGGATCCCGGCGGCCATCTTCAGCAGGTGAGTATGAAGACGCCGGACCGCCGGGATTCAGGTAAGCGCTGTGCGGGTGGTTTTTTTAACCCCTGCATCGGGGTTGTCTCGCGCCGAACGGGGGGGGGGGGGGGGGGGGGTTTAAAAAAAAAAAAACCCGTTTCGGCGCGGGACAACCCCTTTAAGATAGGTTCATCGCCAAAAATCGCAGTGACATTAGTGCTCCCCCGCAGCAAAATATTGCTCATGATATTCTGTCCCACCCGTGGACACCCAGCCTGAGAGTGAATGGAGCATCAGTGCCCTTGTGCAACCAGTGCTCCATTCAGTCTCCGCCTCACTGCATGGGTGTAGTAAGTCAGCGGTGAGGAGGATGGGAAATAACATGATATCGGTACAACTTCTTTAAAGCATGCAGAGAAAATGAAGCAGCTCACCAGCACGATGCACGGACCAGACTAGAATTAATTGCAGAGGACAGCAAGAAAAGGATGTAACATCCATAAAATCATGGTTTTATTGAGACATATTGAAATCCCAAATGGTGTTGTCACTGCATCTCTTAATCACAGCATAAGGCCTCCTTTCCATGGGCGAATTTTCACTGCGTTCCCCGCCGAGATAATCTGTCCGCAGGGAACGTAGTGAACACTTTCCATAGACTTACTATGGAAAGCGCCGCCCTGCTGTCCACAAGTGGAGAATCATAGCGATTCTCCGCTTACGGGATTTAAATCCCGGCATGCTGTGATTTGCTGCGATTCTCCGCGGTGAGCCTATCTGTCAGATAAGCTCAGCACAGAGAGCTGTCAGCCCTCCCCTGATCCGTGGCGGCGGCTGCCCCGGGGGAGATCTACTGCAGGATATTGTTACGCCCGTAGACAGGAGCCTTAAGAACATGACGACCCTACTCAGTTTAAAAAGAAACATGCAACCAATGACAAACAAAAAAGTAATCATCCAAAAGTTGCAGGCATTGCTTCTCTCAATGAGAACCTAGGTGGACGGGCTCTTACAGCCTCTTGTCCTAAATATCCCTAATATTCAAGATTCTAAAGTTCTTTTGAGACAATGAGAGTTGTTTTTCTGGCAGCCCAGTCATATGTGGATAACAGCTGATGTGAACTATCTGTACATGGTTATTCCGCATTATTTGGCCAAACTGGTGTTGGGGTGGTTTTTGAAGGCTTATAGCAACTATACCTAGGATTTGAAATTTTGGCTTATAAAATCCGTTTGCTATGTACTCTCTCACAATTTTCCACCTTCAATGGTAGTTTTTCTTCAGTGTACTAGGGCTAGCATGGGAGTGAAATTCTCCCCATCCAGCGCCATCATTTTATGGCTTGGTGGGAATGACACTATCTTTTTTGCAAATCTATTGTAAATACTAGGGATTGATCTGATCTCTTACATATGCTTCTGTTTGTAAAAAATAGGCAATCTGCAATGGCAGCCCTAGGCACTTTCAGAAGGTCCCTATCTGCCATGGCAACTGCATGGCACCCAGCAATCTCACCACGGGGGACCGTACAGGACCTCCAAACATTGATTGGATAGGGGCATTTTAATGCCACTGTCAGACTTGACTGTGCCATTTAAAGGGCTATCAGCTCTGATCGCCGAGTGGGTTCCAGCTGTAAGAAACAGACAGAACCCCCATTGTATGAAGTGGGATCAAGACTGATCCCTCTCCACACCTACCCCAAATACACAGGATGCAATTGTACATCCTGTATTGTTAAGGGGTTAATACATCTCAAAAAAGATGTGACTTTATGGATGCTGGATCCTTTTCTTGCTAATCTCTTTAGAGGGGTTGCTCCACCATCCTGAAACACAAAAGGCAAGGTGTAATGGAGATGACTCTTTAAGAAAATACATATTAAAAGGTGCGAGCAACATGGATTTTAGTGTAGAATTTGAAACGGATTTCATCCCTTCATTTGAAGAGGTAAAATCTGCCGTAAAAATCAGCAGCATAAGAAAATCAACATTAAAAGGTGCATTTAACTTGCAGATTCAAGTGTGGATTTTTACTTCTGAAGACGTGAAATCCGAACTAAAAATTCACTGCATGAGGGCAATAAAGCCGGTCACATGTTTTTTCCTCCGGCGCTGCAGAGAGAAGGCCGTCTTCAGGTACGTCCGTCTCCTTCCTGCAGTCACACAGGCGCATCGGCGCCAGTGTACAGATGCCGATGAACCCGTGTGACTGAGCCCTAAAGTGGCATGCTATAGATTTTAAATCTGCAACATAGGTCAATTTGCACTTCAATTTTTTTCAGCAGAGTGTGGATGAAATCACACGAAATCCTATCCACAGTATTGATACTGTAAAATGCTGCCAATTTCCTTCCTTGCCTTTCTTTCTTCCCTTCCCTTGTCTTCCTTCTTTTCCTTCCCTTCCATTCTCTTCCTTCTCTACCTTCCCTTCCTTCTCTTCCCTTTCTTCCCTCCTCTTCCTTCCCATCCCTTCTTTCTTCTCTTCTCTTCCTGCCCATCCCTTTTCTTTCTTCTCTTCCCTTCTCTTTCTTCCCATCCCTTCTCTTTCTTCTCTTCTCTTCCTTCCCATCCCTTCTCTTTCTTCTCTTCCCTTTTCTTCCTTCCCATCCCTTCTCTTTCTTCTCTTCTCTTTTCTTACTTCCCATCCCTTCTCTTTCTTCTCTCCGATCTCTTCTCTGCTCTTCCTTCGCATCCCTTCTCTTTCTTCTCTCCGATCTCTTCTCTGCTCTTCCTTCCCATCCCTTTTCTACCTTCCCATCCCTTCTCTTCCTTCGCATCTTTTCTCTTCCCTCCTCTTAATTTTCCCATCCCTTCTCTTCCCTTCTCTACCTTTCCATCCCTTCTTTTCCCTTCCCTTCTCTTCCTTCGCATCTTTTCTCTTCCCCCCTCTTAATTCCCATCCCTTCTCTTCCTTCCCTTTCTTTCTCCTCTTCCCTCCATCTCTCTCTCCCTTTTTGTTTCATTCCCTCTTTCTTTTCTTTTTGTTTCTTTTCTCTTCACACAGAACCCAATTTGCTGCATTCTCTTGTCCTGATTAACAACTTCAGAACATTTTGGAAAAATCTGTACAAAATATTGTGGGTGTAAAGATGTGATTGACAGCTCCACCTCCTCCACGTGGGTGCAAAAATCATTGCTATGCTCATCTTTAACTGAAAAAAAAAATGTTTCTGCAGCTCTCCCACAATGTATGTTGGGAGACAGAGCAAAGCAGCAGAACGCTTCCTTTCTGTTCAATTAGCAAAGCAAGATTTGAACCCAGCAATATGTGGATGTTACGTAATCTTAATAAACTATTAACTAGCGCGTCGTTTGTTTATATTTTACTTCTTTTATAATTGGAGACACTTCTTACTTTTCCAAACTTGCAAATATTTGCTTAACATCCCTAAAATACCAGATAAACATTTACTTTAGCAAAACAAGGCTAAAAATACACCAGAGCTGCGTTTTGCTCACGTTGTATGTGAGCTGCATAGTAATGATGAAACAAGACCCTAGTGACTGTATAACACTATTGATGTGAAAGACAGCTCCTGATTGGTCCAAAGCATTCTACACCGCTCTGTGGACAGGGGTGATCCAACATTGGAATCGTCTCATGTCAGCATAATTCTTCAGCTATTGAAGCGACTGCCAGGATGTTAAAATATGTGCTGCCTGCATGAAAAAGAAATTCATCCTTTTATGGGTTGCTGAGTTCAGGATTGATATTGGAAGATTATATTTGCTTTATGTTACTCCTTTGCTTATATAGCAAAAAAGTCATTGCATTATCCTAAGCAGCTATTCTAATAAAGATGAATCTAGAATGGGGTTGGAGTTCAAGGTTTATAATGAGCAATAAGCACTTTTAAAAAAAATTATTTTTTATATCAGCTTTTTCTATTTTTTTCATTTTTGCATTTATTAATTCATGCATGTGCAATGCTTATCTATCTATATATCTATCTCATATCTAGCTATCTATCTCATATCTATCTATTTATCTATCTATCTCAAATCTATTTATCTCCTATCTATCTATCTATCTATCTATCTATCTCAAATCTATTTATCTCCTATCTATCTATCTAGCTATCTATCTCAAATCTATTTATCTCCTATCTATCTATCTATCTATCTCATATCTATCTATCTCATATCTATCTATCTATCTATCTATCTATCTATCTATCTATCTCATATCTATCTATCTATCTATCTATCTATCTATCTATCTATCTATCTATCTATCTGCTATCTATCTATCCATCTCCTATTTATCTATCTATCTCATATCTATCTATCTATCTATCTAATATCTATCTATCTATCTCATATCTATCTATCTCATATCTATCTATCTATCTATCTATCTATCTATCTATCTCATATCTATCTATCTATCTATCTCAAATCTATTTATCTCCTATCTATCTATCTATCTATCTATCTATCTATCTATCTATCTATCTATCTGCTATCTATCTATCCATCTCCTATTTATCTATCTATCTCATATCTATCTATCTATCTATCTATCTATCTATCTAATATCTATCTATCTATCTATCTATCTCATATCTATCTATCTAATATCTATCTATTTATCTCACATCTATCTATCTATCTATCTATCTATCTATCTATCTGCTATCTATCTATCCATCTCCTATTTATCTACCTATCTCATATCTATCTATCTATCTATCTATCTATCTATCTATCTATCTATCTATCTATCTATCTATCTATCTAATATCTATCTATCTAATATCTATCTATCTATTTATCTCACATCTATCTATCTAATATCTATCTATCTATTTATCTCACATCTATCTATCTATCTATCTATCTATCTATCTATCTATCTAATATCTATCTATCTAATATCTATCTATCACATATCTATCTATCTATCTATCTAATATCTATCTATCTACATATGAAATTTTCTTTACAAGTTCTTTAATAATGGAAAGACCTCTGCTACTACTTCAAGCAAAACACATTTTGCAGCATTTTATTGTAGCTGTAGATATTTGCATTGTAGTTAAGCTTTAGTGAATATTTTAAGAAGTCCTATATATACATTTTGACTAGAGTTGAGCGAACGTACTCTGCCGAGCTTGATGCTCATTCGAGTATTAGCATCACGCCGTGTTCGACCTTGGCCCAGTTTTTGGCTCCTCCCCGCTGTGATGTACCTGTTTTGGCCTCTCCCCGCCGCGGTGCAGCGCGCACATCAACAGCAAACTTTTTTGGCTGGCAGGCAGGGAGGAGAGAGAGAGAGAAAGAGAGAGAAAGACCCCCCCCCCCCCCCCCGGGCGGCCAACATAGAAAAGTGCTCGAGTCTCCCATTGTAGTCAATGGGGCTCGTTACTCGAGTAGAGCTCTCGAATTTTACGAAAAGCTCGACTCGAATAACGAGGACCGGAGTATTTGGGTGCTCGCTCATCTCTAATTTTGACTAAAATAGAGCTATTATCATTATTTAGCACTTTCATTGTGGAATTATACTGGTAATGACTTGTGGGGCAGTCAAAAATGTGTATTGACAAAGATTTACCCTCCAAACCTATCAGCAGGATCATACACCTTCAATTATTATTATCAGACACTTGCTTGGTGAACAGCTACTTCCTCTGACTTTCCCTTTTTCAATAGAGGAGAAAACTCTTTTTCAATAGGGGAGAAAACTAAACCACTGTCAGACACCTCTGGCAGCAACTTATTATTCATCAGAGCAAAAGAATTAGGTTTGTCAAATTCAACATGCTAATTTCACTAATATCATCTGCTGAGGAAGAATTGGGGGGCCCCATCATGTAAGATAGCTGGCCAATGTCATTCAAATCATCCAGATCAGCCGACTTTTTGTTATACATATGGCTTTTAAGGAGCTTGTACCAGAATTACAAGTTACCCCTTATCCACAGGATAGGGCATAACTTGCTGATCAGTGGAGGTCACACCACTGAAACCCCTGCCAATCTCAAGAATGGGGGTCATGTGCCTCTCCCCTCTTCTCGTCACTGCAGAGTCATTTCTCCTCCCGCATTGATGTCAGAATGAATAGAGTGCTGGCCAAGAATGAGTGGTTGGTGCTCCATTTATTTCAAGGGGTTGATGGAAATACCTGTGCGCTTGCTGCTCAGCTGTCTCTTCAGTAACACTGAAAGTAAATGGCATGTCAGTGCGTTTTCACAATCGGCACTCCATTCAGGCTCCTCCTCACTGTGGGGGTGCAGGAGCCTGCAGTAAGGAGGATGAGGGACACAGAACCTCTATTCTCAGAATCTGTGGGAGCGTCAGTGGTAAAAACCTTCACCTTTCAGTAAGTTATCCCCTATTATATGGATACAATCTTTTGGTACAAAAGAAAAAATTTTTTTGGTACAATCTCTTTGTATTACTCTATCCTTACAGCTAATTACCAGAATTCCTCGTTAAAAATAGCCCTCGCCAATCACGTAAAAAATAATTACTATTGAAAGTCAAAATTCACCCCTTGTTTAACATAAAGATTGTTGAAGGGATTATCCAGGACTTAAACATTGATGACCTTTCCATGGGATAGATATGCGATTATTGGGGATCCCTGTAGATCATTTGTCTAAAGAGTCTCTTCATTGTATATCTGACAGATCGCCATACAATGAGTAGGGGTGGTGTCTACTATTGCAGCTCAATCCTATTCACTTGAAATGGACTCATTTTCTCTGAGACTCTCCATTCCTGTTTTTGTCTTTTATCCTTCCTTTTTACCTATTTTGCTACTCATTTGTGAGTAACTGCTATATAACTAAAATTATAAATACAGATGGGACAAGTGTTAAATATTAACCTCACAGGCTGACTCATGAAGAATAATATCAAGAGGGCACATTTACTAATACTTCTAAAAGTTAGAAAGGGCAAACTTAGGCAGCCAGTCTTAAAATGTACCAGATTCATCACAGCAGATGGTAAACCCATTGAATTTTAAAACTGTCTAGTCTTCGGGGGAAATTTATTAAAACCAGCATTTTAAATGCCAGTATTAATATGATTTTCCTCAGTGCATGGCATTTGATGTATTTGGCACATCTCAGCTTGTCCGTGCACCTTTTAACAGGAGTGGTGAGGAGAGCACAAAAAGCCAAAAACTCAGAAATGTTTACACAGATCCCCACTTGCACAAAAATTTGCAACCTTTTTTATGTCAGAAACCAGCGTAAAAGGCTTTATGAATGCCCTCCTAAGTTTATACCACCTATTAGTTGGCTTAGTTTACGCCCAACATTGTGCCAACATTTTGACATAATTGTTAGCAATTTGGTACAATTTTTGTGCAATTGAGGCCGCTTCACCTTTTTTGGACAAGTCAGAAAAAGAGTCTGAAAGTGCCTAAAATACATAGCAAATATGGTGCAAAGATTGTAAGACCATATTCAAGAGAAATTTGCACTAGAAAATTATTGTATTTTGAATAGTAAATCTGTCCCAGTGAGTTAGGGACTAAAAAAATAGTATGAGGTATGATATTCGCCTTTTAGCACCAGATGGCTGATAGAGCTACCTTACACAGTAAGCCATCCTCTTCGACTGGAGTAACGCACTTTCACATGGCCTTTGGCAGCTTCGAGTATGGTGTAGTGGTATGAGTCTATGTTTGTCACCCGGAGGACCAGTGTTTGTTCCCCTTTCAGTTTGTTTCCTGTGTTTGCATGTTAAGCTGACATAAAGTCAGAATGCTCAGTGGGGTAAGCTTGTGGCTTAGCAAAGCTTTCAGCACTCCTGATGCCCAATGGTATGAGTTTGAGACCTCAATATAAGATGGTAATTTTTTTTGTCTCTTATGCTAAAGCTGAATTTACATAAGTGAGCATGATTTTTGCCACTCTATTTGATTTTCATTGTAGTTTCTTGCAATTTTCATGCAATTTGCATGCATGTTTTGATCACACATTTTACTGTATTTTTATCTGCTCTGCACTTTTTGGTTGTATTTCCAAGGTGGTCCTCATTGTAACCTGTGTTAAAAATGCATCACACTCGCATGAAAATCACATGCAAAATCGTTCATTCAAATGAATGGGTTCTTTTTCTATGCGAGTTTTGTCCATCTCGTAATCAGGCAGATCTCACATGGGAAAAACACCCATGTGAATACAGCCTAAGGATATTTCAATTGACAATCCGCCTTGTCATGCCAGCATACTGTACTATGCAGTATAGACACAAAGAAACATGGAGCCATAAGGGTATGTTTACACATCAGTAGCAAATCCTTGATTCTGGTAATAAAATAGATACAATCTTAATCCATATTATGGCAATATATATAATAAAAAAGGATCCAGCCTATGGCTGGAATTAAACCCTAATATCTAACATTATAGATGGATGATCTACTTTTACACTATCTGTAGCTAGTGAATCAATAGCATAATCCGTACTTATCACATGTAATTATGTTGGGCATAAGAATATTAAATACCCCAGCTGGGAACCAAATCCAGACATCAAACGTGGTAAAACAGGCAACCTATCACTGCACAACCAGCAGTTTGCCAGAAACATGGCAGAACACATGACTATTATTTGATGCATATCAATAATAATTAGAGTTGAGCGAACGTACTCTGCCGAGCTTCATGCTCGTTCGAGTATTAGCATACTCGATGGAGCTCATTACTTGAACGAGCATCACGCCGTGTTCAACCCCACCCAGTTTTTGGCTCCTCCCCGCTGTGACGTGCCTATTTTGGCCCCTTCCCGCCACAACGCAGTGCACGCATCAACAGCAAATTTTTTGGCTGGCAGGCAGGGAAGAGAGAGAGAGAGAGAGAGAGAGAAAGACACCCCTCCCCCCCCCAAAAAAAGCTTGGGACCCGGCGGCCCACATACAAAAATGCTGGAGCCTCCCATTGTAGTCAATGGGGTTCATTACTTGAGTAGAGCTCTCGAATTTTACGAAAATCTCGACTCGAATAACGCGGACCCGAGCATTCGGGTGCTCGCTCATCTCTAATGATAATACTAATATGTGTAAACATTATCATCCCCAACCAGGAATCACACTCAGCTATAGAACATCAACTACCACTTTGCTATCCATAAGCTTTATCAATACCCTCCAAGAGAAGTCAATGTTAATGTCTTATTTCTTTGACATACTGTAGAATCACAATTACAAACACTGTCATCTGGTTGACATAGCAAGAATTACTGACAAACTAGGGACTCTGTAATGAGATGTGACATGCGGAAACTCTGCTGTCGGGAAAAGGTAAAGGTGTTGTCCGAGTTGCAACATCTTGGTACAATCCCTTGCCCATTGAGTAACATAACAAATAGTCATATATACCATTGGCCAAGATGAACTGCTTGAGGTTTGGGTCCACTCTGAACTGAACTTTAAGCAAAATTCGACCTAAAACACCGGAGTTCTACTGTTTCGGTTCATTCAACTTTAGCCCGCCCCCTTTGTTAGTGCTGCATTTCAAGTATAATTGTAGAGGGAACCAATATTTCTCATAGAAAGACATATAACAAAAGGTAGACACTAGAGATGAGCGAACGTACTCGTCCGAGCTTGATATTCGTGCGAATATTAGGGTGTTCGGGATGCTCGTTACTCGTAACGAGTACCACGCGGTGTTCTGGTTACTTTCAGTTTCCTCTCTGAGACGTTAGCGCACTTTTCTGGCCAATTGAAAGACAGGGAAGGCATTACAACTTCCCCCTGTGACGTTCAAGCCCTATACCACCCCCCTGCTGTGAGTGGCTGGGGAGATCTGATGTCACCCGAGTATAAAAGTCGGCCCCTCCCGCGGCTCGCCACACATGCCTTGTGAGTTAGCTGAGGGAAAGTACTATCGTGCTGGAGCTGCTGTAGGGAGAGCGTTAGGAGTCAGTGTAGGCTTCAAGAACCCCAACGGTCCTTCTCAGGGCCACATCTACCTGTGTGCAGGCTGCTGCTAGCAGTGTTTTTTTTTTTCTCAAAATCGGCAGTGCAGAGCATTGCACCCGGCATTAGGGACAGAAGTGGTGTATAGGCAGGGAGAGTGTTAGGAGTGAGTGTAGCCTTCAAGAACCTCAACGGTCCTTTCTAGGGCCAAATTTAACCGTGTGCAGTACTGTGCTGGCTGCTGTTAGCAGTGTTGCATATTTTTTTTTTTCTAAAAATCGTCTGTGCAGAGCATTGCACCCTCCATTGATACTACAGGGACAGAATTGTGTAGGCAGGGCCACAACACAGTTATTGTTCATTGAATATACGCAGTGGGTCCTTCCCTTTGCTAAAAAGGACAAAAAATTATATTTGGCCAACCTGTGTCAGTCCTAAGGTCTCCGTGTACGTGTGTGCTGCGTGGACAACGTACAAAAATCAGACGCAACCAGCTACGGTTGAGTGCAGGCTTGCGCCATTGTCTTTCCTGACTGGCAAATACCAAGGCCAGACCGAATAATCCACCAACTGTTTCCCAAAGCGCCCCCTCGCGCCATGCCACCCTGCACAGGTCAAGGTGCTCTACGGTGTGGCAGTTTTTCACAGAGACGCCTGACGACCGACGAACAGTGGTGTGCAACCTTTGTCGCGCCAAGATCAGCTGGGGAGGCACCACCAACAGCATGCGCAGGCATATGATGGCCAAGCACCCCACAAGGTGGGACGATGCCCGTTCACCGCCTCCGGTTTGCACCACTGCCTCTCCCCCTGTGCCCCAACCTGCCACTGAGATCCAACCCCCCTCTGAGGACACAGGCACTACCGTCTCCTGGCCTGCACCCACACCCTCACCTCCGCTGTCCTCGGCCCCATCCAGCAATGTCTCTCAGCGCAGCGTCCAGACGTCGCTAGTGCCACAGTTTGAGCGCAAGCGCAACTACGACGCCACGCACCCGCACGCTCAAGCGTTAAACGTGCACATTGCAAAATTGATCAGCCTAGAGATGCTGCCGTATAGGCTTGTGGAAACGGAGGCTTTCAAAAGCATGATGGCAGCGGCTGCCCCGCGCTACTCGGTTCCCAGTCGCCACTACTTTTCCCGATGTGCCGTCCCAGCCCTGCACGACCACGTCTCCCGCAACATTGTACGCGCCCTCACCAACGCGGTTACTGCCAAGGTCCACTTAACAACGGACACGTGGACAAGCACAGGCGGGCAGGGCCACTATATCTCCCTGACGGCACATTGGGTGAATTTAGTGGAGGCTGGGACAGAGTCAGAGCCTGGGACCGCTCACGTCCTACCCACCCCCAGAATTGCGGGCCACAGCTCGGTGGTGGTATCTGCGGCGGTGTATGCTTCCTCCACTAAAGCACCTTCCTCCTCCTCCTCCTCCTCCAACGCAACCTCTGTCTCGCAATCAAGATGTGTCAGCAGCACGTCGCCAGCAGTCGGTGTCACGCGGCGTGGCAGCACAGCGGTGGGCAAGCGTCAGCAGGCCGTGCTGAAACTACTCAGCTTAGGAGAGAAGAGGCACACGGCCCACGAACTGCTGCAGGGTCTGACAGAGCAGACCGACCACTGGCTTGCGCCGCTGAGCCTCCAACCGGGCATGGTCGTGTGTGACAACGGCCGTAAGCTGGTGGCGGCTCTGCAGCTCGGCAGCCTCACGCACGTGCCATGCCTGGCCCATGTCTTTAATTTGGTGGTTCAGCGCTTTCTGAAAAGCTACCCCCACTTGTCATACCTGCTCGGAAAGGTGCGCCAGCTCTGCGCACATTTCCGCAAATCCCACACGCACGCTGCCACCCTGCGGACACTGCAACATAGGTTTAATCTGCCAGTGCACCGACTGCTGTGCGACGTGCCCACACAGTGGAACTCTATGCTCCACATGTTGGCCAGACTCTATGAGCAGCGTAGAGCTATAGTGGAATACCAACTCCAACTTGCGCGGCGCAGTGGGAGTCAGCCTCCTCAATTATTTACAGAAGAGTGGCCCTGGTTGGCAGCCATCTGCCAGGTCCTTGGAAAACTTGAGGAGTCTACCCAGGTGGTGAGCGGCGATGCTGCAATCATTAGCGTCACCATTCCTCTGCTATGCATCTTGAGAAGTTCCCTGCAAAGCATAAAGGCAGACGCTTTGCGCTCGGAAACAGAGCCGGGGGAAGACAGTATGTCGCTGTATAGTCAGAGCACCCGCCTGTCTATATCTCAGCGCGTTGAGGAGGAGGAGGAGGAGCTTGAGGAGGATGAGGAGGAGGGGGAAGAGACAGCTTGGCCCACTGGTGAGGGTACACATGCTGCTGGGCTGTCATCCTTTCAGCGTGTATGGCCTGAGGAGGAGGAAGAGGAGGAGGAGGAGGATCCTGAAAGTGATCTTCCTAGTGAAGACAGCCATGTGTTGCGTACAGGTACCCTGGCACACATGGCTGACTTCATGTTAGGATGCCTTTCTCGTGACCCTCGCGTTACACGCATTCTGGCCACTACGGATTACTGGGTGTACACACTGCTCGACCCACGCTATAAGGAGAACCTTCCCACTCTCATTCCCGAAGAGGAAAGGGGTTCGAGAGTGTTGCTATACCACAGGGCGCTGGTGTACAAACTGATGGTAAACTTCCCATCCGACAGCGCTAGTGGCAGAAGGCGCAGTTCCGAGGGCCAGGTAGCAGGGGAGGCGCAGAGATCAGGCAGCATGTACAGCGCAGGCAGGGGAACATTCTCCAAGGCCTTTGCCAGCTTTATGGCTCCCCAGCAAGACTGTGTCACCGCTCCCCAGTCAAGGCTGAGTCGGCGGGAGCACTGTAAAAGGATGGTGAGGGAGTACGTAGCCGATCGCACGACCGTCCTCCGTGACGCCTCTGCCCCCTACAACTACTGGGTGTCGAAGCTGGACACGTGGCCTGAACTCGCGCTGTATGCCCTGGAGGTGCTTGCTTGTCCTGCGGCTAGCGTCTTGTCAGAGAGTGTGTTTAGTGTGGCTCGGGGAATCATCACGGATAAGCGTACCCACCTGTCATACCTCACGTAATCACGCTGAACGGGCAATTTTTCTTAGGGCCACAAGGCTCACTCATAATTTTTCTAAACAATTTTTATATGTTTCAATGCTCTTAAAAGCGTTGAAACTTTAACTTGAACCAATTTTTCGTTAAACTGGGCTGCCTCCAGGCCTAGTTACCACTTAAGCCACATTAACCAAAGCGATTAATGGGTTTCACCTGCCATCTTGGTTGGGCATGGCCAATTTTTTGGATGTACATTAGTACTGTTGATACAGCAATTTTTGTGGGCCCTCGCCTACAGTGTAATCAAATGAATTTTTAGCCCACCTGCATTACAGCTGACGTTACATCTGCTGTGTTGGGCAATGCAATGGGATATTTTTATGTACCGCCGGTGGCTTCCTGGCACCCACCCATGCTGTCGGTCCACACGGAGTTGTAACTGCATGTGTCCACTTGTAAAGAACCCCAGTCAGACTGGGGCATGCAGTGTGGGCCGAAGCCCACCTGCATTAAGCACGACATTACTACCTCAGCTGTGTTGGGCAATGCAATGGGATATTTCTATGTACCGCCGGTGGCTTCCTGGCACCCACCCATGCTGTGGGTCCACAGGGAATTATAAATGCATCTGTTTCCACTTGTAAAGAACCCCAGTCTGACTGGGGCATGCAGTGTGGGCCGAAGCCCACCTGCATTAAGCATGACATTACTACCTCATCTGTGTTGGGCAATGCAATGGGATATTTTTATGTACCGCCGGTGGGTTCCAGGGAGCCACCCATGCTGTAGGTGCACACGGAGTTTAACCTACATCTGTCCACTGGTAAAGAACCCCAGTCTGACTGGGGCAAGCAGTGTGGGCCGAAGCCCACCTGTATTAAGCACGACATTACTACCTCAGCTGTGTTGGGCAATGCAATGGGATATTTCTATGTACCGCCGGTGGCTTCCTGGCACCCACCCATGCTGTGGGTCCACAGGGAATTATAAATGCATCTGTTTCCACTTGTAAAGAACCCCAGTCTGACTGGGGCATGCAGTGTGGGCCGAAGCCCACCTGCATTAAGCACGACATTACTACCTCATCTGTGTTGGGCAATGCAATGGGATATTTTTATGTACCGCCGGTGGGTTCCAGGGAGCCACCCATGCTGTGGGTCCACAGGGACTTCACAATAGGGAGTTGTACCTGCCTGTGTCTGACTGGGGCATGCAGACACCTTGACAGAATGAATAGTGTGTGGCACATAGGTTTCCCATTGCTATGCCCACGTGTGCAGCTCCTGATGGCGGTGGCACAGGATTCTATTTCTCATTGCTTCTGTACAGCATTGTGGGCTATCGCCCCGCCCCTTTTAAAGAGGGTCGCTGCCTAGCCGTGCCAACCCTCTGCAGTGTGTGCCTGCGGTTCCTCCTCATGGCAGACGCACTTCTAAATAGACATGAGGGTGGTGTGGCATGAGGGCAGCTGAAGGCTGCGCAGGGACACTTTGGTGTGCGCTGTGGGGGGGAGGGGGGGGTTGGGCAGCATGTAACCCAGGAGAAGTGGCAGTGGAGTGTCATGCAGGCAGTGATTGTGCTTTGTTGGAGGTAGTGTGGTGCTTAGCTAAGGTATGCCATGCTAATGAGGGCTTTTCAGAAGTAAAAGTTTTTGGGAGGGGGGGGGAGCCACTCTTGCCGCTATTGTGGCTTAATAGTGGGACCTGTGAACTTGAGATGCAGCCCAACATGTAGCCCCTCGCCTGCCCTATCTGTTGCTGTGTCGTTCCCATCACTTTCTTGAATTGCCCAGATTTTCACACAAGGAAACCTTAGCGAGCATCAGCGAAATACAAAAATGCTCGGGTCGCCCATTGACTTCAATGGGGTTCGTTACTCGAAACGAACCCTCGAGCATCACGAAAAGTTCGTCCCAAATAACGAGCACCCGAGCATTTTGGTGCTCGCTCATCTCTAGTAGACACGGTTTCATAATATGTTTAGAAAGGCCTTTTATGAATGAAGGGGGAGAATGCGTTCACCATGGCACCAATACAGAGGAAGGGGACTATATTAAAACCCGATATTTCAGTCTATTGGCTCAATATGCATTAGAGAACCATACTAAGGAAGATAGGAGAGATAGTATATTAAAATTGTGCCACTAGTGTGTTCTTTAAAGTTAAGGCCTTGAGTTCTAGAAGAAGCCAGCTTTGTCGAAATGTAAACTTTATCTAGTAGCCTCCAATAAACACATTTCTTTATACTTTCTATTTACTCATAAGGTGTGTATCGGTGTCATTATAAGACTATTATGTAATGAAATTGTGTCTAGATATTCACAGTATGCAATGAAATGACTGTAATTGCTTTTCTTCTGAAACAGGCACAATTTTGTTTATACCTATAGGAAAAGTCTTACAGAAATGATTTACAATTTAATTAAATGGACAGAGATTTGGCCGTCCAGCCGATCTGTCGAAATTAAATGGCAGGATAAAATACCTTGTTATTTTTAGTAGGACTTCAAAAGCATTAGAATTAGCTGATTACTCTCCAAAGATATTGAATAGAATATTTCTGTAAATGACCTTTAGATGATACCCATAATTCTATAAATTAAATGCCATTCATATTATTTTTACTTGCAGGTTCATGGAAGATCATTAATTATGAAATAAAATATTTTTGGAAATCCTAAAGATCGAATGAATGTGCTGATGAAGAGGAGTGTCAATTTAAATAGACACATAGAGCAATAGAAAATATTTTAATTAAAAACTGAAATGATAAATTACTTTTTTTCTGGTGGTCTAAAAAGTGATGCGTAGAACATTCTCATCTATGAATAACATTGATTGAATAAAAGAAATTCAATATGTCTCAGTAATTACATCCCCGATTTTCATGGAGTAGATTTTATAAATTTTCTACTGGTTTATTGAAAGATAAGAATCATTGTGTATATTAAATTTCTATATTACAGAAATAATTGGAAATTTTAATCTTTACATCTAAAAAGGCAAAGGAATAGGGAATGGGACACATCTATTTTTCATTTTTTTAATAGATGACCATACAGCCCATGTACAACGGTACATGAAATCGCCTCCCCAGTGATAAGCTGAAAACAGGGTATTCCTAGGGTAGCGGGCATGGAAGCTGCTATGGAGCCCAACAATGAACCCTTTCCAATCCAATTTGTATCCTGGTTTTCCTAGGGGGCTTACTCTTTTTCTGCCATTGTACAATGGCGCTATATGCTGGCTAAAGCCAGTACTGCATGAGGTGACACATTGGATAGGCTCCGACAGCAGAGAGGCTGGCAATATCCAGTAAGAGAACCCCATTGGATGTTTTCCAACATCGGAGCTGTACAGCCTTAAATCATAATGTCTTCAGAGGTCAGACAGTGGACTTGAAAGGGTTAAGGGTCTATTTACACTGAACACTTATTATTCAGATTCTTGCTGGATAGTGGGAATCTGAGCAATAATCGCTGGCAGAGGTAACGACTGAAAAATGAACAATAATTTGCGTCAGTTCAGTTTCTATAAGCAGATAAATCATCTGATAATCAGCCAGTGTAAAAAGGCTGTTGTTCATCTAGTACAGGCACAACTGGCATAACTCTGTTGGGCATCTGACAGTCATCCCATGTAAAAGGTGTCCCATCTCCACTCTGAGTAAGGTGCTATAGGGGTTAATCTCAACTTTCTATGCCCCACCTTCTGTAAAAAAAAATCACTAGATAATACTAGATATTGCTGTTTGCATCCCACCAGTATTAAATATGGCAGTGCTATAATAATCAACGCATGCGTGACTCATTTTCTCTCATGAGATAATTTCTCTCTCCATCAGACCTCTGTGCATCACATCATGATGACAGGAGTTTGACACATATGCGCCAATTCTCATCTTCCTATGTATTCGAAAGAATTTGCATTACTGGTCTGCGCAGGAATCTTTCCAAATGTTGTGGCAGTTATATTTGGGCTCAGGCAGTACCCAGGTGAATGCTCTATATTGGTGCTCTTTATGCTAGTGGAGCCTGTTTGTAGCGCAGAGTGTTAAGGCAGCAGAAATGCAGCCCTAAGCTCTCACTCATGACTTGAAGGTTGCAAGTTCAATCCTCACATGGATCAGGTAGCTGACTCAAGATTGACTCATCCTTCTGAGGTCGGTAAAATGAGCACTCATCGGAAAGTGTTGCAGAATAAGTTGGCACTATACAAAAAACTAAATTTATTTTATTTTTATGCTTACGAATTTTTTTTTTGGAATGCTGCTTGCCTTCGACCAGTATCTAAGATGGTAGCATTATAATCATCCACACATGCACCATTTATTTTCTCTCGCACATATTCAGTGCGTCCCAGCAGGGGCATAAGTAAAGGCTCAAGGGCCCTGATGCAAAAGGTGAGCTGCCCCCCCCCCCTCTATCTGTATCTGTACCCGTACCCATACCCATACCTAAACCATGCTGCACAGAGACATAACTTGAAGCTTCTGGGCCCCAATGCAAAACTATTATGTTATGTGAATGGCCACTATTATCAGGAAGGATAGATCTCTACTAGAGATGAGCGAGCCTACTCGGCCACGCCCCTTTTTCGCCCGAGCACCGCGATTTTCGAGTACTTCCGTACTCGGGCGAAAAGATTCGGGGGGCGCCGTGGGTGAGTGGGGGGTTGCAGCGGGGAGTGGGGGGGGGGGAGAGGGAGAGAGAGAGGGCTGCCCCCTGTTCCCCGCTGCTACCCCCCGTGCCGCCACGCCTCCCCCCGCCCCCCGGCACCCCCCGAATCTTTTCACCCGAGTACTGAAGTACTCGAAAATCGTGGTGCTCGATCGAGTAAATACTCGAAACGTGTAGGTTCGCTTATCTCTAGTCTCTACTAGGAGTTTGCTCGTGATGCTATTTTTTTTTTTCTTCCACTTTCTCTATTACACATATTTGTCTATGCAAATTGTAAATTGTATTTTAGGTTTTACATTTGAAATAATATTTTTGTTGCTTTTAAAATAAGTTGAAAAAGGTAACTTACAAAGTTATTTTCATTACCAAAACATTAATTCCACTTTTAGATTTTCTGTCATTTTTTATTGCAAACTACAGATTGAATTTACTTACAATCTTCTTTTCAGCCATTTCTTAAGTCCTTAAGGGAATAGTTCAGAGATCTATGCCAGTGTGTTATATGTGCGTCTATTGAGTTTGACTAGGGAACAGTTTCTGCATTTGTTTATAATGCTGACATCGCCAAAAAAAAACCAGTTTTCTCAACTTCTGTAAACAAGATATTTGATTTATGGTCGGTGGCTTGATGAAACTAAAATATCTTTTGTGGTTTCAAAGGGAACGGTCACTGGGAATTTTTGAAACCCTGGAATATAGAGCAAATGAATAATCGAATGCTGTATGAATTTATTTTATTCCTATAGTTCATAAGCCAAACCTAAAGAATTTGAAATCTGTCGTCTTGAGCTTACATTAACCAACTACATCATGATTAAATTTTGTTGCAGAGGTAACAGAGGGAGATGAGCAAATCTTTAAAAACTCACTTCTCTCTTGACTGCGTAGGTGAATGAGCCTGATTTGTGACAAGTATTGAACAAACTATCCTATCCTATATAGATGAATATTTAAAAATTTCCTAATCCATTTACTCTCCAAAATGTGAATAATCTCAATTAGCTAAGGACATCAAACTCTTAAATCAAATCTACCCTTTCTAAATCTTACATATAAAATGACTTGTGTATGTGATACGCGTAGAGATGAATGAACTGAATTTGTAGAAATCGAATTCGGGTCAAGTTTTGCTAAAAATTCCTCAGGTGGTTAGTTTCTGCCAAATCGGAAGTAAGTTCCTAAAAATCTCAGAAAGTAGAATTGGATGTGACTCAATGGTTAGCGCTGCTGCTTTTCAGTGAGGATGTCCTAGGTTCAATTCTGACCAAGGACTACAACTGCATAGACTTGGAAATACTGCATGCCAATGTTGTTCTCAGTCAGATTTTAACCTAATACTCCACACTTCCTTTTCTTTTATCGGAAGAGGAGAAGAACACGAAACACAAATGGTACATACAAACTCCATATAGGTGTTGTCCTCAGTCAGATTTAAACCTAGAACTTCAGCACTTCAAGCAGAGGTGTAACGTGACGCTCCTGGGCCCCAATGCAAAACCTGTAACAGGGCCCCCAGCTATAATGCTTTATTCATAGTACTGGGTTCCCTATATGGAGAAGAGAGGTCTTATGGGCTCCCTAAGGCTCCTGGGCCCGGTGCAATCACATCCCCTGCATTCTCTATAGTTACACCAGTGACTTCAAGACAATAGCACTCATCTCTGAGCTGCCACAATTATTTTTCATTATCCGGGGCAGCAAAAGAAAAGGAATCACAAGCAGAATATACAAATTCCATACAAATGTTGTCCTCGGTCAGATTTGAACCTAATCAACTATGAAGTGTTTTACTTTATGATACAAAATTACTCCATATGTCATTAGCATAATATTGTAAATAATCTAAATGTAAAAGCACATTTAATTTTATTATACAAACTGTATCCGTACACTTTGTCTAAACATTAGGCTCTGAGATGAATGCGGTCACTCATTATTCTCTTATTGACTGACAATATGCCTTTTTATTGTGATCTCTAAGGGTCCTCAGTAGAGATGAGCGAACATACTCGTTTCGAGTAATTACTCGATCGAGCACCGCGATTTTCGAGTACTTCAGTACTCGGGTGAAAAGATTCGGGCGGCGCAGGTGGGTGGGGGGAGGCGTGGTGGCGCGGGGGGTAGTAGCGGGGAACAGGGGGGAGCCCTCTCTCTCTCCCTCTCCCCCCACTCCCCGCTGCAACCCCCCACTCACCCACGGCGCCCCCCGAATTCTTTCGCCCGAGTACGGAAGTACTCGAAAATCGCGGTACTCGGGCGAAAAAGGGGCGTGGCCAAGTACGCTCGCTCGTCTCTAGTCCTCAGACTTGGCCCCTGCCTTTTTATAGTGGCCTAGTCTTAGACTTAAAGGGAACTGGTTACTATATTCATGCTGTCTGAATCATGGGCAGCATGAACTGAGGAAAGGCACCCACATTGCAGAAATGTATGTGTATATTGAAATGCTGTGATGTTTAAGAAAAAAAACATACTTTGAAAGTCCACTCGTAACGGGGCTTAAAACCATGGATGTGGGCTTTGCCAACCTCTTTTCACCTGGATCACCTGTTTTGTTCAGGGAGAGACCTATCAGTCTAGGCGATCCAGGCAGACAAAGGCCCCACCCATTTGATTCCAAATTCCTTGCCAAGTGGATTTTTTAAGTGTGTTTTCCTCTAAAATTTTAGAATAAAACATGGACTTCTGCAATGTACGTGGCTGTCATGAGTTTATGCTGCTGTGGTTCAGACAACACATATCTGTTGACTGCTTCCTTTTAAATGAGTGTCCCATGCTAGAAGAAGACAGGTGCTCAGCTCTCTAATAACAACCAGACCCCTGCTTAATTGGCCATTTAACCTATCAGATTCCATGGTCAGTAGCCATGACGGTTTCTTAGGGTGTTTCAAGAGGGAAGGGGTTCCCTCTGTACCATATTGACTCCTCCATGATGCTGAAATGCTATCAGCTCTCTCTAGTAAGCTGCTCCACAATCTCTCTTCTCTGCTCTTGAAAATGGCTGTAAAGGTTTCCTGATTGGTCACTACAGCAATCACTCAGATCAAAGGTAAGAGAATGTGGCACTACTTACTAGAGAGAGACGAAACCCCACCAGCATTATGGACCTCTTAGTGGGCAGTTGGGGAGTGGTATATGCTGGGTTAAAACGTTTGTTTCACAGTGATACCTGTAATAAAACTATAAACATGGGTATGTTTAAACAATTTTTTAAGTCTCAACCTAGTGCTGTCATTCGTTTTGCAGGGTCAAAATAGCGTACCAACTTTTTTAAAAAAATGTCCATTATTGAAAACGTTACTTATTGTGGTGTTTTATTACTAATTATCCAATAAGTTCCTATGTAGGGCATTACACTTATGTTATGCAAAAGATTAACTGTAGGGGATACAGAAATAGAGCATAAGTGGGGGGTGGCAAAGGGTTTGGCTATCTAATCCCGCAAAAATCTGTGCATGTATATTTTGAGTGAAAAAAAAGGGATTAATATATCATCAAGGGTTAAATTGAGTATTTGAGGCCAGGCATGGATAATTCCAGCCAAATGGCTGCTAGACATTTCTGTCCAAATTTTTTAATTAGAAGAGCAAGCTGAACTTGTTAAACTTTGAGCATTTTGTGCTGCTAGTGTCTATGTCCATACAGTGCACTGTGTAGGCTTGAAGCTGATACTCATAGCAGTGCATAGAAATGTGACATTATCTGAAAGGTTTCTATAATGATATTCAAATGATAATTTAAGAGTGTGTGAATGGTCCCTGGGAAAGAAAGTTAACACTAGGAGACGTCTTTTATGTTGAATTGATTTTAGAGTTGCACTATAATAAGATAGTAAGCTTAAAATAACTCTAGAAGAACCTTAAAAAATGCAATACATCCATGAATAGACCCTACTAAAAAGATGATTTTTATATTTCCATCCCAGGTAGAGAGTTTGGCACATTTTTTTGGTATTTCTAGGAGTATGAAAATTTGCCTTCGAGAAACATGACCTAATATACATACCATAGACATATATGATACTGGTAATGATAACATTTTAATGATCTGGCCTTAACACTTTATGTAATTTTCTAAATTTTACTTATCTCAACTACAGAGTTAAATTAAATAATTCTATCTGCCTGCAGACACCACTAGGAGTAAATCAAAGAGGATTCAAAAAGATCTAGATAAGCTTGAAAAGTGGGAGGTGACTTACAGAATGGTATGTAACATGGAGAAGTGCAAAGTCCTACAGCAGGGCAAGAAAAATGGAAACAGCACATACAAAAAGGAAGGAATTGGGCTAAGCAGCACATGTGAAAAAGACTTGGGCGTACTTTAGATCATAGACTCAAAATGAGCCAACAGTGTGATGCAGAACAAGGAAAGACTAGAAACAATGGGATGAAACTGAAAGGGGGAGACACAAATTAGATATTAGAAAAAAACTTTCTGAAAGTAAGGGTGATCAATGAATGGAACAGGTTGCCGGTTGCCATGGAAGGCAGTGAGTTCTCCTTCAAAAACAGGCTTGTCATGTTTGGGATGATTTAGAAAACCCTGCATTGGGCAGGCGGGTGGATCCAATGACCCTGGAGGTTCCTTTCAGCTCTACAATTCTATTATTCTACTGTATATGGACTTATAAAGTTTCCTATAAACTCAAAAATAAATGTGTATGCAGTAAGCTTTAAAGCTGCTCCTGGTAGCAGACATTTATTATTTGTCTTTGTAGGAAATTTGAAGCTTTGAAGGAAATAAACTGAGCTTTGAATGCTATAAAGATATAGACTAAATAGCAGTTTTTTTAGAGACACACATCTAGTAGTGTGTTGGACCTACTTTGGCCTTCAGAATTGCAGCAATGAGTCAACAGTGCAGTCAGGCAGTAAAGAAAGCAAATAGGATGTTTAGCTGCATACCTAGGGGTATAACCAGTAGAAAGAGGGAGATTGTGATCCCTCTGTATAGAGCTTTGGTGAGACCATACCTGGAATACTGTGCTCAGTTCTGGAGGTCTCATCTACAGAAAGACATGGATAAAATTAGTCCAAAGACAGGCTACAAAAATGGCGGAAGGTCTAAAGAACAAAACTTATTAAGAAAGACTTAGGGTGGCTACACGCGAGCGTGTGCGTATGCATCTATTATAACCAATGCATTCCCTATGGTGTGTTCACATGTCCAGGTTTTACAGATAGGACATGCGTGCATCTCAGGGAATGCACGCATTGCCTCCAATGGAGCCGCGGCTGCTGCCGACATCTCCATTGAAGGCAATGGTCAGCCAGAACCCCTTAATTGTTTTTCAGAGAAGAGCTTTAAATATAACCTCTTTCCTGAAAAACAACCATTTAAGTGTAAGAAAAAAAAAATTATATATACTTACCTGTCCGCTACTGCCTTATCCCCCGTGAGGATGGAGAACACATCTGCCACATGCGGCAGATGTTTTCTTCACTCCTAGGAGGAAAAAAGAATTCTCTGCTGCACCTATCACAGATGTGACAGATGCGGCAAAGGACTTCTTCATCCCCGCGGGGAATAAAGAATTCCCTACCACAGTTGTCACAGATGACAGCTGCGGTAGAGGATGTAGCTGCCAACACCCCGTAATTGTTTTTCAGGGAAGGGCTTTAAAAATAAGCCCTTCCCTGAAAAACAAGGCAAACTAGTGTAAAAAATTAAAAAAAAACACATACTCGCCTTCCTTCAGCTGCCGGGGCTCAGCCGCGTCCTCTCTGCGCTGTCCCCGGTTTTGCAATGCAGTTCTTTGAGCAGGTGGGGAATTAAAATCCCTGGCTGCTCAAAGAGTTGCTTCTGATTGGCTGAGGTGCTCAGCGAGAGCTGCCTAAGATTGGCTGAGCACCTCGGGCTTATATTTAAAGCCCTTCCGTGAAAAACTATTACAGGGTGGCGGCAGACCATTGCCTTCAATGGAGCCGCCGGCAGCAACCACGGCCCCATTGAAGGCAATGTGCACTTGCATACACATGTGTTTTTGCGCATACAGGGGTGCGCACATATGTACGCACAAACACACACTTGTGTGAAGCCACCCTTAAATGCCTTAATCTGTATAGCCTAGAGGAAATAAGGGAAAGTGGGGACTTAATTGAAGCTTTTAAATATGTTACCAGTATAAATAATGTTTAGGAAGAAGTGTTTTATTAGGAATAGAGATGAGCGAACGCACTCGGTAAGGGCGATTTCGCAACCGAGCAACGCGATTTTCGAGTACTTCACTACTCGGGTGAAAAGTACTCGGGTGCACTGTGGTGCGGGGGGTTGCAGAGGGGAGTGGGGGGTTGCAGAGGGGAGTGGGGGGTAGCAGCGGGGAAAAGGGGGGAGCCCTCTCTCTCTCTCTCTCTCCCCCTCACTCCCCGCTGCAACCCCCCGCTCACCAACAGCGCACCCTAGTACTTTTCACCCGAGTAGTGAAGTACTTGAAAATCGCGGTGCTCGATTGCGAAATCGCCCTTACCGAGTACGTTCGCTCATCTCTAATTAGGAACCTACAGACTAAAACAAGGAGGCACAAGCTGAGATTAATTGAAGGAAAAATCTGAAGCAATGTCAGGAATAGAGATGAGCGAACGTACTCGTCCGAGCTTGATACTCGTTCGAGTATTAGCGTGTTCGAGATGCTCGTTACTCGAGACGAGTACCACGCGATGTTCGAGTTACTTTCACTTTCATCTCTGAGACGTTAGCGCGCTTTTCTGGCCAATAGAAAGACAGGAAGGCATTACAACTTCCCCCTGCGACGTTCAAGCCCTATACCACCCCCCTGCAGTGAGGCGCTGGCGAGATCAGGTGTCACCTGAGTATATAAATCAGCCCCTCCCGCGGCTCGCCACAGATGCATTCTGAAAGAGATCAGGGACAGTGCTGCTGGTGCCGGAGCTGCTATAGGAAGAGCGTTAGGAGTTATTTTAGGCTTCAAGAACCCCAACGGTCCTTCTTCGGGCCACAACTAACCGTGTGCAGTAGTGTGGAGGCTGCTTTTAGCAGTGTTGCACTTTTTTTTTTTTGTATATTGGCCGTGCAGAGCATTGCGTCCTGCAGTAATTTTATATTGTCCAGGGCTAGTAGTGGTGAGGCAGGGACAGAAGACATATTTAGTGTATATAGGCAGTGGGCCTTTCCAAAAACATTTGGGAAAAAAAATCTATTTGGGCTGCCTGTTACCGTCCTCAGTGTACTGCATCTCTGTTGTGGGTAGTTGTCCTAATTCATACGCAGCCAGCTAAGTGTTACAGCAGGCTTGCGCAAAATTCTTTCCTGCCTCTGTGTTGCCTCTTACATCACCGCTGTATTCCTGTCCACAAGTGTACTGGGTCTCTGCTGGGGGTAGTTGTCCTAATTCATACGCAGCCAGCTAAGTGTTAGAGCAGGCTTGCGCAAAATTCTTTCCTGCCTCTGTGTTGCCTCTTACATCACCGCTGTATTCCTGTCCACAAGTGTACTGGGTCTCTGCTGGGGGTAGTTGTCCTAATTCATACGCAGCCAGCTAAGTGTTACAGCAGGCTTGCGCAAAATTCTTTCCTGCCTCTGCTGTGCGTTCCGTAAGTGAAGTCAGCCTCCAACCACAGGCCAATAAGCGGCACATTTAATTACAGCGTTCTGTTTCTGCACTACTGGTAATACAGCATGCTGAGGGGTAGGGGTAGGCCTAGAGGACGTGAACGCGGGCGAGGACGCGGAGGCCCAAGTCAGGGTGTGGGCACAGGCCGAGCCAGTGCGGTGGCCAGGGGTAGAGGCAGGGCCAGACCGAATAATCCACCAACTGTTTCCCAAAGCGCCCCCTCGCGCCATGCCACCCTGCAGAGGCCAAGGTGCTCTAAGGTGTGGCAGTTTTTCACAGAGACGCCTGACGACCGACGAACAGTGGTGTGCAACCTTTGCCGTGCCAAGATCAGCTGGGTAGCCACCACCACCAGCATGCGCAGGCATATGATGGCCAAGCACCCCATAAGGTAGGACGAAGGCCGTTCACCGCCTCCGGTTTGCACCACTGGCTCTCCCCCTGTGCCCCAACCTGCCACTGAGATCCAACCCCCACTCTGAGGACACAGGCCTGTTCCCACACCCTCACCTCCGCTGTCCTCGGCCCCATCCAGCAATGTCTCTCAGCGCAGCGTCCAGACGTCGCTAGCGCCACTGTTTGAGCGCAAGCGCAAGTACGCCGCCACGCACCCGCACGCTCAAGCGTTAAACGTGCACATAGCCAAATTGATCAGCCTGGAGATGCTGCCGTATAGGCTTGTGGAAACGGAGGCTTTCAAAAGCATGATCGCGGCGACGGCCCCGCGCTACTCGGCTCCCAGTCGCCACTACTTTTCCTGATGTGCCGTCCCAGCCCTGCACGACCACGTCTCCTGCAACATTGTACGCGCCCTCACCAACGCGGTTACTGCCAAGGTCCACTTAACAACGGACACGTGGACAAGCACAGGCGGGCAGGTCCACTATATCTCCCTGACGGCACATTGGGTGAATTTAGTGGAGGCTGGGACAGAGTCAGAGCCTGGGACCGCTCACGTCCTACCCACCCCCAGAATTGCGGGCCCCAGCTCGGTGCTGGTATCTGCGGCGGTGTATGCTTTCTCCACTAAACCACCCTCCTCCTCCCCCTTCTCCTCCAACGCAACCTCTGTCTCGCAATCAAGATGTGTCAGCAGCAGCACGTCGCCAGCAGTCGGTGTCGCGCGGCGTGGCAGCACAGCGGTGGGCAAGCGTCAGCAGGCCGTGCTGAAACTACTCAGCTTAGGAGAGGGGAGGGACATGGCCCACGAACTGCTGCAGGGTCTGACAGAGCAGACCGACCGCTGGCTTTCGCCGCTGAGCCTCCAACCGGGCATGGTCGTGTGTGACAACGGCCGTAACCTGGTGGCGGCTCTGCAGCTCGGCAGCCTCACGCACGTGCCATGCCTGGCCCATGTCTTTAATTTGGTGGTTCAGCGCTTTCTGAAAAGCTACCCACACTTGTCATACCTGCTCGGAAAGGTGCGCCGGGTCAGCGCACATTTCCGCAAGTCCAAGACAGACGCTTCCACCCTGCAGACCCTGCAACATCGGTTTAATCTGCCAGTGCACCAACTGCTGTGCGACGTGCCCACACGGTGGAACTCTACGCTCCACATGTTGGCCAGACTCTATGAGCAGCGTAGAGCTATAGTGGAATACCAACTCCAACTTGGGCGGCGTAGTGGGAGTCAGCCTCCTCAATTCTTTACAGAAGAGTGGGCCTGGTTGGCAGCCATCTGCCAGGTCCTTGGAAACTTTGAGGAGTCTACCCAAATGGTGAGCGGGGATGCTGCAATCATTAGCGTCACCATTCCTCTGCTATGCCTCTTGAGAAGTTCCCTGCAAAGCATAAAGGCAGATGCTTTGCGCTTGGAAACGGAGGCGGGGGAAGACAGTATGTCGCTGGATAGTCAGAGCACCCTCATGACTATATCTCAGCGCGTTGAGGAGGAGGGGGAGGAGCATGAGGAGGAGGGGGAAGAGACAGCTTGGCCCACTGCTGAGGGTACCCATGCTGCTTGCCTGTCATCCTTTCAGCGTGTATGGCCGGAGGAGGAGGATCCTGAAAGTGATCTTCCTAGTGAGGACAGCCATGTGTTGCTGTACGCGGTACACTGGCACACATGGCTGACTTCATGTTAGGATGCCTTTCTCGAGACCGTCGCATTACACGCATTCTGGCCACTACGGATTACTGGGTGTACACACTGCTCGACCCACGCTATAAGGAGAACCTTTCCACTCTCATACCCGAAGAGGAAAGGGGTTCGAGAGTGATGCTATACCACAAGACCCTGGCGGACAAACTAATGGTAACATTCCCATCCGACAGCGCTAGTGGCAGAAGGTGCAGTTCCGAGGGCCAGGTAGCAGGGGAGGCGCGGAGATCAGGCAGCATGTACAGCGCAGGCAGGGGAACATTCTCCAAGGCCTTTGCCAGCTTTATGGCTCCCCAGCAAGACTGTGTCACCGCTCCCCAGTCAAGGCTGAGTTGGCGGGAGCACTGTAAAAGGATGGTGAGGGAGTACGTAGCCGATCGCACGACCGTCCTCGGTGACGCCTCTGCCCCCTACAACTACTGGGTGTCGAAGCTGGACACGTGGCCTGAACTCGCGCTGTATGCCCTGGAGGTGCTTGCTTGTCCTGCGGCTAGCGTCTTGTCAGAGAGGGTGTTTAGTGTGGCTGGGGGAATCATCACGGATAAGCGTACCCGCCTGTCAACCGACAGTGCCGACAGGCTTACACTCATCAAGATGAACAAAGCCTGGATTTCCCCAGACTTCTCTTCTCCACCAGCGGACAGCAGCGATACCTAAGCAATACATAGGCTGCACCCGCGGATGGAAGCATCGTTCTCTATCACCATCAAAATCGTGGACCTTTTTGCTTCATCAATCTGTGTATTCTATTCATCCTCCTCCTCCTGCTCCTCCTCCTGAATCCTCACGTAATCACGCCGAACGGGCAATTTTTCTTAGGCCCACAAGGCTCAGTCATATAATTGTTCTAAACAATTTTTATACGTTTCAATGCTCATTAAAGCGTTGAAACTTTCACCTGAACCAATTTTTATTTTAACTCGGCTGCCTCCAGGCCTAGTTACCAATTAAGCCACATTAACCAAAGTGATTAATGGGTTTCACCTGCCCTCTTGGTTGGGCATGGACAATTTTTCTGAGGTACATTAGTACTGTTGGTACACCAATTTTTTGGGGCCCTCGCCTACAGTGTAATCCAATTAATTTTTTGCCCACCTGCATTAAAGCTGACGTTACATCAGCTGTGATGGGCAATGCAATGGGATATATTTATGTACCGCCGGTGGCTTCCTGGCACCCACCCATGCTGTGGGTCCACAGGGAGTTGTAACTGCATGTGTCCACTTCTAAAGAACCCCAGTCTGACTGGGGCATGCAGTGTGGGCCGAAGCCCACCTGCATTTAATCGGACGTTACCTCAGCTGTGATGGGCACTGCAATGGGATACATTTATGTGCAGCCGGTGGGTTCCAGGGAGCCACCCATGCTGTGGGTGCACACGGAATTCCCATTGCGGAGTTGTACCTGCCTGTGACTATTTATAAAAAAACGCGGTCTGACTGGGGCATGCAGACACCTTGACAGAATGAATAGTGTGTGGCACATAGGTTCCCCATTGCTATGCCCACGTGTGCAGCTCCTGATGGCTATGGCACAGGATTATATTTCTCATTGCTTCTGTACAGCATTGTGTGCTATCGCCCCGCCCCTTTTAAAGAGGGTCGCTGCCTAGTCATTCCAACCCTCTGCAGTGTGTGCCTGCGGTTCCTCCTCATGGCAGACGCACTTATAAATAGACATGAGGGTGGTGTGGCATGAGTGCAGCTGAAGGCTGCGTAGGGACACTTTGGTGTGCGCTGTGGACACTGCGTCGTGCGCGGGGGGGGGGGGGGCAGCATGTAACCCAGGAGAAGTGGCAGTAGAGTGTCATGCAGGCAGTGATTGTGCTTTGTTGGAGGTAGTGTGGTGCTTAGCTAAGGTATGCATTGCTAATGAGGGCTTTTCAGAAGTAAAAGTTGTTGGGAGGGGGGGGCGCACTCTTGCCGCTATTGTGGCTTAATAGTGGGACCTGGGAACTTGAGATGCAGCCCAACATGTAGCCCCTCGCCTGCCCTATCCGTTGCTGTGTCGTTCCCATCACTTTCTTGAATTGCCCAGATTTTCACAAATGAAAACCTTAGCGAGCATCGGGGATATACAAAAATGCTCGGGTCGCCCATTGACTTCAATGGGGTTCGTTACTCGAAACGAACCCTCGAGCATCGCGATAATTTCGTCCCAAGTAACGAGCACCCGAGCATTTTGGTGCTCGCTCATCTCTAGTCAGGAAATATTATTTTATTGAAAGATTAATAGATTCCTGGAATAAACTTCCAACAAACTTTGCTAGAAAATCAACATTAACTGAATTCAAGCATGCCCATGTATCTCTCCTAAAATAGAAATAATATAAGAGCAGACTAGATGGCCCATGCGGTCTACTTCAATGCAATTTATTGTGGCATCCATCCACAAGTATCAGAGGACGCAGGATGTGCCAAAAAACATTCCCCACACTATTACACCAGTTGCGTTGACATTCAATGCCAACACCTGAAAGAAAGGGTTCATAGATTCATGCTGCTTGCATTAAATTCTAGCTTACCTATCAACATTGTACAACCAAAATCTGGATTCATCTGATCAGGTGGCGTTTTCGTAAAGTTAGAGATTTTGTTTTTATACTCTTTTGCCCAGTGGAGTCTTGCCTTTCTGTTTCTCTTAGATGGCACTGAAGCTAGTCATTTGCTGTTTTAGCCTATCCATGCTAGGGAATAATGAGTTGAGTGTTTGGACATGTTCGTTGGAGCACCAGCGTTATATTCACTGGATATTCACTGTAGGGTTCGAGAAGAAAACTAAAATATAACTTTTAATAAATAATATATTAAAAAGGAACTTGAATCTCAAGTTTCCAAAGGGACACACAAAAAAAAAACATAAACCAGTTGCTTCTTCAGTAGGTAATCCCCACAAGGCTAGTATAATGAGGGATACCGTATCACCTGAAGAGCAAAAAAGAGGGCTCATATCAAGTAAAAGACCATTTTGCGGCTTGGACGATAGTCAGAGGCTACCCTGTAATGAATATAGTGTAACCACTGCCGTTTACTGAAAGGGTCAACCCCACTTATATATTCAAGATTTAGTCAGAGGTTTCCTTGGTCTACTGATGGAGATTTTGATCATGAGTGTGCTTGGGAAGAAAAAAGTTTCACCTCACTAGCACAATTTTTAGAGACCAAACGGAAATTACTCCTAAGAGGAATAACACCCTAGCAGGAGAAAGTGCCTGGGATGTAAATAAATCCCCGTATTGCGCACAATCTAACCAACCAAAAAAGAGAATTAGGGTGGATTCCTTTCAAAAAAGGATGGTATCGGCAGACCAATACTAGCAAAAAAACAGCCTGGGGCTGTAAATAGAGGATAAAGACGTAGCTTTTTTTCAGTAAATTACGCAGTTCAACGCGTTTCTGCCGCAATCAATGCGGCGTCATCAGGAACCTATTTCTTAGCACAGCGTCTAATAGAATAGTAGAAATATCCTCACTTGCTAGATAGTAGCGCTAGCTAAACTATAGCAAAGGATAGCGATAGGAGAGATAGATGATGCTATCACTAAGAAGGATTCAATATTCCCCCAGAGATTCCCCTTTAAAATAAAAAAGATCAGAGTGGTAGCAGCACCAGCCCTTGTGGTAGGCTGGCTTTAGAATCCTTCTTAGTGATAGCATCATCTATCTCTCCTATCGCTATCCTTTGCTATAGTTTAGCTAGCGCTACTATCTAGCAAGTGAGGATATTTCTACTATTCTATTAGACGCTGTGCTAAGAAATAGGTTCCTGATGACGCCGCATTGATTGCGGCAGAAACGCGTTGAACTGCGTAATTTACTGGAAAAAAAGCTACGTCTTTATCCTCTATTTACAGCCCCAGGCTGTTTTTTTGCTAGTATTGGTCTGCCGATACCATCCTTTTTTGAAAGGAATCCACCCTAATTCTCTTTTTTGGTTGGTTAGATTGTGCGCAATACGGGGATTTATTTACATCCCAGGCACTTTCTCCTGCTAGGGTGTTATTCCTCTTAGGAGTAATTTCCGTTTGGTCTCTAAAAAATGTGCTAGTGAGGTGAAACTTTTTTCTTCCCAAGCACACTCATGATCAAAATCTCCATCAGTAGACCAAGGAAACCTCTGACTAAATCTTGAATATATAAGTGGGGTTGACCCTTTCAGTAAACGGCAGTGGTTACACTATATTCATTACAGGGTAGCCTCTGACTATCGTCCAAGCCGCAAAATGGTCTTTTACTTGATATGAGCCCTCTTTTTTGCTCTTCAGGTGATACGGTATCCCTCATTATACTAGCCTTGTGGGGATTACCTACTGAAGAAGCAACTGGTTTATGTTTTTTTTTGTGTGTCCCTTTGGAAACTTGAGATTCAAGTTCCTTTTTAATATATTATTTATTAAAAGTTATATTTTAGTTTTCTTCTCGAACCCTACAGTGAATAGTTTGAACTTATCATCAGGTGTTCGTCCTGCTACAGTGATTTTTTTATATTCACTGGATGTTTTTTCCTCGAAAACACTGTTGCAGGAGAAAACCCTACAAGGTTGCCAGTTTTTGGAATACTGGCCGGGTTAATATATTAGGGATGACCTTAGCTAACTTGAAGTTGTTTCGATTGCTCGATTTCCTTATTCTACTTTGGATTGATACTAAAACTGATTCACAGAGAACTTGCTTACATGATTTTATGCTGCACTCCTGGGTCATGTGTCTAATTTCCATACAGGGAAGCTCCAATTGTAAAAGAGCCGAGGTTTCTAATAAAATGGGCATTATGAAATGATTCAGCATAGAATTTTATACACAGAAATGTACTTAAAAAATCAAATATAATTGGATTTGGTTTCAAAAGTTACACTTCATTCAACCAATTTAACAAAGCAAAATTGTGCAAACACATCGCTGTAAAGTTATCATGCCTAACCTGCTTTTTGAATTGTAATACAGCTGCAGGGAATATTAAAATCAGTAGTAAATCTTTTATGATTGGCTTGTATTCCACAGGAAGCTATCACTTCCACAGAAATGCTTACTAGCCATAACATCTTTAATTTAACATCACAGTAAATATTGGTAACAATGCCTCATTAAGCCGACATTAACAGCCTGAGATCAGACATTTACATTGGAAGGTGAACACTTACTTAAAGCAGCGCTTCCAGAAAATGCCCAGCATACGATCAAATAATGAACCCTAATATAATGTGTATCCGCTAAAAGAACTGATATAGCATATCTCTGATTTAATAGGGGATAATTCAGCGAAGCATATCAGTGACCAGGAAAATGAATGATAGATTACGGTGGATTTTAGAAAATAAATCACATTGCAAATGCTAACCTTTCTGTCTTCTTGACACACATCCATGTTATTTGTCCACCTGCTCCTTTAGCCTCTGTGGTATAAATATAACTGATAGCCCAAAGTAGGATTAGATTCTTATCCTCCCAGGTTCTGTCATAGAACCTTCACAAATCATTTTAAGATTTGGCTCCTCTGAGTGATGGATTGTACAATCTTTTGATTGATTGCATAAGAGATATTGTTCAGACCTGAAAATAAAAGATTTCTATCTTGTAGCCACATCAACCTCTTGTATCTAGCAAATGATTTGAGGCTTTTCAACAGTTGCACACCTGTTGTAGAGAATAAGAAGACTCAGATACCAGAGACATGTATATAAGGGAGGTTGGTGTGATAAATGTAATTAGAACAGATGTGTCGTATCATACGACTCGTATGCATTAAAAATGGAACTCAAGGAACACTATCATATTCCCAAAGGTTCTTCAAAGACAACCATCCAAATTTCTTACTGCACTATGTACGCTATCCTACCAAGTAATTGGTCACCTGAGAATAAAATCAAAAGTAGTATTTATTTCCATATGTTAATACTTAGCGGGGCTTCTTTTGTCCCTAATGACATTGGATAGTCTCCATGGCATGCTTTCTTCTAACATCTTCAGCTGGTATTTTCCTCCATTCATCCTGCAAAGCATCTGGTAAGTTCTCTCAGAGAAGATGCATCCGCCCATGTACAGTGGTGCAAGGAAACTTGTCATTGGACAGTTGAGCAATGGAAGAATGTTCTGTGGAATGACAAATCATGCTATTCCATATTATATTAAGTTGTGTGGAGGATGCTTAGGGAATGTCTTTTACTTGAGTGTGTTGTGCCAACAGCTAAATACATACGAAGGTTCCATTATGGTCTGGGGATGTCTTACATGACATGATCTTGGTCCGTTGGTTGCAGTGGCAAGAACCATGAACATACCTTCAGTTTTATGGTGGGGAATATCTAGACATACTGCTCATGATGCTCTATGCCCCAATTTTGACACATTTGTACTGATTCTAAAAGAAAAAATGTGGCATGCAGCAATGCATGTCCAACAATGCAGGCAATCTTCCTTAGAAGTACTGTGACTAAGGTGCCAAAAGAAAGCATCATATCATGGCACATACATTTCCTATGTGTCAATTTAAAGCCCTAGGAAATCTATGTGCAGCTATAAAGGGCCCGTGTTATGCAATTTCAGGCTAAACCCTTTGGAGGTCCCTAGGCAGTCAAAATCTGTGTGCCCTCCTAGCAATTTTTTTTTTCTAATACGTTTTCAATTTTGCCAACCAATAATTTTAAAGGGCTATTCTGGTTATTTATTTTATTCATTAATGATACCGCTATCCCCCCAGAATTTATAAGTGAGTTGCGCCTGGGATTTTGCCGATGCGGGGGTGGACACACATTTTTACTACAGTATTAAGTCAAGAGGTGGCAATGTCCAAAGTCAACCTTCGGACAGTGATTTCATATAGACTATACGTTCGAGAGGAAAACACACGTCTCTTTTCTTAAGTATGGCATAAAGTATCAATAGCGAAATATCAAATGTCTTACTGGACGAGGAAAGCAATTGGACAAAATATGGATTGGAAGAAAGAAATTGGATGAAATGTCCTAGTTAGAGATGAGCGAGCACCCAAATGCTCGGGTCCATGTTATTCAAGTCGAGCTTTTCGTAAAATTCGAGAGTTCTACTCGAGTATCGAACCCCATTTACTACAATGCGAGACTCGAGCATTTTTGTATGTGGGACGCCGGGTGCCGAGCTTTTTTTTTTTTTCTTTTAAGTTTGTCTCTCTCTCTCTTACTCTCTTTCTCTCTCTCTCTCTTTCTCTCTCTCTCCTGCCTGCCAGAAAAAAAATTTGTGGGGAGGGGCCAAAACAGGCACGTCACAGCGGGGAGGAGCTAAAAACTGGGGCGGGGTCGAACGTGGCTTGATGCTCATTCGAGTAACGAGCACCATCGAGTACGCTAATACTCGAACAAGCATCAAGCTCGGCAGAGTATGTTCACTCAACTCTAGTCCTAGTGGATTAGGAAAGCATTGGACAAAAACTATCGATTTGGACAAGATTTGGATTAGACAAAAAAATTGGATGAAATGCCCTGAAACCATTTTATTAAACCAGCAACACTTTAAGCTTTCACTGTCCTCAATTTTTTTGTACATATATACTCATCAGTATTTTTAAGGCTTCTACTCCCGAATAGAATATTCCACTAGGATCTGAAGTCAGTGGAAACTTGCAACACTCCAAGGCCTCATGCACATGGGCACGCCCGAGTTCTGCTGCTGAATCCAGTGGAATCTGCCTGTGCCCGCAGACATGTGCATTAAAAGACAAGCTCTTATCTCTCTGGATTCTGCACGGGTCTCCTCCTTTGCAACCGGATCTTCTTTCTTTAGCATGGCAGATGCATCTGGGCACGCCGGCCGACACGCCCGGTGCATGCCCAGTACCTTCTTTTAAAAATCTCCTGCTTTTCTGTGGAACCGCAGCATGTCCGCAGTGACAGGTGCGGGTGTTCCGCGGCAGGGACGGCTTCCATTGACCTCAATGGAAGCCGTCCCTGCGGGATCTGCAGGAAAATAGAGAATGCTGCCATTTTATTTCAGCACGTAGAAGGCGCAAATAAAATCCACTGATGTACATGGAGAGAGGAATCTACACACACATCAATGGGCACATTGAGCAGTGGTTCTCTCATGCCTGCTTACAAGTGTGGAATCTGCTGTTCAATTTGCACCATGTGTATGAAGCCTAACTCACAGAAAGCTTTGTTTCTCGAGGTTTGTCATCTAGTGGTATAACATTGAACTAAGTAGTGTAGTGTGGACGTTAGCCACTCAATAGGTTAATCTGAAATTTTTTACGAACTAACAGCTAACAGAAGATGAGCTTTTAAGAGACAAACTGTAATGTGAACCTGATGTCTCATTATGGTTCATGTACGTTGGTAATGGGTACATTACATTAATACAGTATATTCTCTATACTCTATACTTCTTAGGACTTAGTCACACGGGTGTTTTTTCATGTGATTTTTTTTGTGCGCAAAAAATCACATGACCAAAGCCAGCGTCACGGCTAAAAAAAATGCTGCTAGCAGCATTTATCAGCCCAAAGGGCTCAGTCACACGGGCGCTGCCAGCTATGTTCGCCCATTGAATTCAATGGAGCCGGCAATACAGCCGGCTCCATTGAAAGCAATGGGCTGCCGGCAAGCGCTGTATTAATTTTTGGGGAAGGGCTTCAAATATAAGCCTTTCCCTGAAAACCATCCAAAAAAAAGTGTAAAAAATGAAAAAAATATATATACTCACCTTTTTGCAGCTGCCGGGGCTCAGCGGCGTCCAGCCGGCTCTTCTCCTGAACTGCTTTCTGTAGTATTCAGCAGGCGGTGATTTAAAATCCCCACCTGCTGAATGGGCTGCCACTGATTGGTCGCAGCCCTCAGCCAATCAGAGGCAGCTCTCACTCACCCATTCATGAATCCATGAATGGGTGAGTGAGTGCTGCCTCTGATTGGCTGAGCACTGTGACCAATCAGAGGCAGCTCTCAGCTGTCATTCAATAGCAGCTTAAGTTCATTGGCCAATGTATGAACTAACACCTCACATTTATATTCAGCTTATCATCTGCCATTAGTTGTTGCATTGTGGCTGCTGTATGCTGTGTATTCTGGCTCTGTGTGTCCTGTTGTTCAGTCCCTGTCATGTGGCATGTGAATGCATCCTGTTCTGGTGTGTGGCTCCTAGGATCAGCTAGGGCCCAGATCCGAAGACCGCTGGGCTGCCCTTATTAGGGCAATGTCCCCGCTTAGGTAGGGCTTTGCTATCATCCTGTGTAGAACAGGGTCAGTTTGCATGAAACCCGTGTGCGTACCCAGCCCTCTCTTGGTCACGATCGTGTGGGCCCCGTGCCTAGTTTGCCCACACAATCTTAACAAATAATTGGAGTGGCAGTAGTCAGACCCTTGCTGTTCATGAGAACGGGGATTCCATGTCTGACTGGATGAATGAATGAAACACGATAGAACAGTTAGTACTGCTGCAAGGCAAAACATGCAAATGAAATGAGCAGCAAGCAAATTTGCGCAGAGGTCCAACAATGTTAAGTGAATTTCGGAAAAAAATATTTATTTTGCATATAGTAGTGTTTTAGTACAATTCTATAGAAGGCCACTTTAACACGTTAATATCCTCTTGGCCTACTTAAATGATAGGGCCAAAAAGGAAAGTAACAATCCAAGGTAAACCACCAACCTAGTAGAATATAATGATCCATTAGTTGCACTAATATAAGTATTTGTAACATTTTAATGATCTTTCCCTATTATGTTTATAGCTTTTATTCCTCATATTAGGTAGTTAGAAAAGGAGAAATACATCAACACTTTTCAACCTGACTCAATTATTCTACATGGTAAAATGTTCCTAATCCTATTAAAAACGTTGTGCTGAACCTATTTATGAGCACATTATAAGGGTGTTAGTCACACACATGCTGTGTATTAAAATTCAACTGTTTACGTAGTGTGATTAGTTAGTAGCTGGGAATGCTCGATGTGACATATCAGTGTAATTGGTATTTTGCTACTTAGATTTTCCATTCCCGGAGACTTTTTTAAACTGTTTTTCATTATCATCATCATTATTGTCATTTTACACTTCACCTTTGGTACCACATGGGTAATACTCACTCTCTTCTCATTTACTGACTCTCCAGGTCTGGAAATAACTCAGTATAGACTGTCATATCTGCTGCCAAGTAGCGTGCACGCTAAAATAAACCTGTTCTAAGAAAAGAAAGATCTGCCAATAGCTCGGAAAGGAGACTGTTTTTGTAAAATTATTTATTTGTAGACAGTACGACTTGACGCTGCATGAATAATGAGCAAAGAATATTCATTCTATCTAGATGTATGCAGATGAGAATTCACAATTAAAAACTGTAAGCAATGTAAAGCTGAAAAAAATTGTGTAGTGTAGTGGTTACCAAAATGTTAATTAGGAAGAGTTCACAAACAGCGCACAATACAATGTAAGTGAATGGGCTTTAACCCTTTCCAATCCACTGTCTGATGTCTAAAGACATTATGATTTAAAGCTGTATAGCTCCGATGTTTAAAGACGTCCGTCTGGGTTCTCTTACTGTATATTGCCAGCCTCTCTGCTGTCAGAGCCTATGCAACGTGTCACCTCATGCAGTACTGGCTTTGGCCAGCAGATAGTGCCATTGTATAACAGCAGAAAAAGAGTAAGCCCCCTAGGAAAACCAGGATACAAATTGGATTGGAAAGGGTTAACAAACTTTGTTTAAATATAGCAGAAAAATGCTACAAGTTTTCAAATCCTCTTTGTTGCTGAATGTTGGAATTAATTAATTGCAAAGTGAATTCTGTGGTGAAAATCCACATAAAAATCCACAGCTTAGTACAAATTTAGGCCTCATGTTCACGGGCGGGTCGGATTCCACATGCGGGAGCCCACAGCGGAATCCAACGCTGCCGGAAGTGGCGTTCGCACGTACCTCACATTTTCTGTACTGCAGATGGTTGCATGGCTCACCGTCAGACATGCGCAGTACCACAAAAAAATCAGTGGTGACCACAGATTTTTTTCTTTATTTCTTGCTTTTCCTATGGAATCTGCGGCCCACAGATCGGACAGTTTCCATCATCTTCAATGGAAGCCGTCCGCACTGAATTCATGCTAAAATGGTGCATGCTGTGATTTGTTTTACACTTGGAGTCCAGAAAACAAATCTGCCTGTGTAAATTGATGTGGGGACACACATGCTACCCTATGGGCGGCTTGAACTGCGGATCTTCCGCATGGGGCACCCGCAAATCAAATCCGCCCATGAAGATTGGATCTTACTCTGCGATGTGTAATCTTTCTTCCCTTTGTATTTCCTTGCCTTTCAAGGGGTTGTATGGAATAAAAAAAAAATGTCTGATTTCTTCTAGAAACAGCGCCATACTTGTTCCTGAGTTGTGCTTGCTATTGTAGCTCAGCTCTATAAAAGTGAATGGAGCTGCGCCCCAATACCATACACAACTGATGGACAGGTGTGCTGCTGTTTTTGGAAGAAAGCAGCCATATTTCCTAATTCTGTACAATCTCTTTAAGGCCTTAGTCAGACGGGCGTTTTTTCGCGCGATTTGCGGATCGCATGACGGATGCGCATGCGCAAATCGCGTGACCGGGGGCGAAAAATTGCGGGAAAAATCTGCAATTAGCCGCGTTAATCGTCGCAGCAAAACGCCCGTCTGACCGGAGAAAAATCGCCGTGCGCATCAAAATGCGCATGAAACTTAGACTGGCCGGCGAAAAAAACGCAGCTAGCTGCAGTAAATGATTTTGGTGCGCACATAAAACGCCGAACGCAGATAGGCGCGATCTGCGAATCGTAGTGTCCTATAATTTATCGCATATCCGCATAAAAAGCGGACATGTGACCGATACCATAGCGAATCATTGGTTCTATATATGCGCGAATCGCATGCGCATACGCAAATCGCGCGAAAAAACGCCCGTCTGACTAAGGCCTAAGGGCTCATGCACACAACTGTATGATATGGATCTATAATAAACAATCCTGCCAAAAATATTTGGACATCTTAGCAAGAACCATGATGGCTTGACTAGTGTGCAGCGACTTAGCCCGTATATCCAATAGCGTGCTGTTCCTATCATACGGTGCTGACACTGACTTTGGTTTCCACTCTTGCAAATTCTCAGTCTGCATCTTGATAGTGAAAAAGCAAACTCTTTGAACAATGCTTCCCAGCTGTTGTTTGTCCCTTTTGGTTAATATTTTGGGTCATTTGGTTCTTGGTTTAGGAGTCGTTCGCTCTCTCCATATTGTGATCACGTAACTCACAGTTGATGTGGAAACCTGGGTTTAAGTGGAAATGTCACAAACCGGTAGTCCACTAATATGACAGCCAGCAATAATACCCTATGTAAACTCTAAGTCTCTTGGAATGAGGCATGTTAAGTGAAACAAAGCAAAACAAACTATGGCTGACACCCCCAAGGGTCTGCTTCTTATGTACCTTGGCTTAGGACACGTGACACACTAATAAGACATGATTCAATCTCCTGATCCGGTTGCCCAAATAGTTTTATTAGGATAGTGTGAGGCTGCATTAGGAACAGGCAATAGGTTAGATCAGCTATGCACTGTTTAATTATGAAGTCTTTTTTTCTTCTAATATTAGTGGTTCACTATTGGTCAATTCAGATCACATGAGCATAAAAAAATATTACAAACATTTCTCATTGGCTGGATTCTCAAAATGATCATATCTTTCTATTAATACTGCAGTACTGTATTTTATTTTGACACACCATTCTACTGGTCAAGGTTATTGTCATAGCATGACAGTGCCAGCACAGAAACAGGATAGGGATGTCCTCACAGTGTCTGCCCCAGTCCATGTGGTCTGTATGTCAGCACATGCTCACTGTCATTCTGGCCCTGGACGCTGACAAGCACACGTCTCTGCCTGAATATGGCTGGATTGGTCGGCTGGGAGGTGTTCAGCCGAGTCAGCCAATAAGCATTAGTCTTTACACACTTATTCCGACTCCTCCTCTGGGATGGCGCCAGTTATTCTTTTGATCTATTCTGTGTTAGCACATCTGAGGGCATTTCTGGTCTGGTCTGTAGACTTTTGTCTGAAGACTGGTGTTAAGGTTAAGTCTGTGATTCCTTGCCTGTCTCTAGCAGGGTTAACAACCCAGTGTTCAGTCAACCAGGTCACGTTATTATATATTTCTATGGGTCCAAGCAAAGTCCTAAATGGCAAACCTCAGGTCAAAAAAAAAAATCACAGACTGTGTTTTACCTGCTGGATGCTATGATTGTCTTTGGCTGCAAGCATGGAGCAATAATTGGTGGTATTGTACTTTCCACCCTTTTGAGTCTTTTCAGGAGTCACTTGATTCCTCTTGCTAGTATTACTTGTTTGTACTGCACACATCGGTGCAAGCTCAGTGCAAGCTTCACTGAAAATAAAATAAAATCACAGACAGTGCTTTTTACTGCCAGACACTATCGATGGCAGCAAAAAACACCCTCTTTTTATGGACTGTCTGTGAAGTCACAGATGGTCTGCAACTAGCGATGAGTTAGCATGCTCGTCTGAGCTTGATGCTCGTTTGAGCATTAGCATACTCAAAAGTACTCCTTACTTGAGCAAGCACCATGCGATGCTCGGGTGCTCGAGAAAATTTCACACTCTCCTCCCCACATGTTTATTTTTTGCTAAAGTGTATGCAAAACAGTATTTTGCATACACTGTAGCAAAAAAATAGACAGTGTAAAATGAGTACAGTCTTGTTATGTAGTGGGGATGGACAGGACACACACTAAATTGTTTTCAATGGAGCCGTGGCCATTGAAGACAATGGTCTGCCGGTACCTCTGAATTGTTTTTATGTAAGGGCTTTACATATAAGGTCTTCCCTGAAAACAATAATTTTAGTGTAAAAAAAAAAAAAAAATCTTACCTCTCCGCCACTGCCGTGACCCCCACAGGGAAGCAGGACACATCTGCTGCATGCGACAGATGTTTCCTTCATCCCTACTAGTAAAGGGAATGCCCTGCTGCTGCATCTGCCACATCTGTGACAGATGCAGCAGAGGAATTCTTCAATGCCCTACTGCAGCTGTCACACTTGATAGCTGCGGTAGAGGATTCTGCTACCGGCTCCCTGTCATTGGATTTCAGGGAAGGGCTTTAAATATAGGCCCTTTCCTGAAAAAACAGTAAAAGTAGTGTAAAAAACAAAAACAAAGAAATACTCACCTCCCTTCAGCTGCCGGGTCTCAGCCGCGTCTTCTCTCCACTGTCCCCGGCTCTGTAGTGCTGATCTATCAGCAGGCGGGGATTTAAAATCCCTGCCTGCTGAAAGAGCCAATTGTGATTGGCTGAGGCGCTCAGCCAATCACAGACAGCTCTCGCCGAATGAATGACAGGCGGCTCCATTGAAAAATGGCCGAGGCTCCCATTGACTTCAATGGGGTTTGTTACTCGAAACGAACTCTCGAGAATTACAAAAAACGTGGCTCGAGTAACGGGCACCCGAGCATTTTGGTGCTCGCTCATCTCTATTTGCAACCTTTATCCTGAGTCTTCATTTAAGCTACATTTGCTGCACAGTCAGTTTTACACTTCTGATGCTGTTTAACACCTTGCTGCCCTGAGCATTTGTGATCATTCACATTTTATAGAGTAATTTATTCTTTGCCACTTTCCCTGTCACTCTAGGGAAAGTTAGGGTTACGACAGGTTTCTGATGTGGGGTCGCCCTCATCAGAGCGATAACTCCTCTTATAGGAAGAGATCCCTCACATCAGAAGTTAGATTCCCTTTCTCTCCACTTTTTGGTATAATTAAAAATACTTTTGGTTCTCGATATTAGTTTAGCTCCTGTTTAGATATTAAATTTACACTTGTGTAGGCAATGTTTAATAAGCCCTGCACGGACGTAACAGTTATTAGAAAGTGATATATGTTTTTTCTGCTGAATACTGTGATAAAAGAATTTTACTCGACAGAAAGACACACAGGCATTCTACAATATTTTAAGCTATACCAAATTGATTCACCTTTTGGTATAATTGTAATGTAAAGCAGAATGGATATTTTAAGGCTGAATCATAGCTTTAATTAAAGAGGATTATGATTGGCTGGAAGTAGTGTTTTAAACTGATTATGGCAAACGTGTCCATGGAAGGAGCTGAATCGAGGAGAACTTGGAGTTGAGCCATGCATTGCTAAATGTATTTCATGTGGTGTATTTTTAATACCGAAGTAAGTGCAAGACAAGTTGTAGTTTGCATTTTGACTGAAGAATCAGTTTTCTCTATGAAGTTTACTGACAATGCACAGCAGAGCTGCAAGAACTCAATTTATTTCACTGCATGTAAGGATTAATTTACACAGATGACTGCATTTTAGAGTCTATTTTACAGCTGCAGCACCCATACCCTGCATGATTATACTGAACCAAACGTAGATCACTAGGGTTACATGGCGATGAAAGTTCAGTTCAATAGAACCCAGGAGGGTCCAGGTGTCACAATTATAAAATATGGGCTACACTGCAGACATATTGCAGCATATTTACTATTGAAAGGTTGCCAATTGCACCAGAAAACTGTCTTATGTGGTTTGTACATTTATTATGTACTTTTAGACACAGATTTCCAATAAAGGGGCATGAGGGTGCAAAAGGGGTGTATCTAAATGCAACATTCTACACTAAAACATGCTATTAATAAGAACTCTTTTTAAAGCCTATAAATGCAATTTTTGAAGATATTTATAAACATGAAATTTAAATAAAACCAATAAAGCACTGTTTTAAGGGCTCTTCCCCACTGGCGTTGGACTTTCCAGCGATGCAAGAGTGAGAGAAATTGCATGATAATGAAACCAATGATTTTCAATGGTTTCATTCTCATTTCTCTTCACTCAAGCCTCACAGCGATAAGAAAAATCTGCGATATCGCCCAATGTTTTCAATGAGGCAGGTGGCAGCAGCGCTGGCCCCATTGAAATCAATAGGAGAAGATCATGAAGCAGGCTAGGAATCCCCAAGAGAGAGGAGAGAGAGGGGATTAAACAACACGGTATCTCTGACATATCTCCCTATATTTGGAGAGAATGGTGGGCATGGCTTCGGCGCCTTTCCAAGGCTTCCCGGAGAGCGGGTGGAGCTAGAAGGGTTATCATAGTAGTCCCTCTCTAGCAAGTGAAGGGGTGGGGCTAGCGGGATCCCTGGAAAAACCCTCTAGCCCTGTCCCCTATCTCTCCAAATATGGGGAGATATGTGCGAGATCCCCTGCTGTTCCGCCTCCCCTCTCTCCTCTCTCTTGGGGATTCCTAGCCTGCTCCGTGATCTTCTCCTATTGATTTCAATGGGGCTGGTGCTGCTGTCGCCCGCCCCATTGAAAACAAAGGGCGATATCGCAGATTTTTTTTAGCATTGCAAAGCTTAAATGAAGAGATCGCAAATGAGAATAAAACTATTTAAAATCATTGGTTTCGTAATCATGCATTTTCACTCACTCTCGCATCACAGGGAAGTCTTATTGCCAGTGGGGAACAACCCTTATGCAGGTAACAATATAAGTATTAGAGGTTTGTTTCTATTGCTGTTCACAGTGTACCTGAACTTGCCCAAGTACCCTGTGGGAAGTGTATCCATGTGGTAAGCTGGTGTTTGGAGTTGCATTTGCACCCAATTTTGGCACAATTGTTGGTGTAAACTAAGTCAATCAATAGCTAGTATACAGTTAGACACAGCAGTGCTGCTCAATTAAATAAAGCCTTGGTTTTATATTTTTCGCTGGACCGAGTGCAGGACTTTTCTACTTGGCATTTAGTGGTATAAAGTTAGACTAGACAGTCTACAGATTAGACAGATTTATCAATCTATAATAATCTGATGCATTTTGAATTGAGTATTTTGCGACCGGCATCTGCCTGGATGATACGCTGTAAGCCGCCGACATTGAAAGGCATGAACTACCGCCAGTTTGCTCAGACGTGCGGGTAGGAATTGCAAATTCCGAGAGTGGAAGAAAAATTGCATGCTTTATTTCAGCGCAGATTCCACGCGGACGGCCTCCATTGGCGTGTTCAGTCGCCCATACGCAAATAACATTGCATATGAGAGGCAGAAGTGCTTGCTATTTCATAGGAAAATAGATAGAAAACCTGGAATGCCGGTTGGAGAGGAGTGAGAGATCTTTCTTCTGACTGGATGATATGCTGTGCATCTGTGATTTTTTTGACCATTCACAATTACTTTCCGTGATGTATCGCAAGTCTCCAGCTGCAGAAATCCTCATGCGGAATCGGCATTATTAGTAAGTCTGCCCCATTTTGACCATTTACAACTGGACTGACTTACAAAGAATATTTAGAAGTTAAGGTAATATTACTTTTGCAAAAGTGACAAGAGATGGTATAGCCATATTGTTTTTCGCCCTGGAGTTAACTCTTCTGTAAACTTATGCTTTTTTCTTGCTTAAAAGAGTTTTCCCATTTATTACCTATCTACAGAGATACAACTCAAGTGCCCCGTGTGAATGCAATGTTCACATGTATAACCACTGCTCTACTTCCTTTTATGGGATGAAGAGATCTATCCAACTGCAACAACATTACACTCCAATAAAAGTGAATGGACCAGTGGTCATGCATATGCACTGCTGTTTCATTCACATGGGAAATTCGGAGAGTGTTGTTATCATGCTTACTGGGGGTTCCAGAAGTTGGATACTCAATGAGCAGACATTTATCATAAATGCATTTAATGGAAAACCTCCCTTTAAACACAGTTGGTCACCAGTTTCTGAGAAGTTAATTTAACCCTGCAATACTACAACTTTCCGAGAAAAAGACTTTAATACTACACTTTATTTTTCAAAAGTAGTTATACAACAATTGCCAATTATATCATCATAAGAGCTCAATACAGTGTTGTTCTAAAAGAGATTAAATTAATAGCGCTCTGGCAGCACGAGTTTGAACATTTTGATAGAGTGAATTTTCACCTAGGGTGGTATTCCAAAATAGTCACTGAAGAAGAATCTATTAAAAACTACTAACTTTATTAAGGAATATTAAAATCAAAGAATAGGAATGGACAGAACAAAACATATATAATAATAGTGATAGCTTTTGGGAATGTTAAACACAAAATCCCTTGGCTCCACACTCAGATAATCCGTTTACCAATGGTCCTGCTATTTAATGGATATTATGTGTCAAAAGTCCCAAGCTTATATTTTAACAGTATATGGGATATTAACCATCCATCATTTGTCAAACATGGTCATTGGGTTGGATAAGATTAAACCCCTTTTTTTCCAATAAAGCATGGAGTTTCCCTAGATTAGGGACTCCAGGGTAAATCACGATATTCCAGATAGACAGAGAGAAGTATTGTGAGTGTACATTATGTGGTAATTTAGCTGATGTCTAGTGCTAAAAAACCATTAATCCCAGAAGGGTATAGTATTGGAGAGGAAAGGGTTAAATGACGATTAGGGCCACCTCAAAGGACTAGGGACTAACACTTCCAGGGTAGAGGAAACACTATCCTGAAACGCGATGCCAGTAGTGTGCATACAAGAGGCAAAATTAAGGTTTATAAGGTCCCGTAAATAAGGGGTTAATTGTCGCCATATGTATAAGTAAGTGGAGATCAGTGATGTTTATAGAATAAACTGGCTCCTCCTAAACTAAGTAAATGGATCACTTTCCTCCTTTAATTTCTCCTTCCGACAGATTGTTGAAAGATCAGAGAGAGAGGAAAGGGTTAATAGGTGACTGATAAGCCCTTGCAACAAGTACACACCTGACCCAGACCAGAACCGCCAATGTTTATTTCTCAAAACAAAATAATAAAAAGTAACTGCTTAATAGCAGCCTTAAGCCAGCGCACTAAGGGTTAATGTCACCCGCGTGCTTTAGAGAGCTGCTGATAGTTATTCTAGTAGTCCAGGTGGCACCTAAAACTCTCCAACAGGTTTAATGCCTAAGGGGAAAACCCTATTAATTAACACAGCACCGCTGTGATAAGATACTAACTAAGTCGGCATCGGTGCAGCAGCCCAACAGATGGTATCGGGCAGCCGATTAACACTACACGAAAGCTGACTATCTGGAATAATGATAGGCTGTCTCACTAAACTGCGGCATCAACGCGTTTCTGCAGTGTTTGAACACATACACTGCTTCATTAGGATAGTTTATAAGTTATAGAAGGGCCCGGCCATGATGACTGGCGGTATCCCGGTAGTGAGTGCCGCGCGTCTGATACTGACAGCGCTTATACATGTAAAGCTCCTCCTTCCCTCTTCCTTCCTAGCCAATCCCAAATTCAAGTTGGAAGTCAGTCCTTCCCCCCTATCCTCTCGCGATACAGGCTGATTAGCAGTTTTAGCTAAGGAGATTCAGCACTGGACAGCTCCCTGCTATCGTGATGCAGGGTCAATAGCGTGTTACTGGAGGGATCAGCACTGGACAGCTCCCTCCTCCCTGCTAGAGCCCTGTAAAGCGTTGTGAAGATTTCTATTCAGGAAGGAGGGTAAATGACAAGTCATAAGGTCTCATATTCCAACCCAAATCGTCTCTTGCTCTATTCAAAAGGGGGGCAGATACCCCAGAGGGATAATTACTGTTAGTGAAATTTGGAAGCAAAGTGGAGTATGGTCCTCAGTGTTTGGTCAAAAAATGGGGGTGGGGGGGCATCCTCATTGGTGCCACAAGTAAAGAAAGACATAACAGAAAACTTGCATCATTGTGATAGCCACCATACCTCCTCTGGTTAAACGGGAGATAATTCTGTCAATAGTTATAGTCCCATATTAGTTTACTGTAGATGGTTCAGATAAAGGAGGTATAGGATATCTGCTTATTTAGGCCAGTAGGTGAGCAGGTTCTTAACCTGTGGATCCACATGCATTCTTTCTGTAGTAGCTTTCTATCAATATCTCCTCTTCTCCCATTGTACCTAATCAGTTCAATGCCCTGAAATTTCAGGATACTCAAATCACTGTCATGGTGGTCTCTCATATGCTTTGCCAGACTAGTATGTTCACCCCTCCGTACATTCCCCACATGGGCCAGAATTCTTCTACTCAACTGCTGGTAGTATTCCAGGGTTATAAATTACAACCAATAGGGCTACACCTCTTGTCCCCCTCTTACAAAAATGGTTACCATAACAAGGCAAAAAAAAAAAAGCTAATGTGTGTAAGTAAATAAAACATAACTGCCTAATACTGATCTAACATCTGATTTACATCTGGACATTGCGTAGAAATACTCTTTAAACCAGTTTTCCAGGCAAAAACTACTGTTAACCCATCGTCAGGATAGGTCAACAATAGTTAATAGTTGGGGATCCGCCACTCTGGGTCCCTGGAGATCACCTGATGATCCCGGCCCACTGTCAGTAGTGCAGTAGGTCGGACGTGCGTCATAGGGAATGGCAACGAAAATGCCCTAGCTGGCTTCACCAATGAAAGCAGCAACAGTAAGACACTTCGGCATCCATCCCCAGTGTCAGAGATGGAAGTGCTGGAAGTGTAATAGTCAGTTTCAGCTCCCATGGATTTTTATGTGTGTGAAGCCAGCTAAGGTACTTCCTATGCCGTCCTCTATGATGTATGTTTGGCCTGCTGCACTGACAGCAGACTGGGTGATCAGGTGATCACTTTGGGATCGTGAATGGTAGGCCCCTGGCAATTAACTATTGATGACCTATCCTGATCTATCCTGATAGGTCTTCAATAGTTTTTGCCCAGAAAAACCCTTTAAGATTCTATATTCTTTTCTTCTGGTACCTAGTAAGCAACTTCTTCTTGTACAGAACGTAACGGTGTTGCATTAACTGTCTTGATTAGCTTTTTTTGGTCTTTAGTATATTTAGTCAAAAGGAACGGTGGAAATGGTCATACATGCTGACAATCATGCCGATCTTCAAGCCAAAATGTCAGCAACTACATAAGATGTGGAGCTGTACCTCCAAAAAGCGAAATCATTTTGCATAACCTTACATTACAGATACATCATAGATTAGTCATTGCATAGAATATAGAGCATCACTGAGTTAACCCCTTCAAGTCTAATACATCTCCACAAATAATGCATCTTTGTTCGCTCACGATAACGGATTATATTTCCCTTATTGTTATTTCTCTGAAACCACAAGTTTGCTTTTGATTCCCAAACAGGGAGTCATATTAAAAAACATAACATCCATCCATCCAGATCCAGCTCACATCTTCATGTGGATCAATAATAGAGAAATGCTTTGCTCTGCTGCTGCCCTTCCTTACATCAAGCATAGACAACAGCCAATTACCACAGCTACAGTACAATTGTTTTCTCCTCAGGAAGAAGAAAAAGATTGCCTTCATCTCTGCTGCTTGAATCTGTCTTCCATTCATACGGCTCTTCCTATCAACCTGCAGCTCCCAACAATGAAAAAGAAAAGATGGAAACAAAAGTCAACACATTAGAAAATAAACTTAAGTAAAATAAACTCAACTCTACCAAAGCTAAACCTGACAGCCTTGCATTTAAGAAATGCTTCTGTTCAAGAGGGAATATAGCTGGAGGATTTCTAGTAATCTTCACAAGGAAATTGTCCAAAACCTAAATAACACTCAACATGTTTGTGTAAAATGTCATTAAATCACAGCTCGTTAAATTGCCCAATTGAGCAGAAAAACAATTGATTAACAGCTCTGATTTTCACCTCTGCTCCACAGCGCTGAGATTTTACAGGTTCTATGAGTAGATTGTTTACTAGAGTATTGCACAGGTCTAATATATTCCGTACAATATATAATAATAGTGATAATAAGATACTTAGTAAAAAGCCTTGATAAACAATGGAGCGATAAGGACAACATTTACTTTGAGGATCTGAAGAGTTTACTGTGTTTTGCACCTTTGTATTTCAACGCTCTTTACTTATTTACTCCAAGGTCGATGTAGCTTTGTGGGGACTGCGGAACGAGTATTTTTAAGTGATATTATATGTTTTATATTGAAAAAAGAGAGAGAGAGGCACTGTGGGTAAATTGCTTTTTTCTACATTTTGTCAAAATGAAAAAAGACTCAAAGAATTATAAACTATATATGCAGTTATTTTAGCATTCTTTTGATTTTGTGAAAAAGGCAGAAAACCACTTGTGCCGTCAGTCTTTAGTTTTTTTAGACGTCATATACAGATGATTATGAATGATGTTATGAGGTTATTGCACAGGCTGTTAAGGTTTGGGAAATACTGATTTTTTGCATATTAAATGCTGTCTTGGGGCTTAATCTTGCTAAACTTTATTTATTATGAAAAGTCAATGTTTTGTGTGATTTGTATTATACTTTTTGCTTATTTATTTTGTTATTTCTAGTAGGATTTTGAAATATGCTATTTACTCATTGCAACAATGTGCTAGCATTAGAGATGAGCGAACACGCTCGGATAAGTCAGTTACGCAAGCGAGCCTTGCTCTTTTTGAGTAACTGCATTCTTGTCCGAGTGTGCTTGGAGGGTCGGTGGAGGTGAGCAGGGGGTGACGGGGGGTAGCAGGGGAGAGAGAGAGAGAGTGAGAGATCTCTCTCACTCTCCTCCCCCCCCCCCGAGCATGCTTGGACAAGAATGCAGTTACTCAAGAAGAGCGAGGTTCGCTCGAGTAACTGAGTTATTCAAGCGTGCTCGCTCATCTCTAATGCTAGCACATTGTTGCTAACACATTGTTGTTAATAGCATACAGGCAGCTGGTAGGGCATTCCTCTGCTCTATCAAAGGGCAATGGGGCTGATTTACTATGGAACATTTTTTGTGCCACAGATGCGCTTTAGACGCTTTTAGTCACTTTTTTTTGCCAAGTCTGGAATAGAGGATTTGGGTTCACAGAAAAGGGGTGTGGTCTTATGGGAAAGGGGCATTGCCTAAATGTAACATTTCTTGCCAAAATGCTTAAAAATTTTGGCACAAAATAAGCCAACTAATAGGTGGCATAAAACTAGACTAAACAATCTAAGGTCTCACTCAGACGAGCCTATTTAGCTTGCCTATTGGGCATGTATTTTTGCATGCGTAAAACGCAGTGCTAAAAGTCCATTTTACATTGAGCAATTCAGACAATTGCAATTTCATTGGGTATTAAGTGCAAGAAAAAAAAATGCAACATGTACTTTTTTGGCGCTTAATATGCACCACTATGGTAATGTGATGCATAAAATATGCAGTAAATATGCATGTCATCTGCATACTGCATATTAGGCCTCATTTAGACGAGCGCTGTTTTAGTGCTTCAGAGACATGTGAAAAGAGCGTGTCTAACAAAGATGGGACATGCGAGTGTTGGTGCTGTGTGAAAAGATACGACCTGACCTATCTGGTGCGCGATGTGCAGGAGTTTCGATAGACTCCTATGAAAGCAGGAGTCTATGGAAACTCCTGTGCAGGGAATAGATTCTCCACCGTTTACAGCAGGGCATTTAAAAGGTGCAGCCCAGAAGCACATTTTAAATCTCCCGCTGTAAACTCATGTTAGTCCCCGCAGGGATGAGGGGACTCCCCAAGGGTTACCTTGATTCCTGCGGTGACTAACAGGAATTTACAATGGGACATTTAAAATGTGCTTCTGGGCAGCACGTTTAAATGCCCTGCTGTAAGCAGCGGGGTATTCCTCCTGCACCCTGCTAGGTATTTAGCCAGAAGTGGAGGGCAGTAGGAGACTCCCTCCACCTCTCTCTCCAAGGGATTTTCCTATAGAGGGGAGACAGAGGGGGGCAGGGTTACGGGGTTTTCCCCGAGGGCTTTCCCCAAGAGTGTGGGACAGGAGGAAGGGCTAGCCTTGCCCCTCAATGCTTTGCTGTGGTAATCCCTGTGAGATACCATGTAGCTCTGCTCCCCCTCTTTGCTATGGGGATATCCCTCGGGGATCCCCATAGCAGGGAGAGACACAGCAGGGCTATTGGTTAATCCCACATAGCAGGGAGAGAGAGCGAAGCTATGGTGGATTAACCAATAGCAGGGAGAGACAAAACGGAGCTATGGGTTAATCCCCCATAACCCACTCTCTCTCTCCCTGCTATGGGGGAGTCCCGTAGCCCTGTGGGGCTTCTGCTCTGTCTCCTTAAGCTATCTTTGCTGCGTGCTTTGAAAGCAAGCAGTATGTACTTCAGATCGTGTGAATGGGCGACTTCACATCACTTGAAGCTGCCCATTCACACAATCTCTTCCCGACTATAGCAGTGCTGTTTTCATGAGGCCTTAAACATGCACACGTAATACACAAGCTAAGTATGCTGGTCTTAGTAAATCTGCCCCTATATCTCTGAAATACCTGGGGTCCCCCAGTGGACCCAGGATTGTCTGGACATAACCGGTAACGATTTAAGTCTTTATTGAATACAGTACACAAAGGGACAAAGACATCTATCATCTGTGCTGTTAGTTTCTGGCTATGTATTATAGCTGTTGACACAACGTTGATTGTGTCGGCAGTGCTCACACAATAATGACAGGTATGCTCTTATGGCGGAGCTACTACCTAGTGCTCATGACAATCATGCTTGTCAAAGGATGTCAAGCTGTTAGAAATATCCTATTGTTTTGTTTATTCAGCTCCTATGCAAACCAATGAGTTCCATGATTACAGACTACAAACTTGTGTGTAGTGTAATCCCGCAGTCATGTGTTACAGTTGCAGCATGCACCATCGTGATTTTCGGTGGCTACACAAAAAAAGGATTTCTACACTCTTTGAGTAGCTCAGCCATTGTCATTCACTTTGAATGTCTGGAAAGCTATACAAATAGTGCAGGCCATGCTCGCAAGTTGGTCAGGAATGCTATTTTTTCTGCTTAGGGAGAGCACCTATAAGGTGAGTGAGCGAGGAGAATTATAAGGCCATTCATGCTCCTTATATGCAAATAAGGGAGATGGAACAATACCTGTTCAGCGCCACCTATTGGAAGGCAGAATTCCTGCAAGTCAATGGTAGACTTTTTATACAAGCCTTGTAACAATGAATGGGAATTAAAAGCCAAGCCAGAATCCATACACAGACAGCTGTTTCAGGGTGCAGAGATATTGTTCCATCTCCCTACTGCACACTGATGAGGTGCAAACAACCCAAAACAAGTGTCTGTGTATGGATTCTAGCTTGGCTTTTAATTCCCAGTCATTGCTACAAGGCTTATATAAGTCTAACATTGACTTGCAGGAATGCTGCCTTCCAATAGCTGGCACTGCAGAGGTATTGTTGCATCTCCCTTATTTGCATGCTCTCAAGTTAGCATGCTACTGCCATATGCGTTAATGCTGCCTTCTTTGTTCTTTCTTCCATTGCCTAAGAGGGGCAGTCGATTGCTATGAAAGCTGCTATACTACATTAAGTCTGTGTGTTATGTGTTGCCCCAGTATTAGCAAAGATTCCCCACGGGATTGCACGTTATCCTACGTTACTTTATCATAGTGCACCAAAGAAAGAGTGAAATGATAAAAAAAAAATCTATAATAAATCTGTGCAGTGGAACCGTCTTAAAATAGTGAGGCCTACTAAGGCTGTACACGACCTTCATGTCTTATCCATCTGCAGAGCAAAGGTTTTTCTTAAGACCTGACTTGTATCATTCACTTGTTATATCACGTACACTCCAATGGTGGACTCACTGTACCTGGAAATGAAACGACAGACGCTGAACAAAAATAGACTTATTTTGCTTTGCAATATGAAAGAAATAGTTAATTCTGTTCCCCTGGAAACTAACAACTATAATGAAAAGCTAAAGGTTTCTACATAATGCCTGATACAAGGTCTCTCTAATTCTAAAGCTGATTTTCTTTGCTACAATAGGGGTGATGTGTGTTTTCAATATCATCTTAAGCTTTCATGGCAAATCCTTGAAGCTAATCCAATAAATAGAGCAGTGGAATAAAAAGCATATATGTTTGCACATTATAAAAGAGGTTTAGTGTACCTGTGCTCCATCTTTAAAGAATATTTAAAGAGCAAACACACACATATATATGTAAGTATATACACACTTTACACAAACAATGCATTCTATAACCAACAAAACATCTGTCTCATCTATAGATACAAGAAAACTTACCAGAACTGTTGGTATTTAGAAATACAGTCAAAGAAAAGAAGTGGAATGCTACATGCCCCGCTGTATGTACAGTATGTCCATGTCACTGCAATGGAAACGACTAAATACAATATACATTGTGAATAGAGATGAGCGAACGTACTCGTTTAGGGCAATTACTCGATCGAGCATCGCTTTTTTCGAGTAACTGCCTACTCGGGTGAAAAGATTTGGGGGGCGCCGGGGGGCGGCGTGGTGGAGCGGGGAGGGGGGTAGCAGTGGGGAACAGGGGGGAGCTCTCTCTGCCCCCCCCCCACTCCCCTCTGCAACCCCCCACTCACCCCGGCACCCCCCGAATCTTTTCGCCCGATTAGGCAGTTACTCGAAAAAAGCGATACTCGATTGAGTAATTGCCCTAAATGAGTACGTTCACTCATCTCTAATTGTGAATGTCCAAATGTTCATACATAGGCTATGTCATGGCATCATGCCTCATCTGTCACTGGTGTCGTTGTTGGGTGCCTCTATTCTGCGTATCTTGCACGCTACACTTCCTCTGATCGGTGGTTTCTGCCCATAGGGCCCGTGTACACTCCTGCCCTGTTTCTTAAAGGTTCAGCATGTGCTCCCTAATTCTGTCCCGAGCCAATTCCGTTCTACCAATGGCTAGTTTAGGCATTCTTTCCTCATTCTTCAAGAATTGGTCCTCTTTCTGTACTTTGTGATGACAATTCTCACATCAGTGCTCCCTGACCTTGGCGCTGTATGCTTGGCTTCATTATTGCCTGCCATGACTTACCACCTGGACCTCCTTAAGGCACCAGTGTCTCCAGCCCTGACTATAGCCTGTATTGTTGCAAGACTCCAGTTCAGACCTTCAGGTAAATTGCCTTGGCCCAGAGCAGCATCAATATTGATTCTATATGGGCAAATAATGGCTTGGGACCCAGCAGCAAAAACCATATCCCACTTGGGGGAATCAAGGGTGAAAACTGGCAATCCCCAGGTGTTGCCTCCACAGATAGCCCAAAGTCAAACTGGTGTGTGGCAAAGTGGATCCACATCCATCTGACTGATTGCTATATCTGTATTTAAGGCTAATTATCAAAATAATGTTATAAATATATTTTCACACAAGTCAGTTTAGTATATTATGGCAAATAGATTTGTAAATGTTATGTTCTCAAGAAACCCAATGGTCACATGCTATATCAGAGTATATCTTTGTATTACCTCTTTAATATAACATTACTATGTACATTATTATTCTATTACTTTTACAAACTCCTTGAAGGTGATTTTCCAATGCGAGTTCTGTCTGATTCCGAGATAGACAGAACTCGCACAGGAAATGAACCTATTCATTTGAATGGGCTAATTCATACTAGTGATTTTTCTCTCAGACCGATAGTCCAAGTTATAAAAATTGCTGCATGTCCTATTTTTGTGTGATTCTTTTTCAAGAATTACCCATTATTTACAATGGGAATATTTATTTTTTTCATGCAAGTGTGATGCATTTTTAATGCAGGGACCACTTGAAAAAAAATAGAAAAAACCCCACAATAATTAGAGATAAGTGAGAACGCTCGGTAAGTTCAGTTACTCGAGTGAGCCTCGCTCATCTCGAGTAACTGCCTTCTCCTCCGAGCGTGCTCAGGGGGCGGCGGTGGGGGTGAGCAGCAGGGGGGTAGCGGGAGGGGGGAGAGAGAGAGAGATCTCTCTCACTCTCCCCCCCCCCCCCGCTCCTCTCCACTCTCCCCCATCACCCCCCGCTGCCCCCCCGAACACGCTCGGAGGAGAAGGCAGTTACTCGAGATGAGCGAGGCTCGCTCGAGTAACTGACCTTACTGAGCGTGCTCACTCATCTCTAATAATAATAGCTCACAATTTTCATTCGAAAGATATGCCTGAAAATTGCATGAAAATCACATGACAATAGAAAGAAACTGTTATGAAAAACGGTCATTTTTAAATCACCCAAATCATTTTCGCCTATGTGAATACAGCCTTCAGGTCATGAAAAATTCAATCTGTGGCCATTGTCCCAAGTATGATTACTCGCTTATGTATTGCTGACCTCTCGCACCGAAATTGGCACCACACATGTAGAAATACTCAATGAGCCTTCAATTTCTTTTAAATCTGGTGGCTGCCAGTTTTATTCAATATCACAGCAATGTGTATAACATATCACGCAGTCCAGGTATACAACCCATAGGGTCCCATCACTAACCCCGCCCAATGTGTCTGGAGGGCATCCCCTTCCATCAGACTCGGTTATGGGCCCAAACTGGTCCGCACCAGACCTTAGGCTCCAAGTACCTGACACGGCGCCTTCACACCACCTCTCACTGATCCACAATGGACGTTAGGCTTGCAACCGCTTCAGCTTTGCTAAGCTGTCACTTCCCCCTGAGTGTGGCAGGAATTATTACTTTTAACTTTTTGTTTCTGTCACACCCACAGATTTTAACCCTATCTTAGGTTATATTAAGCCTGTCTGTAGCCTTCTGCAGGCCATCCTGTGTACTACCCTTCTACACCATATATATTCTGACACCTCAACCCTGTGTTCATGTCCAATTCTGATGGGGGCAGTAGGCCACACAACACAAATGTAAGATTTCACCATAACTTGGGCTGATGTCCACGGCAAGGAGAGGCGGTCATTGGGTGGATTTGGTATGCATAATGACATAAGCCCATGACTTGGGGTTCTGGCAGCCAACCTCCATGACCAAAAACAAACCGATTTGCATAGATGATGCCACAATATAAATTTTTATGTTTCTTTCAAACATATATCTGGGGTGTATTAAATGTGATTGATAGTGTTATAGTGGCAGTTTATGATCGAAAATCCTGGCATTGGAAAATAAATCTATAAGGACAACTTCTTCAATAAATGATCATTTCCATGATACAATCTGAATCATCACGCGAAGGCAACAAAAAAGATTTACGGACACAAGCACACTGTATATCAGGCACGCAGAGGCAAACGAAATGTAAGTTGTGCTAAATGTTTAAATGTTTTTCTATGTAAATGAAAACTAATAGGGGAGAACTCTAATCAGAAAATATGGCGCATTAGTAAACAGAGCAGGTTCATTTAAAATGGTTAATAATGCTGCGCTGAACGCTGCCCATTATAAGCCCTAATGTACTAGGGATTAAGAAATACATTACATTATGTTTTATCAGTGGACGCACCGCACAAAGTACTTAATCCAGTGTTAAATCCTCATTGTAAATCTACTGTCTGTATACAAACGGTAATTCTTCCCTTAATTTTTTTTTTGTTTTTCATTTTACAAATTACTAATTATGTCTGACAATTTTCAGCTACAAAGGAAATATGAAGAGAAGGAGGCACTCGTACTGCGTTATACCATGCATTTATTTAGCATTCGCTGCAAATTAACCATTTTGTGTCTATAACTACAAACACCAATACACATGCATAGGATATAGGTACGGAAATTTCAAAAGAGCCTCGGAATCATTCAATGGATTATTTCCCAGGACTGTAATTAAAAGTGGCTATCTCTGTTTTATTATTTTCATCTGATGATTGGTTTTCATATGATGTATGATAATGAAGCACTAATCCAGCCGTGGTAGAAGTGAAGTTCATCGCATCATTTGCTGAACTAACGACCTTAACGCACTGGATTCACAGTTAGCGGAAGGCCTCTTTTTGGTACATAAGGTGTTGTCCTAGTAATCATTTTGATGCAGTCAATGATAGGGCAGACGCTGAGGCACAGAGTGCAGCCGGTACAGCCATCAGTGACAGTAGGCAAGTGGGTCTTGGGATCAAACTCGATAGCCTGCGAGAAGAAATAAATGGTTTCAATGTCAATGTGACAAAGGTCAACAGTGTCCCAATTTTTGTCCACATTTTCATTAAAAAGCTTGTTTGAGACTTATGTAAAAGCTTACGCCGTAGTCATGGAAACAATTTAGCTGCAGGAATAAAAAGAATCCTGATAAAGTGTATTCAATGGAGACGTAAATATCTAAGCTATATAAGTAAAAATAATAACATGAAGGAGTCGGATAACAATAGCGAGGGTTTTATGTAATAGATAAGAAAAAAGATAAGAAATACATGAATATTCACTAAATGGTCACTTTATTAGAGACACCCATCTAGTAGCACATTGAACCTCCTCCTTTAGCCCTCAGAACTGCAACAATTTGCTATGGCATAGATTCCACTTGTTCTATCTCCACTAGGCTGATCTGAGTTGAAAGGGGTATCATCACTCCTTAGGGAGAGCACCTAGAAGGTGAGTGAGGAGACTTATGAGGCCAGTCATGCTCCTCTGGGAAATCTATGCAAATAAGGAAAGTGGAATATACCTCTGCAGCGCCATCTATTGGATGGCAGCATTCCTGCAAATCAATGGCTGACCCTTTATACAGGTCTATGCAACAATGATTGGGAATTGAAAACCATGCCAGATTTCATACAAGGATAGCTGTTTCAGGATGTTTGTCCCTAATCAGTGTGCAGTAGGATTCTGGCTTTGCTAGGGAGAGGCCTGTGACGTGAGTCAAGAGGGGTATCATCAGTCCTTAGGGAGAGCACCTATAAGGTGAGGAGACTCACACAGATTGCCTAATATTTTCATTCTAATGTGGATTCACTCTAAAACTGATCCACGAAAAAACTTGCTTGCTTCACTATGTGTTAGCATGTCCAATTTCCATACATGGTCCACTTGGTCTTTGTTTATCGCTGTGGCCAATGAGAGACTGCAGCAGTCAGATGCCTTTATTCCTGCAATCCCACTCAGATGTTGGGAGCCATGATGCCAAGAGAATGGCACCTGACTGCTGTGACCTCTGATTGGCCGTAGCAGTCAGATAGTAGCTGTTTCACAACAAAGACCAGGAGGATCACAGGGTTACAGCACTGGATCACTGGGTATGAAGATAAGTAAATCCCCCTGATTTTCTTATTTTAATAGAATTTGATATATTTTTAAAAATTTTGATATCACCCAGACAACCTCTTTATTGAGAGCGACCACACTAGGCAAGTTGTTTAGGGCTCTATGGTGTACTTTCCTACTAACATAGCACACCAACAATCAAGGTGGTGAATGATACACCTGTACATTGGAGTAACTAGTATTTTAGGACATTACAATTGGCACAACTAAAAGTATACACAGAAGGACACTATGACACGGCTGTAATATGGCCATAGTTTAGGTTGTATATTATGACTATAACATCCGGGCTCCCTACAGTTATAATGACCTGAATGTTGATTGCCATGGGACCCTATTATGTTTAAGCTTCGTTCAATAGAATGGTGGTGAAGGTGCTTAGGGCTGCTATGGTCAGAATACAGATGCTAACATAATGCGTCCTACTTCTGGCCATGTAAGATTGGCCTAAAGCATTAATCACTGTTTATTCCATTGCTGATAAATTCTGTTACAAATCCTAAATCTACTGAGATATCGCATGTTAACAATTCTATATAGAAGGACACCAGCATTACCTGATAACCAGAGTCATTGCAGGTCATGTAGCATTTGCCACAGTTAATACACATCTCTTCATCAATCAGAGCCACAACTTGTTCTCTTATGTTTAATTCACCATATGATCCAATACACTGCAATGCTCTGCCAATTACATCCTGGAGAAGAAGAGAGAATGCATATTAAACTGATTTAGTTTTTCTTCAGTAGGGTAATTAAACTACACACAAAATCACATTAAATGGAAACATGCTCACGTGTGGTTCATTTTAAGTGAGTTAACTTAAAGGATCTCTGCCGAACTTTAACTGCATGAATATAGACTGCAAATAAAAAGAAGAAACCACAAATGCTGCAGTTTTAGCCAGCCTACTATACTGAGGGTGTAATGTAGACCTCAGAGCCCTGTTTTTCATCCTGAAGTGCACTACTGCAATCCCTGCAATGAGATACAGCTATAGCCAACGACCTGCAGATTACTACTGCTATCCCTGGATAGCTCCGCAGCTCTGTCCTTGGTCCTGAAGTGCACTACTAATATCCCTGCATAGCGCTGCAGCTCCATCCTTGGTCCTGAAGTGCATTATCGCTATACCTACATCGATCTACAGCTCTTTCCTTGGTTCTGGGAATATAAAACAATGCCTCTACAGTGCCACCTATTGGTAGGCAGCATTCCTGCAAGACAATGTCAGACCTTTTAATAAGCCCTGTAATTATGGCTGGGAATTTTGAGCCGAAGCCAGACTCTTCTCCAGAACAAAAAGATAACCGTTCACAGAAAGACTATTTCGGGGTGATTGCCACTTGTCAGTGTGCAGTTGGCTTCTGAATTAGCCTCTCAGTAGCCAAGAAGCCTATTTCACACTGTTGGGGGGCAATTACCTCAAAAGTCTGTCTATGCATGGTTATCTTTTTCTTCTGGAGAAGATTGTAGTTTGGGCTAATAATTCCAAGACACTATTACAAGGCTTGTTCAAAGGTCTTACATTGTTGTTCAAGAATGCTACCTTCCAATAAGTGGCACTGTAGAGACATTGTTCCATCATCACTTTTGCATATTTCCCAGAGGAGCATGGATGGCCTCCTCACACCTTGTAGGTGCTCTCCCTAAGGAACAACTATACCCTTCCAATCCCTTGGTTCTGAAATGTACTACTGCTATCCCTGCATAGCTTTGCAATTTTATCTATTGGTTCTGAATTGTAATATGGCTTTCGATGCATAGATCTACAGCTCTGTCCTTGGTACTGAAGTATACTACTGCTATGCCTGCATTGCTGTACAGCTCTGTCCTTGGTACTGAAGAGTACTACTGCTATCCCTGCATAGTTCTACTTCAGATCTAAATACTACAGACATAAGTATATACCAGTTGTGTTCACCTGAGATTAAATATAAAGTGATATGAAAACTATTTACAAGCTACTGAGCAATGATGTAGATGCACAAGCCCTCCTTCCTAATGTACTGTATGTACATGCTCAGTATTCCCCACTCCCTACTTCTAATTGTCATTCTGAACCCTTTTTGAACTGGACTTTTCAGTTATCATTCCTAATTCTAACGGATTCAATAGATTTAATTGGCCAAGGGGTTGTTCAATATCTAGCTTTTTTGCTGCAGGAAGCAGAGAGCTTCATATATTTCACAGTTGGTACTGCAGGATAAATCTAACCCGAGCCACTACAAAATCTACAGAACTGTCTGCTTCCTGTAGCAAAGAAGCTAGAAGTGGGACAACCCTTTAATCAAAATGTTTCCTAAATCTGAGCATCACTCTAACCTTGTAAATGGATTTTATCATCTATTGTACTACTTAAAACCAGATAGTGAAATATATTCAATTCTCTGCAATCTGTTTTGATTTTCTGAGTGCATATTTTGTATTCCATTGCCTGTACATGACTATGGAGGTGGCCTGAGCTGTAGTTATCGGCATTTACAGAGATGCTTTACAGAACTCATGGACTATTCACACAATCGATAGGAACTGACCTATTTCCTTCTATTTGAGACTGTTTAGGCATGCTTCTTGACCTGTACAGAGGTCATTGCTCAGGGAGTAGGAGGAGGTGAGCTGCCATTATCACCTATTGTGAATGGTGGATCCTGTGTAAAGCCCCATTTAGACGGGACAAGCTGTTGGGCAAATGATGCCTGGAAGCTCGTTCCAGTGACGCTTGCTACTGTGCTGTTACATAGGAGCGAGTATCGCTGGCATTGGTCAGAGCACTGCAGGCATGGAGGTGGAGCAGGCCGGGCAGCGTTCTCTCCTCACCCGTCCCCATTCATGGTAAGCAGACAGTGCATCATTCAGTTTACAGCATACAGAAACTACATGAGTAAACGCCTCAAGTTCAGTCATTCAGTCGCTACATGAATTTATACGGAACAATATCGTTCAAATTCCCGCTGGAGCACCGTGATTTCAACAATTCTGAATGAGAATTCTCCTGTGTAAGGCCCTCTGCACATGGGTGGAAATTCCGCGGAGGGATTTCCCACAGAATTTCCACCCGTGTCCACCTGCATAGGATTGCATTACAAAATGCAATCCTATGCAGACGGCCACAATTTGTCCGCGTGAAAACACATGTGGAAAACAAATCGCTGCGTGTTCTATGTCTCTGTGGGTCTCGCAGAGACCCACACAGGAATGTCAGTGAAGAGCCGCCGGTTTTGTGCATGCGCCAGCTGGGTGGCAGCCGGCACATCACAGAGCTTCGGAGATGCCGGGAGTGGGTGAGTCGAATTCTCGCAGTGGGATCTGACTGGGCCATCTGCAGGTGGCCTAAATGGGACATTATCTATATATGAGTCATCTTTGGGGCTCAGTCAGATGAGCGTATATTTGCGCATTATTCTGCAAGGAAAAAAAAAACGCACCACCTGTGCAAGCGAAAATCTACACCACCAATGATAGAACATATGGGTGACAATGGACGTGGTTATGCAGATTTATTCCTGCGCACACATTGCATTTTTTTCCGTGCGTAAAAATGCGCAAATCTCTGCTCATCTGACCGAGCCCTTATTGTAATACTACCTGTGATAACTGCTGAAAAGCATTCTCTACTGAATAGGAAGTGTGAGCATATTATTTGGTTTAGTTGTCAAGGCAAAAACTGCAGAATTTTAGATTGCTTTTTAAAATATAGATTGAGTCATCAAAAATAAAAATAAAAACCTTCTTAAATGTATATTCAAGGCTAGAACCTCATTTATATAATAGGTTATTTCCCCAATGACACATTCCCTTTAAGGACTATCTACACAGAAAATGTAGAATGCATGGTCTTCAAATTTAGATCCCCACCATTTTCAATGTAAGGAGTGGGCCTAAAGTGCTTGCAAACTAGCAGGAGCACATCGGGTACCTTAAAGTGAAGACAAATGTTTAACTGCATCTGTCATTTCCATTTTTGCCTTGTGCACTGCAGAGAATAGAGACATTTGCAATGCATGCGGATGCCACAGTTACAGTTTAAAGAAGTTTATGCAAAGAGTGAAAACATGTTTAAAATTGGGATGGAGGAAGGAAGGCAGATTATAAACAAGATGTATTTCAGTAGCACAACAAATCAAAAAGTTGGGATTGTTAAAACTAGAATACTTGCAAAAATCGCTAACACGTTTTGGGTTATTTAGGATAAATATATCATATTTGTAAATAATCCTATGTATATCAACTGCAATTATGGGAATGATTCCATGTGCATCAAGATAATATTCATCTACCTTATTTTAACGGTAGTCTGGTAGCCTTTTGTCTAAACTTGGTATCCCAAATTGTGTTTAACGAGCAGTCCCAGCAAAAATAAAAAAAAATCCAGCTAAGCCCTGAACATGCTGAACATCATTCACCGCAGCATGATTTCATAGTAAGAGTTTCTAAAAGAAATGCTATTAATAATTCTCCATGTCATGTTTATCAGGCACCGTCATTAAGATTAGAGCCGTTATGGCTTGCCTGCTCCCCTCACTTGTGTTGAGATCAAGATTGCAGCTGCTGAATGACAAAAACTGCTCACCCATAAAAGAGTCAGCTTCTAATGCAAGTGGTATCTTACTAACTAATGATCCCATAAATGATGTACCTCGCCTTTAGTAATCAGGAGTTGTTTGTTTACTTCACTATTTTTAGATGGCGATGAAAGGTTTAGCCCACTAAATTGCATTCATGTAAGTTTTGATCATCTTATAAAACTACCTCACAATTAAAAGACTTTAACAAAAAAAAGCAAGACTTTCATCATTTCAAAGGACCGGACTAATTGTTTGTCAATTTAATTGCACCTTTAACAAACAAAACACTTCGATCAGCATTGGCTTGTTGGCCTCTGTCATTTCAATTGCCAAGTCTACTTTAACGTTTGTACTCCATAGAGGCATGTGGACCTTTGGCTTAAAAGGGCCACATGAGAAGCAAGTAACAGAATAAATTAACCATAGTGAAAGGTGGACACTAATGACTCTTTTGCCTGACATAGCAACTGAGCCAGAAAGCCTTTTATTCCATAAACAAGCTTAGAAGTGTAATTTATTCAGCCCCTAGAGATACTGATCTTTTAGGTTCTGGTCACATCTCATTATCTCAATACGTTCAGTGTATGCAGTGGGAAAGCTCCAGGCACATATGCTGAGCCTATCCATACAGCCTCATGCAACCAGTATGTACTAAAAAAAGAGTGTCCTTACACCAAGCCAGTATGTACTAAAACAGGGTGTCCTTACACCAAGCCAGTATGTACTAAAACAGGGTGTCCTTACACCAAGCCAGTATGTGTCAGCGCACTTTGTTTTACTGCAAAATAGAATACTTCATATTAGGTTTTTGTCTTTTTTTTACAATTAAAATCAATTAGCAAAGTGTGCAACTGTACGGCATACTTTACAGCCTTCTATAGATACAGTAGATCAGTGGTGTTTGAAACCCTCAGAATATGCCATATTTCTGCTTGGGTTTGGCCAAAAACTACATCAGATTTTCACATAGGTTCTAACAGCAAATAGAATCAAATTAAACAAATGAGTCTAAAATATTAGACTTGCTCATTTATTTATTGGGAGAAATGATCCAATATTGCCCGACTGAGTGGTAAACGTATGTGAATCTTTGCATTCAGTATCTGGTGTGATCTCCTTGTGCACCAATAACTGCATCTAAACGTTTCTGGTAGAGTCATAGAATGGTAGAGTTGGAAGGGACCTCCAGGGTCATCGGGTCCAACCTCCTGCTCAATGCAGGATTCACTAAATCATCCCAGACAGATATCTGTCCAGTCCCTGTTTGAACACTTCCATTGAAGGAGAACTTACCACCTCCCGTGGTAGCCTGTTTCACTCATTGATCACCCTTACTGTCAAAAAGTTTTTTCTAATATCTAATCTGTGCCTCCTCCCTTTGAGTTTCATCCCATTTGGTAATTGTTGATTAGTCCTGCACATCATCTTGAAGGAATTTTAGCCCATTCCTCTTTACAAAATAGCTTTAACCCTGTTCAAATGTTGGTGGGTTTCCTCCCATAAACTGCTCACTTCAGGTCCTTCCAGAACATTTCTAAAGAATTAAAGTCAGGACTTTGATTTGGCCATTCCAAAACCTTAACTTTATTAGTTTTTAACCATTCTTTTGTAGAATAACTTGTGTGCTTTGGGTCATTGTCTTGCAGCATGACCCACATTCTCTGATATTCAACTCACCGACTAGTATGCTGACATTTTCCTTTAGAATTTTCTGGTATAGTTCAGAATTTATTGCTCCATTAGTGATAGCAAATAGTCCTGGCCCAGATACTACAAAACATGCCAAACCATAATACTGCCATCAATGTGTTTTACAGATGGTTTGAGGGTTTTATGCTGTAGTGCAATGTTTTTTTCTCCAAACATAATGCAAATTCTCCAAACATTGCATCAGTTGCCTTCCCTCTTGTCCAGGTAGTCTTTAGCAAACTGCAGATGAATATTAATATTCTTTTGGAGAGTTGCAGCTTTCTCTTTGAAATCCTGGTATGCACACCATTGTGGTTGAGTGTCCTCCAAATGGTGGACTCATGATCATTAACATTAGCTAATGTGAGTAAGGCATTTTGTTACTTAGAAGTTACATTGGGTATCTTTGTAAACTCATGGGATATTATGCAGCGTGGTCTTACCATGATCTTTTGTCAGTTGACTACTCATAGGAAAGATAACTCTGGTCTTAAAATTTCCTCTCTTTCTATACAATCTATGCCTGTGGATTGGTGGTGTCCAAACTCTTTAGAGATGTTTTTGTAACCTACTCCAGCTTGATGAACATCAACAACTCTTTATCCGAGGTCCTTAGGAATCCCCTATGTTCGTGTCTTGATACACTGCCACAAACATGTTGTGAATATCAGACTTTCATAGATCCCCGTTCTTTAAATAAAACAGGTCGCCCACTCACACCTGATTGTCATCCCTTTGATTGAAACATCTGACTTCAAATTATCTGCCAATTCTAAAGGTTCACATACTTTTGCCACTCACAGTCATGTGATATTGGATCATTTTCCTTAATAAAAAAAATGAGCAAGTCTAATATTTTTTTGATTTGGCTCTCTTAATCTACTTTTAGGACTTGCGTATAAATCTGATGTAGTTTCAGGTCAAATATAAGCAGAAATATGAAAAATTCTGAATGGTTCACAAACTTTCAAGCACCACTTGTAAGTGGAAATATATTTTCAAGCTCTCAGAGCACTCAGACCCCTTCTTCAGGCTAATTACATTCGTCCTCTGCCTAATGAAAAGGCCTGGGGCTCTGAAAGCTTGCAAATATACTTTTTCTGGTTAGCCAAAAAAAGGATCACCTCTATAATACTTTTAGCTTCTTTATATTTCCCATCACATAGGTTTTTCTGGCTAACAGAGTACCATGGTATTTTAATTATACATCTTTAGGGTGGATAGGAATGGTTCAATAACCATAATCATAATCTTTCTTGGTACAGCTTACTTCTGACACCTCTCATAACACATTATGTATGCCATGTATATCTAATAGACTTTGTCATGGCTAAAAGCCCTTTTACACAGGACCACTGTTAGACTCTAAAGCACCTGAAAGTCATCCCAGCGATGATCACTCCTTTGCTTTCAAACAGGATTGCTGATCACTCAGTGAATGAAGGTGGAATGCATTGGAGATCATTCCGCCCACCCACCTCCATTCACAGTAAACAGGCAGTTCATAGATGAAGAACTGCCTGTTTATACAGGCTGATGCAGTGACAGACACACAGTAAGTTTTGGGTCTGCATTAAAGACCTGATCAGCGATTTATCGTTCATCGTTCTTTCACTGCACGTGTTTACACCTTAGGGCTCAGTCACACGGGCGCTGATCCGCCCGTGTTCCTGCATGATAAGACGGCCGCACCACGTGCGGACGACTCTCTGCATGACCGGCTCTATTGCCGGTCATGTGTTCTTTCTGCTGGCTGCTGCGGAGAGTCGTCCGCACCTGCAGTGCAGCGGTCGTATCGTGCAGGAACACGGGCGGATTGGCGCCCATGTGACTGAGCCCTAACAGATATTGTGCAAACCACTTGCTCTAACAAGCAGTTTTCATGATAATCATGAAAGAAAATGGGCCTTAGAGGGGTTTTCCAAGGAGAATACTATTGATGACCTATCCTCAGGATAGATCATCCAAAGTTGATTGGCTGGGGTCTGTCACTCTGGACCCCAACCAATCAGCTGAGTGGGCGCATGTTGTCAGTGCTGCAAATACACACAGGTCAGAGAGGAAGCAGGGGAAGTGTCCGCGCCAACCTCCATGTAGTGTCCAGTGCTTGTATCTGCAAGCATGACTCTCATTGAAATCAACACGAGCCGTGCCTGCAGGTAAAAGCGCCGGCCACTACACAGAGATCGGTGCGCAGACTTCCCCTGCTTCTGCTCCGACCTCTGTGTATTTGCGTCGCTGCCAGCATGCCCCCGCTCAGCTGATCGGTCGGGGTCCCGAGCGACAGACTCCAGCTGATTAGCTATTGATGACCTATCCTGAGGTTAGGTCATCAGTAGTATTCTCCCTGGAAAACCCCTTGAATTTGGGGAAACCAGGCAAAGCGCTAATAACCCCTTTGTAAATTGCAATCTAGAATAAACTTTATTTCAGTGTAGGAATTCTGTCCATCTTGTGATTATTTGACGAATATACACACATTTACATACAGACACTATCAAACAGTCCGCACAAATAGTATTTAGATATTTAAATAAAGAGTATCAGTACATGTCAACCGTACAAGAGGGAAATCAGCCTGGATGTTCATTACAAGCTCTTGCTACTGTTGCTTTAATCTTTTTATCAAAAGTAATACTTTTAGAAGTTTTCAATTCATTGCACATATGCACTGTGTGAGAGATATAACTAACACAATGTTATTTAACAATCAAAAGGAAGGAACAAAGAGTGCAGCCATCCTTGAATATTACAAAACTAATTATACCTTAACAGAACATCTGTGATTCTTTATAAATCAGCTCCGCATTTTGACTACAGTCACTCACTTATTTGCAATGTACATTTTAAGACAGAAAGGAATAGCAGGGGGGCCAAATAAAGCATTCTAATTAAAATGTGTCAGAGCTATCTCACGATGTAGGAACTGTATATATTAGATACAAAGCATTAGCCAGCCCCAAATATTAGGAAGAAAAGATGAATCACTTCCACATGCAAAAATATTCTAATGTAAATTCTATGTATAAAGCAAAGTGTATTGTCACCATTCATTCCCCGTTACTGCGTTTAGTCCTATATTAACTTCACAATTTTCCTTCTATCTATATTTTTTACCTTGACGGTCGGTACGGGTCTCTTTGGGAGGAAGTGTTCCTTTATATTTGTAGAAGCATTTGCATTCATTGAGAGTAACTTGATCTTGTTCTCAGCAATGATCTTCTTTCGTTTCTCTAAAAATGGCCCAAAACTTGGCAGTTTCTGTAAAAAGGCAAAAAGAAAAAAAGGTAATAAACTGATATATGTCATGGCTTTCTTATGGAATTAGATCTAAGTTATACCATGCATTCCCTGAAAGCCACAGGCTGTGCTATGCTTGGCAAAAAACAAACACCAGATTTACTATAAGGCTCAATGTCCACGGGCAGATTGGATTCTGCATGCAGGGGTCCAAAGTGGTATCCGCCCCTGCTTGAAGCCGAGAACACTGCATTCCTGTCTGGGTCTTCTATTATCTTCACTGCGGATGTGTGCGGAAGCAACGGCCGGCGCACTTGCACAGTGGATTTTTTTTTAAAACTCCTGCTTTCCCGCGGAATCTGCAGCCCGTCCGCACTGTCAATTGCAGATGGGCCGCGAATCGGACAGTTTTCATTGACTTCAATGGAAGCCGTTTGTGCGGGACCCGCACTGAAATTGGCATGCTGCGATTTGTTTTCTGGACCAAATGATCTGCAAAACAAATCCGCATGCTTTAGTTCATGTGGGGACGCCCATGCTTCCCTACGGGCTGCTTGATTGGTGGATCTTCTGAATGGGTGACCCACATGGATTCCGCAAATCAGATCCACCGGTGGACATTGGGCCTTATTGTATACTGTCTGATTGTGGTATAGACGTAACTCATATGAGAAAATGACCCACTGTTTTCTATATGTTTATATACGAATGGCCTTTCACTTGGACTGAAAGCCCAAGATACAAAAGTCGCAGCATGTCCAATTCTTTGGGTGATATCATCCATTTATTTCTATGGCTGGGTGTAAAAACATTGAATGCGAACGCAATATGTTTCTTGATTTTCACTATCGAAGCAACAGGCGATTTTAAAATCTCATGTGCAGCAATGCCACTCAGTACATTTTTCTTGTAAAACACATCACACTCACAGGAAAAAAATCACAGGTTTAAGAGAACAATATTAGTTTGAGTTTTTTTGACCAATATCACATTTGCCTGTGTAAATGCAGCCTTAGGCCTTAGTCACACGGGCGTTTTTTCCCGCGATTTGCGAATCGCATGACGAATCGTGTGACCGGGGCGGAAAAATCGCCCGAAAAAACTGCTACTAGCCGCGTTTCATTAGAAACGGGCTGGAGCTGTCCAGCGCATTGAATTCAAAAGAGCCGGCAATACAGCCGGCTCCATTGAAAGCAACGGGCTGCGGGCGATCTCACGATGAATTTTCGGGAAGGGCTTAAAAATATAAGCCCTTCCTGGAAATTCATCCAGAAATGTGTAAAAACAAAAAATATATATATATACTCACCTGGTCCCGGCAGACGGAGTTCAGCCGTGGCGGCCGGCAGTTCTCCTGAACTGCTCTGAGTAGTATTCAGCAGCCGGGGTTTTAAAATCCCCGCCTGCTGAATGAGCTGCCTCTGATTGGTCACAGCCTCACCAATCAGAGGCAGATTCCACTCACACACCCATTCATGAATTCATGAATGGGTGAGTGAGTGCTGCCTCTGATTGGCTCAGTGCAGGGACCAATCAGGGGCAGCTCTCAGCTGAATGACAGCTGAATGACAGCTGAGAGCTGCCCCTGATTGGTCCCTGCGCTGAGCCAATCAGAGGCAGCACTCACTCACCCATTCATGAATTCATGAATGGGTAAGTGAGAGCTGCCTCTGATTGGTGAGGCTGTGACCAATCAGAGGCAGCTCATTCAGCAGGCGGGGATTTTAAATCCCCGGCTGCTGAATACTATTTAGAGCAGTTCAGGAGAACTGCCGGCCGGCCGCGGCTGAACTCCGTCTGCCAGGACCAGGTGAGTATATATATTTTTTTGTTTTTACACATTTCTAGATGAATTTCCGGGAAGGGCTTATATTTTTAAGCCCTTCCCGAAAATTCATCGTGCGATCGCCGGCAGCCCATTGCTTTCAATGGAGCCGGCTGTATTGCCGGCTCCATTGACTTCAATGGGCAAACATCATTCTTCTCTGCCACAGCTGTAACAGCTGTGGCAGAGAAGAATGATTTGTCTTCCATATGTTCTCAATGGGGTCGGCGCTGCTGCCGCTGGCCCCATTGAGTGCATATAGAGAAGAGAACAGGAATCGCAGATCGCAGATAGGTGCGATCTGCGATTTCTGTTCTATAATTTATCGGACGAGCGCATAAAAAGCGCTCATGTGTCCGATACCATTGCAAAGCACTGGTTCTATAAAATCGCCGGACGCATGCGCATGGGCAAATCGCGCGAAAAAACGCCCGTCTGACTGAGCCCTAATTATGACTAAACAGTCTTTAAATGTGCCAAGTTTACCACAGTCAACGCTGCTGAATAATAAATCTGGCGTATCTTTATTGATTTTGTTACAGGTTTTGGTGCCAGTATAGTTACTGGTGCCACAGTAACCAATATGCAGTAAAATATATAGCTTACCTCCCAGCGTGAGAAACATCTGATATTTATGTACACCATTGTTTATATCATACAGACACCACATCTCTGCTGCGAGAGCCCTACAGAGGTTTGCACATGTTTATTCTTGTAGCATGGGTTTTAATTTTTAATTTGTTTTTATTATGTATTCAATTTTTATTAAAGTATGCACACATAATTAGGACACCTTGAGAGCTGGTTTTATATTAGGTGTTTTTGGCTGTGTTGGATACCACACCATACTGGGTGTCTTGTGTTGCTATTTTGAGTATTGTGGTTAAGGTGTCCATTTTCTTTATGGTACAATTTTTGGTGCAATTTGTCGAAATTTGGCACACTGACACCACACCCCTTTTAATGCAGCCATGTCCATCTGTCAGATGTGTTGAAAAAAGTCAAAAGTGCCGGAAAGTGTCTAACGCAAAAACGAACTCCTAGGATACCTACTGCCAAAAAGCAATCACTATAAATGGTCCATAAGATGAAATAGCCCTCCTAAGTAACCTGGCTACATGTATTTAAAATATAACTTTTACTTTTTACATATTAAAACAGTTGAGATAAACCAAATTATTAAAAACACAACCGCTGTGATCTGTATAGACCAATTCTCTCACTATTTAAACTATCCAGCAAACACTGGCACCCTTCAATTTTCTAGTACCCTCCAACCACATTGGATTCTGTATTTATAATTTAGTATTGCTGCCATGTTCTAATTATTTTCTTTATCTCAACTCTTTTAATATGTAAAAATAAAAGCTATATTTTAATATATGTAGCCAGGTTACTTAGGAGGGTTATTTTGTCTTGCGGACAGTTTACAGTGAAAATGTCTAAAACGCATCATTATTGTAGTACGAAGTATCTAAGACAGTTTTTTGGCACAATTTGCACCAGAAAACTGTCAAATTTTTCAATAGTGAATGTGTCCCAATATCAAAGAGAATCAAAAGAATTTTTGCCAGCTCAGCGCAACTGCTTGGAGTAACGCATTCATGTCACAGATGGTGCACTGATCTTATGTGGCTTTATCGATTGTTCTTACCTCTTGATGTGGCACAGAACATGCACTCCCATGGGGATTTATATTATAGTACAATTGCAGTGACAGGTTTTATGTAATCTGAATGTCTTTTTATCTACATACGATTCTTCAGATGGTGACAATGTGTAATTATGTAATGTTACATTATTTTTGTAGGATAGAAGCTGCATTTGTCAGTAATAGTGAAGTATTTATACTTATGTGTGTCCCTTTCCAAAGGTCCAAGTATACAATTTAGCATATTCAAAGTTAAACTGTTTAGTTCATCGGATTGCTACCAGTAGAACAGGATGTGGTGTTGTTTTTAAGCTCTATGTATGGTGTATTTAGGCTACAACAAAGGGCCAGATATTTAGTTTGAAACATGTACACTTCTTCCCCCAATGTTCCAGCTTCTAAACTTACAATGTGCCTCTGATTGGCTGCAGTGGTCAAGTGACTTCTGCTGGCACTATCTTCATAAGAATGGTTTGGAGGATGGCAGGGCAAAATCACTGGATCCCCGTGGCAAAGACTGGGCAAGTATGGCCCTGTTTGTTATTTTAGGGCAGTTGGAGCAATTGCAGAAATGTTGTCCAGTACTCAGACAACCCCTTTAAGACCATTGAGACCATCTGTCAAACAGCTTAATGTGAGCTTAAATTGGGTCTCACCACAGGATCCCAAACACACCAGAAATCAACATTAGAGTAGCCAAAAAAAATAAGATTTACAAGGGCCAATCCGAAGCCTATTTGGTCTGTCTTGATTTAATGGGAGCAATATAATAAAGTTAGAACAGAGCGGACTATCAGCAGTCTACCAAGATGAAAATATAATCTGGATGGCCTATCAACTCCATCATGCCATAAAGTTATCCTTCCATAACAGAAGTGTTTGCCAACTTCACATTACTGAAAAAGCTTATTTAATGTATGAAGGGCACTTATAAGAGCACTTCGTTTCAGTCGCATCGAGAGCCAAGAGTGCTGCTATAGACAATTGATTGCTGTTTGAGATCATGCAGGCACTTTGTTGTGAGGAGGGTTGAAAGAGTTAATTTTTTATAGTTTGGACAGAAAAATGAACTACAGTAAAATAAAAAGGAAAACTTAGCAGTTCTCCAAATAGTTGAATATAGTTCTCCGAAGCATTGCATTTTTTCTTTCCTTTTTCAGGTAAGTTCCGTTTTATAACTTTACTTTTGGCAAAACACTAAAAAAAACTGAATTGTAAATTTTTAAAAATGCATATTACCCCCTAAACCCATTTCCCTTTAACTTTCCAAACACAGACATGTGGGACTTCGAGAAAAAAAAAATATCAGCAGTCAAGATGTCAGTAAAAAATTGTAGTCACAAAGCAGTCAGACGTCGAGATTCAGTGCAGGAGAGACATTAGATATTGTCAAAACAATCAGAAATCGGACACCACAGAGTAATAACAAGAACAAAGATAAAAAGTGATAGAAAACAATGGGTGGTTACTAATGGTACAAACTCCGAGTGGGTCACCGTTACTAGTGGGGTACCACAGGGGGCAGTATTGGGACTTACTTTTTTAATATATATTTATTCATGACCTGGTAGAAGGATTACACAGTAACATATCAATATTTGCAGAAGACACCAGACTATGTAAAGTAATTAACACAAGAGAAGACAGTACAAGGCTGCAAATGGATCTGCAGAAACTTGGGGTTTGGGCAGAAAAGTGGCAAATGAGGTTTAACGGGGATAAATGTACGGTAATGCACGTGGGCAGAGGAAATGCATGTCAGCATGTTACACAGTTATTGGGAAACCATTGGGTATAACTGACATGGAATAGGTCTTGGGGGTTTTAATTAACTGTAAGGCCCAATATCCACGGGCGGGTTTGATTTGCGGAATCCGATGATACGAAAATCAAGCCACTCATAGGGATGTATGGGCATCCGCAAATGCATTAAAGCATGCAGATTTATTTTGCAAACCTTTTTGAATGATAATTGTTATGTCTAAATGCAAGTACAGAAGCAGAAGCAGCCTTGGTGTCAGAAAGCATACCACCCTGACCCACTACCATTGCCTTGGAGGCTGGTCCTTTGCTGGCCTTCACTTCCAGGTGCATGTCCTGATACAGAGTCATGTGACTGCTGCAGTAGAGACATGATTGGTGGCAGCAGTCAGATGGCTCTGTGTCAGGAAGTACACCAAGAGGTGACTCCGATCTGCGGACCATCGAATGGAGCAATGGGACCCTTAATACTTTATTTAACAGGCTTGCACAAAAAAGCACAATTGGACAGATTCAATCAATTTGCAATATAATGTGGCAATTTTAGCTGCAGTTAGCCTAAAAATTTCCAACAGGACAGATGAGGTTTTTGGCAGGCTACAGTCCATCATCATCAATTGTGAATGATCATCCTAATTATTTTGTTGAGTGATGATAACCAAAAATGGTCAACATCGATGTTCTGAATGACCATTATTTCATGCTTGTGGCAGGCTTTATACACACATGGAGCCAGGAAGTAAAACTTTTCATGCTTGTCTCTGACTTCAAACCAGTGTTGTGCTGCAAGTATTGCACCTACTATAAAAGCTAAGATTCTGGGTTTTAACATGATACCAAGATCTAGTCCTTATATGCTAGCTGCAGAAAGCTTTAAAAGTCATGATTAGAGATGAGCGAGCACTCAAATGCTCGGGTCCGCGTTATTCTAGTCGAGCTTTTCGTAAAATTCGAGAGCTCTACTCGAGTAACGAACCCCATTGACTACAATGGGAGACTCAAGCATTTTTGTATGTGGGATGCCAGGTCCCGAGCTTTTTTTTTCTTTCTTGGTTCGTGCTCTCACTCTTGTTCTCTCTCTCACTCTCTCTTTCTCTCCCCTGCCTTCCAGACAAAAAAATTAGACAATGATGCGTGCTGTGGCGTGGCGCGGAGGGGCCAAAACAGGCACATCACAGAGGGGAGGAGCCAAAATCTGGGGGGGGGGGGCGAACACAATTTGGTGCTCGTTTGAGTAATAAACACCATCGAGTACGCTAATACTCGAACGAGCATCAAGCTCGGCAGAGTATGTTCGCTCAACTCTACTCATGATGTATTATAATAGTTAAATGACTTAATTTGGGAATATAAATTGATCTATCCTTAGGATAGATCAACAATGTGTGATTAGTAGGTGTCCAACCACTTGAATGTAGCAAACTTGCACTAGCAGGCACAGCTGCCTGTACGAATAGTGTGCTGAACGTGGATATACATTGAAGTAGCCATTATACTCCATAAAGTGCTGGGTCTCTTCATTCTGATGATAGAGCATCGTAGTATATCAGCCGTGATAGTGTCATGGCGTGATGTCTGTGAAATGGAAGTGGGCTCAGACTTATGTCTCGTCAGTCTAGCCCATGTAACTGCAGTGTTGGCACATGTGCCCTATCATCTGGCACTGAGCGCCAATAAGTAAACATTACCCTGTCTGAGTGGGGATTGATTGGTTGGCCAAAAGATTGTTTTCCCAGCCAGCCAATCATCCATCATTGTATTATATATATATTCTTGCCCCTCTTTTCAGAATGAACCGGTTATTCCCTTTATGGTAGAGTTCTGGTCTCTTCCATGTCCTCTGGGCACCATCCCTGTTTCAGATAAGTCCCTGGTGTTTATTCTTATTATTTGGTCTTTGTTCATCTCATGCTTAGTGCTGCAATTATTTTTGCTACATACATCTTTTATAAGCCCTTTACGATCTAAAGATAGTCTAGGAAGCCAAATATCCCAGATATGGGGCCACCATCATCAAGACGATCACCTGACTTTCAGGCAGGGTTATCCCATTGTAGTGTGAAAGGGTAAGATTCCCCTTTTCCCCTTTTCAGTTCTACAGATGCTGGCTGGCAAATTTTAGCCTCGAGTGAAAGCACGTAGCACTGGCCCATGAGTAAAGGTCCATCCTAAAAGTGGAAACACATGGTGTGGATGGCCACATGAGGCCCAACCATACTTATCTGCTGTGGCCCTTAGCAGCACAAATTACTGACAAAATTGTGAGGCCTGTAACTGCTGTAGGTGTGTGTGTGTGTGTTTGGCAGTGTACAGTCAGCCACTGTGTTTCTATATATTTACTTGTTTATCTATTTAATGGAAATATGACACCAGAATTAACATATTCACCAAGCTAAGTACTTAAATACAGCTCCCAAACCAAGCTCATGTCATAAATACACAGATAAGTTTTTTGAGCCCCTACATAATATGTCCTCTGTTTTGCTCCTTACAAAGTAATAATACCCCCTAAGTGCCCCTTAATAGTAGTGCTCCCAAGTACAGTACTCTCTTAGTAGCCACCCTGATTGATAATTGTCCCAACTGCCTTCTTAGTAGCAACTGTGCCCTCCAAGGTAAAATGCTCTTATGTACCACCCTAAAAGTAATTATGCCCTTAACTGCCTCCCATAGCAGTTTTTATGTTCCTTAATATTAGTATTACAGTGCCATACACCAATAAAAATAAATAAAAGCATACTTACCTGCCCATAATGGGAGCAAAGTCCTCTTCTGGCCCTGCACAGGCAGCACAATTGAGTCAAGCCGCTTGCATCTGGACATTGAAGGTCCCATCTGTGGTTTGTAAACTCTCCTGGTCGCAGAGTCTCTTGCTGTCCTGCACTCTGCTGCTTCCACTTTCCTCTGATTTCTCCTGCTTCTTCTTTCCTCTGAGTGCAAGTCTGTGTGCTGCTCAGAGAAAATCAGTGGCAGCAAAACTCAGGATGTGGAGAGGCCCTAACAATCCGCTCAGTGCTCGGACTGGGGGACATCTGTCTCCTTTCCCCGTGGCCCAGCTCGCCCCTGTTTATATGTCATTTGGTCTCTGAATTAATAAAAGTATGTATATCTGTCCTGTTGAATAACTATTATGTCTGATCTGGACACATTGTTTTGGACCAACATAGAGTGGATCCTGGGGAGCCAGACTTCAACAGATCATGCATTACAACGATTTCCTAGGAGTATGCTATCATACAAGGGCATAACTAAAGGCTCAGGGGCCCGGGTGCAAAAGTTCAGCTGGGTTTCCTCCATCTGTACCCATACCCAGAGGCGTTACTTGAAGATTCGGGGCCCCAATGCAAAATCTGTAAGAGGGCCCCTGAACTATAATGCTTTATTCATACTACTAAGCTCCCTATATGGAGAAGATCAGAATAACAATATTTAGGATATTGCCTACAGTCTCCGAAGTTATAGGATTAATTACAGAAGTATGAGAGAAAAAAAATCGTGGACACTCACCTGGTGCTAGGTGGGAAATCCCACAGTGAAGTGGGGTGCCACCTGCACCTTGTGTCCAGGTTTGCTAGTAATAATGTTGGTTGTCCCCATCCAATGTCCAGGGTTAGCTGGCGAAGCGTCCAGGAGTTTGCAATTCCTTCTGAGGTTCCAGGGGCTTGATTGAAGAAGTCCAAGTGTACATAAAAAAGTATCTCCGTGCTTCAGGATCCAGGGGTATATTTAAAAAACAGACCCGATGGCCTGTTAATAATAAAAAAGGTTGAATAAAAAAGGTTTAATAGCCTCGGACTATCGGATCTGTTTTTTAAATATACCCCAGATCCTCAAGCGTGGAGAAACTTTTTTATATACACTTGGACTATATGGAGAAGATAGGACTTATGGGCTCCCTAAGGGTCTTGGGCCCAGGTGCAACCGCATCCTCCACATCCCCTAGAGTTAGGCCCCTGCTATCACGCATTACAAGGATTTCCTAGGAGTATGCTCTTATTCTATGATTCCAGAAAGCTTCTCTGCTTAGGTTAAAAAATATTGAGATTCTTTTTCTAATGTACATATCAACCATATCAACCATAATAAACTTTACGAGATACTAATAGTATACATAGTGCTGACCCCTACAATACAGCAATTTAGAAAATTAACTACAGGCTATTATTTCAGCTGCTATTGTACATCCATAATAGCCTTGAAATTGATAATCTTCTATATAATATTCATGTACTGTAGTAGACATTTTGTAGAAAGCTGTAATGCGCCAATTCAATGTCAAGATCTGCATCTGTTGGCTAATTGAGGATGGGCACTATCTGATTAGAGGTCATTAAAAAGGCATTTAGAACGGATCTTTCTCTGAAAATAAGTTAATTGATTTCCCATTTTGTGACTGAAGCATTGTGATGAAGGCTGGTTTATTGGTTTTTACTTGAGGGGAAGTAGTTCAAGTATCATATTCACTAAATACCACAAATGCAAAAACTGAATAACAGTTTCTTAAAAACCAGTAGGGGGAATATCTTGTTAAAGATGATTAAAACATGCCTGAGGTCTACAACTCAGCAACCGCTCTGATTTCTATTCAAACATTTCTCTGGAGAGTTCACAGTGTTGACCTGCTTTTATCACAGAAGCCAACTCCTTGCAGATTCGCAGGTAACCTTATCTCATGCCTAATGTACAGTGTTCAATCCGTGCTTGTAATTGCTGATCTATATACAGTACACACATCTGAGAACATCTGGATCCTACACAATGCTTCAAGAAGTGTTACAAAGTTGAAATCTTCTTTCATTATACAGTACTTGGCTCTCATTTACCGTACTGGGGGAAAATAAAGACTTGGAGATTATAAATAGCCGATATCGTCTGATGCACTGGATGGTGAGAACCAGAGATGAACGAAACGGTAAAAAGTTTCTTTGGCATAAACTATATTTCAAGCATATAAAACATGTATATAAACTAAAATAATAGGATACAGAGCCTTATTTTAGCCTCCTGTGTCGTATATGATAAAACCTTAGCTGTGCAATCAGCAAGTCGTCTGTTGGTGAAGAGCATTTTCACAGGCTTCCTCATTGCTAGTGATGGCATAAGGTAGTATGGTAGGTACTATAGTTACAATGATACCATTAGTTTTCACTTTCATCATTTTCTTTTTGTATGATGAATTGTGTAGTATGCAGATTCTAATCCATTATGCCCGAGGAAGGATCCTGAGAGGTCCGAAAGCTTGCTATAACATCATGTATTTTTGTTAGCCATTAAATAGGTATCAGCCCTGTTCTCATTTGCACAAGGAAAGACTAGAAGTAATGGCATGAAACTGAAAGGGAGAAGACACAAATTAGATATTAGAAAAAACATTCTGACAGTGAGGGTGATCAATGAGTGGAACAGGTTACCAGGGGAGGTGGTGAGTTCTCCTTCAATGGAAGTGTTCAAACAGAGACTGGACAGACATCTGTCTGGGATGAGTTAGTGATCCTGCACTGAGCAGGGGGTTGGACCCGATGACCCTGGAGGTCCCTTCCAACTCTACCATTCTATGAAAAGGCATCATATCTACAAGATTATTATCCAATATATACTTTATTACAGAAATGCACCCATTCAAGATCTGAGCTTTCATGTATGGAAATTAGACATGTGACCTCTGAGTGCAGTATAAAATCAAGGGAGCAAGTTCCCTGTGGATCAATTTCAGTGTGAATCTTCATTAGTGCTAGACTAGCTGGCACTAGTATTTCAAAAACTACCAACCTAATAGGTTTTTCTCATGCAACAGTTCCAAGAGTATACCAAGATTAGTGTGATCGAGGAAACCATCCACTGCAAACCCTGTAACTTCTGCAGCAAAATCCACAGCCTCTGTGCAAATTTTGATAAGGAAATGAAATGGCTTAAATTCTGCTGGCGATTCCGTATCAAAATCCACATGTAGACAAGAGTTTTGGAGTGGAATTCTACAGAGGCAGAATAAACCACATTTGTACAGTGTGGATTGGAGAATAATTCCACTCATCTGAAAGAGCGCTATACTGGGCTTCCTTATTGCCTGCTATCTGACCTAACCTACTGTGCTGCCTACCCTGATCTTTGATAGCCCTTTGGATACGTATCTGTTCACACCATCCGGTACCATGCCTTGGCTCAGTGCAGAATCAGCAACCACACAAGCAGCACTTTGTCTGTGAGTATGACCCCACTTGGAGGGGTCAAGGGGAAAAAAATGGGTTTCCCAAATGCTGCTTCCCCACCTACAGATCCATGTACCTCTCCGGACACCAGTTGTCTGGTGAAACATGCCAGGGGAGTTGTAGTGCTAGGTTTTAGTTTCAGATTTCCGGTGTAGACATTTATCTCCTCACTACTGGTCATGGTGCTTTCAATACATTAGTACCATTAATTAGTGTTATATATGAACTAGTTCACATGGTTATATTGGCTTATATGACTCAGTGTACATAAGTCATTGCGTTGGAGTCGGTGGAGTGAGCACTAGCTCCAACGTTCCTAATAAACGTATTTAGTGAGGCAGGTAGTCTATATGTTCAGACTCAGAGTCAGTATAATCCTTTTTTCTTGCTGCTACAGCATACGTGTTGTTTTTATATTTCTATAAGGTGAAATACTACATATATCTGATTAATAAAAGTTTATTTTTAAACGGGATCAACTCAGGTTGCTTTTGGCAAATATATTGGTTTTGGTGCTGCCCCCCCAGATGGCTCTAAGTCAAACTGATGTGTGGCAAGGTCCATCTGACAGATTCTACATCATCAGAGATGGGAATTCTTTACCGTAAGAAGCTAAAAGCTCTCTGCCAGATGGATTTCTTATGGTTAATTTTTGGAGAAAAAGTGTAAAATGGGTTTGGATATCTTTCTTGAAATTAATAATATTAGAAATCTAATTTATTCTAATTATCAAATTTGGAGTCTGTATTAAATACATGTATTTTCCATTAAGGTAAAGAATAGAGATGAGCAAACCTACTCGGTCACGCCCCTTTTTCGCCCGAGCGCCGTGATTTTCGAGTACTTCCGTACTCGGGCGAAAAGATTCGGGGGCGCCGTGGGTGAGTGGGGGGTTGCAGCGGGGAGTGGGGGGGGGGGAGGGAGAGAAAGAGGGCTCCCCCTGTTCCCCGCAGCTCCGCCACGCCTCCCCCCGCCCCCCCGAATCTTTTCACCCGAGTACGGAAGTACTCGAAAATCGCGGTGCTCGACCGAGTAATTACTCGAAACGAGTATATTCGCTCATCTCTAGTGAAGAACTGTGCCTTCCTCTTGATAAAAGTTGAAGCATGGCAGCTTGAGCTAGAAGGACACATGCTATCTGTCAACCCTCCTATGTTGCTATGTAACTTCTTTATATGTGAATGTTTGTGTGTGGCGAGCGATACTAGAATGTTAGCTCTAAAGGTTGATAATATACCAGGTGTAGTGAGATAATAGTCAGATTACATAAACAGCAGGTAGTAAATAAATGTGAAAAAGAGTGAAAAGTAAATTGCAGGATATTGAGATTTAACTTTGAAACTATTGAAACATAGCAAGGAAAAAAAGTTTAAAAAAAGCCTTTAATAAAATATATTGCAGTGTAATATTTCTAGCAAGGAAATATTAATAAAACTTTGTCAACTGCACCGGCATAAGAGCTACAGCATAATGAAATTCTATATAACATGTACTTTTAAGATTACAATCATATCTCTTTCTTCCAGTTTAAACAGTAACTTTAATGCTATCTCACACGCAATTAATTTTAAGACTAATATTTTAGAGTGTGCGGCATATATTCGTCATGGGTTATTAGTTTCTTCTATGGGGTAATGATGGCTCTTGCATATTTACCTAAATGTGTCATTTTATGTCCATTTTATTTCCATTAAAATTCATTAATTCTTTTTATAAGCCCTATTAAAACTCCAAGTCCCTATGAGATCCCCTTAGGTCGGGCTATAATGCAGCACTTCAAGTTTAACTGGGTTTGGTTACCAATTTTGGAGTCTTTTGCTCTGCCAAGTTTGCTATATGGGGAATTACTTCCAAATCCCTGAACTATTATTTGTAAAATTGAGCACTAAGTGACTTATGACAATGTTTTTCTAATTTGTATTATATTCTATGTGCAATGAACGGGAACTGATTGTATGTGTTATTGTTTATGTATATAGTAGGTTTCTTATAGTTCATGATATTCATTGTTTCTTCTAGTCCCAGAAAGTATACTTAAAGTAAAGTTTAGAGTGAATTTATGTCATAAATACACACAAAAAAAGTTTAAATCTGTGTCGCAGGTTCCATTTGGAGGTTTATTGCAGATTTCCATTAAACTGCAGGATGAACTGCAGTTTCATCCGAGAAAATGCAGGTGGCTTTATAGGTGTTGGACAGACCTGATTATAGTCAATGTGGTCTGTTCTGTATGTGCACTTCCATTTTTACCAGTGTTCAACTCCTGGGATAGAGCCGAACAACTAAATGATTAGCAGCGTGAATGAGTCTTAAAAAGGGTTGTCTGGGACATAAAGAAAGTTAAAAGGGCTTAATATGAATAGAAATTGAATACTCACCTATCCCAGGTGGCTGCATGTCCAGCGCTGTAGTCCCAGTGCCCACTGCATGTAACCTAGAACTAGCAGCGTGCTGTCATATACCATTAATTGTGTATATGATCACTCATAGGCTGTAGTCATGATTCTTCAGCTACCTCTGACAGTCCCATTGAAAATGAATAAAGAGGTCCTATGCATGCATGATGACCACTCCATTCAAATGTCCTCACTGCCTACAGTGAAGAACAGAGGGGGACACAAGACCTCTGTTCCTGGAATCAGTGGGGGTCTCAGTGGTAAGACCCCACCAATCAGACTTCTAGCACCTAATCAATAGATAGGTGATAAAAGTCTACAGTGGTCCACCCCTTTAACATAAGTTTTGTATTACATTTAAGAACTTTCATTACCTAATTGGTGAAAAAATGGGTGTTCACAGAAATACGTCTCCAGCATTTCCTGAGGGTATGTGTGTGGAACATGCTTTTTCCAGGCTAAAATAGCCGAAAGGCATCAATTTACCACATTACCATAATGATGTATTAATTCATTGGAGGCAATTGGAATATAGGGTGAGCAGAAACTTGGTCTCAATTTAATTGATGGCACCCGGAATGGCGACCAATATCTGAGCATTCTAAACATGAAGGTGGACCACCGGCTCTGGGATTTGCTATAGGCGCAACACCAATGGATTTTCTACCAGCATGATTGGGCTCCATCTGAATTGCAGAGAAACATGAATCATTGCCTCACAACTCCGTTTAGAATTCACTGAATCAGACAACACGGCCCTGTTTCTTAGATACTGTGTTCCCCAGATCTAACCCCTCCGAATTGCTTCCTGTTGGGTCACCTTATGGCAGATGTCTATGACGGATACCCAACTGCACCTTGGAGAGAGAGACCAATATGAGTGATGTGTGAAATGGTGACTCCACAAATGCTAAATCGTGCCATTCATTATGCCACAGTCAATATATCTTTCCATAGCCCCTGACAGCGGTGGTTTTGAACATTTTCTGTATGATAATAAATCCCACTCTTTTGCTTCAAGTCCCGCATTTGTCTTTAATCTTTACAGTCAGAAATTGTTTGTTATGCTAATTCATCTTAACCTGTTTTTAGCTGTTTTAGCGCTGAAACAAGCAGCTCCACACACATACTGGAATTACACAATGCTGGAATTATATCTTTTGCCCCTGGCTAGGTATTTCTGTGGACACCATTTTTTTGCACCTATTAAAGGCGCTCTGTAATTAGAAAACAAAAATTCTATACGTACCTATTTTTCCCCAGTCAGTCTTCTCACTGCATCTTCTCTCTGTCGATCTTCTTCTATTTCCTGCAAGTCCCCCAGGCCACATCACCTCCAGCCGTCTGATTCTTCGTCTTCCGGTGTTGAAGCATCCATTCTCTGCTAGCTCCCATCTGCATAGCAATGTATGCTATGTCACTAGTGATGTAGTGTTCACTGCCTTGCAGGAAGTGCTGAGCTATTGCTGAGACTGGGCATGCACACTATCTCTCTGCAATAGTATATGAACTTTCGCAGTGAGACAGCGTGCATGTACAGTCTCAGCAATAGATCAGCATTCCTTCCTAGGCAGTGAATGTTACCGTACATCACTATTGACATAACCTACACTGACCTGCCGGAAGAAGATTGCAGAGAATGAAGGTATCATAACAAGAAGAAGAGGATCCCGCTGGCTGGAGGTGACGTGACCCGGGGGACTGGAAAAGATCGGTAAGTATAAGATGTGGTAACAAGACTGCCTGGGGAGGAATAGGTAAGTATTGATTTTTTTTTTTAAATGACAAAACCCCTTCAAGGAAGTGTAGGTTCTTATCACATGGGACTGGCATTTTATTGCATTCAACAAATGCCATGCGCCTGCTTCCTACAGGAACCGTTCTCTTTAGTAAGAAGGAATAGCTGATCATTGCTGTGTTTAACAGGTTTATACTAGTTCACGAACATCTGGCAGCCTGTCACCTATTAGACAACAACACATTCTCTAAACAGAAAAGATTTCAATTCATCAGGGATTAATGTAGAATGTGCTTAACTTAAGTACCTTCTATAGTGATTTCCATAGATTATCATATTCATGATACTGTGGAGAGAAAGCTTTTTGCTCAGTCTAACTAGAACATGAAAAAAATTAAAACATTGACAGGCACTTTATCTACATTTTGTTGAGCATGTAAGAGAAAAATGTGCACATATTTATGTTAATTGAATTCTGTCATACTTTAACACCGTAATTGGCCATTTACTGCTAGAAATATGGTGCATATGCTTATTGTGGAGTGTGCAGTGCTCTCTCCCCAGAGACCTGGATAATAGAAATCCATGCGGGAGACACAGAGTGGACTACACAAATACACTGATAATGCCAATATATAGGTCACAACAGATGCCAAAGTGGAAATTAACATATTAAACTGTTTGTTCAAGACACGGTGTTACATGCTTTCTAATGACTGACTGAATTGGAAATAGAGGTTCACTTTAGGTAGGTTTATGCTCATGGAAATTAATGCATTTTACTTATAGTACAATCTGTTTTACTAATTTAACTCTGAAGTAGTAATCCCATTCTTCTAATAGAGTTGTGCTAAAAACAGTAATATCTACCTTTTTATTGTTAGGGCTTCTACAATTAGAGAAATCTCGCCCTCTCATGAAAATGTAGGAGTAAAATAATATGTAGTTTGTCGTAAAAAAAGGCAAGCAGTTTTCATTTTGCTGCAAAACTCAGCATGCAGTTACATCTCAGGCAGATATGCAAATGATTAGAGTTGTGTCGTGATTAGATGAACGGTCTTGCTACTTGAGGCCCTAAAAGTGGTTCCACCCTTGGTCTATAAAAAGGCTCTCAGAGGCTACTTGTGTGTAGTGACCTCTTTTTATGCTTGTGTAGTGCTTGTTGAAATCACAGAAAAGGAAATATAAAACATAGAAAGTGGACCTTGATGCTGGGTTGTGGGCTCACGTATTTTGGCCAAAATATTAACCAATACCTTGTGTTTATGGGTATTTATCAGTAATTTGCAGTGCGGCTTTGAATGCTGGGGAAGTCCAGGGTGCCAGTGTGGTTCACCTGTGGGGTGCAGTGCAGCCAGCTAGATTTAAATATGACATCATTAATAGGTTGTAAGCCTGCATAGTGCACTACATCTACTATGTGGCCTGACACCCAGTATTTACTCTTTTGTGCAGGAATAAGCATTAAGCAGCCACCCCCTCAATATAAGGAGGGTTTGTGAGTGGTTGCTCATCAGTGTCCTTCGCATGTGTTATTTGCTCCTCAGTTTAGCACTCTAGCTGTCTATGTTGAGGGATAAGTGGTTTATATGCATGCCCTCTTGTATCAGTATATCAGTGAATATATGGCCGCTTTCTCTGATTTGCTTTGTATAACTTGTTGACCTTTAGACATGCTTCTATGAAATAAAATTTTGCCCAGTCAAAGTTTGAGAGAGGACACATTATTGGAATAAGAGAATCTGGATGGATGTATCGAATAATTGCCTGCCACCTAGGCCATTCTGACAGGGTAATTAGGAAGTGTTGGGACCCGTGGATGCGAGAAGGCATGCACGCAAGGCAACCAGGCTTAGGTCACCCTCAACAAACCACTAGAAGAGAGGATCATCAGATCATCTGACAAGCATGTACAGCTTCAAATGTTGTGTAAATTCCCAATGGGAGGCACTCCTGGTTAGACGGATACCTGATATACCAAAACATACGTCCCGGTGGGTCTCCTTGTGTTTTTTGTCTGCTCGCATGGCTATTGCACGCTCGTGGAGGAGGACATTGATCAGCATTGACCTTGTTAAAGTTAAACTATCTTGGATCATAACCAACGAGAAGTTAGCCTCCCTTCTAACGGATTGGGAAGAACTTTTCGACCGCTCCTGGGCAGCTTGGTACCAAAATTTCTCTAACCATGCGGATCTGGAACCCTATGGCTCAAAATCACACTCTCTCTGACAATCTTAGTTAGCGAACAGCATCTCCTCGACCCCTTGTATTTAAAGGGGAGTGGGCTGAGTGAACCCATGACAGTAGAGGGACATATGGAGATGAATATGCCCAACTTCAACCTAACCCCCTCCCCTACTTTCCCTTCATGTTTTAACCCGTATTACCCCTTTACATGTTGCTGCAGTCGAATTATTAAAATTGTATTTCTATAAACAATATTTTTGAATAAGTAAAAGAGAAATTATGCTTCCATTAATGATTTTATGTATGCAGGATATCGTGCACTGGCATAGTTTTTCTTGATATGTACCTAATCCACTGCTCACTTATCATCGACTGTGTTGTTTAGTTATTTTTCTTTGAATGCATCACTTTTTTTTTGAAAATTAATAAAATTCATGAGAAACAAATGTTTCATAGTCCACAATCTGGAGACAGGTGATACCATCGTTATAGGCCCCTGTGTCTGCCAGAACCATTCTCAGGTGCTTGACTGAAGAATATTTGGCGTCTTGGTGCCCATTATGTGTACTGCTCTCCACACCAAATCACCATTGATTCTGTTTGCAGTGGTGTTGTGAAAGACGAAGCTGGACTGCTACAGAGTAGAACCAGGATGTCTTCAGCGATGAACCCTGAAGCCACATGTGTTCCTCACATGCCAGGGCTTCCAAAACGCATTTTCCAGCAAGATAACACTTGGTCACACACAGCATGGGTGTCACAGGAATGCTTTCACATTGACACACTTATGTGGCTTCCCGGTAACCAGATTATCACCAATAGAATATGTATGGGACCATTTGGGACATTTCTATGGCTGGCATCCTTGGTATCATTTCATATGTGTGGACTATGTTGTCTGCTGTCACCCCTCCCCTAATCTTGGGTTGAGTTGAGTGGCTGCACATTGGCCTCCTTTGCAGTATGTTAGGTAATGCATATTTAACTTTTTTTTCTGTGAGTTATAATCACTTACTTACAATCACACATATAAAGTTTCATTCATTTAGGACAACTCCTTCTAGGTGCTTGATATTTTTCTTGACAATGAGCATAGAACAGGGGTGTTCAAGCTTTTGCCATTTTTGGACCACATTGCAAGAAGAAGAGTTGTCTTTCCCCACACTTCTTGGCAGCAATCCATACAGAAACACAGCGGAATTCCGTATGTGGACTTTGCCCATTGAAAACGGTAAATCCACATGTCAATCCACTGCAAAAATCAGGGCAGAATGCCATGGATTTTGCTGTACTGAACTGATAACTTCTAAATCAATGCAACTGGGTAGTGTGACCTAGCTAATCTACTAATGACTGTCTGCACTGGGCCACCCGCTCATTAACTCACACAGACTCACTCAGAGTAGAGTTACCCGGCAGTGACCTGGCTGTAACCTGAGAAAAAAGAAGAGAGGGGGCAGAAAAAGATGGAGCTGCTCCGCTGAGTATGTCCCAAGGCCTCCAGGCCAGCAGCGTGTCACATGATCAACAGAGCCTAGCAGCAGGACTACTAAGCGCTGGACCAATGAGGGAGCTTGCTGGCTTAGACTCACCCAGCATGGCTTCTTGTTGGCTTTCCTCTCCTACAACTTGGAGCAGCAATAGCAGTGGCTGAATTGTAAGTGTCCACCCCAGCCCCCCCCCCTGTTGTGTGCCAGTGTCTCCATACTCTGTCACTTCACAGTCACATACAGTAATATTTGGGCAGGCAGGCTGCTGTAGTTCTTACAGGTATTTAAATGTGTGTTGCAGTTGTATGCAGCACTGTTTAGATATGGGTACAAGTGTGTGGTGGGAGGGGCAGGAGCTGAACTTTTGCACCCGGGTCTTTGAGCCTTTAGCTATGCCCCTGATCTCAGCCCTGTGCATACACACGGAGATATGTCACCTTACTTTTTCTCTTATCTGGAAATGTTTAGATGTGACAACTGACTTTTCCAAATAACATGATTTTGTGACTCCTTGTCACAAAAGGTGTATCCCACTGGCATAACTATAGAGGATGCAGGGAATGTGGTTGCACCCGGGCCCAGGAGCCTTAGGGAGTCCATAAGACCTCTCTTCTCAATATACTAGTACTATGAATAAAGCAAAGCATTATAGTTGGGGGCCCTGTAACAGGTTTTTCATTGGGGCCCAGGAGCTTCAAGCTACACCTCTGCGTTAAGGGGTTAAGAGAAGTTGGGGGCCCCCAAGATAAACTTTTGCACCTAGGCCCATGAGCCTTTAGCTATGCCTCTGGTCTATCCTATGTTACTATTGTGACCACCCAAAGGTTATGATGTGAACTGCAGCCCTTCATGTTGCAATATTTGGATTGGGTTCATAAGATATTGCTGTACTAAACCAAGTTGGAGAAAAAAAGTAAAGGATTGACACACACATACATATATGTGCAGATATAATACATACTCACATGTGACTTTTCAACTGCAATTTAATGCTAAGTGTGAATTAAGTCACAATTTAAAAAAAATGATAAGGGCAAAATCCTTTATGCTTTCACCTATATTCATATCTAGTATTGTAGTGTTGCAAAAGAAGCATCACCCTGTCAAATTTAGTCATGTTAAACTAACAAACAGCTGGAATCTACTTCACAATATTATCAAATCCATAAGGTTCACCTTGTATTTCAGTATCCACTTAATATACTCCAAGCACATATAAAATACTGTATTAAAGCTTAATCCGTACCAGTTTTTTTTTTAATAAGCTGCCATGTGTGTACATAATGTATAACAGTATTTCTGCCCATAATATCACTTGTATCCAGCATTTATCACCATCTTCAACTTTGCAGATGGTATCTGTGATTTCCAGTTTTGTCTCAGCTGCTGGGAGGAGCCTGCTGTTATGCTGTGTTCTATACTCTGTACAGAGAAGATTCCAAAGTCTGCTTTCTAGCTGTCAAAGTTCTAAAACTAGCGCACCTGACACTTCTTTCTATCATATTCATCCACAACCTATATTTTAAGGCTTACTTTCCTTAATAATAGTAATTGTGAACATTTTGGGGAGATACATTCCCTTCTTCAAGCACTTGAAGAAGAGTATATGTCAACCCCAAAAATAGTGATGTAATCTCTTCTGATGAATGAGGTAATTTCAAGTATGCAACAGATGCTGAAATAAATATTAGGACAATGTTTCAAAGAAAATACAACAAAACTATAAGTAGTGGAATCTTCTTTATAGAAGTCATACCCATCTTTACTACCTAATATATGTTATAAAATGATTACTGCCCTAAATGTCTGTAACACGCACAAGGAAATAACAGCATCATGAAGAACACTAGAATACAGTTGAGCAATAAATATATGATTCCAGTAGCTATAACACAGTAAACAAACACTACTGTGTGACTCTCTCTAACTTCAGCAGCTCCCTCCGCTCCTCTTCTGTCCATAGACTTCTATGGGCAACATGAACTATCACCTTCCTCCATTTCCCATTATTCATCTTGTTATCTCTGTTACTAGAGATGGGTATCACTTGACAACAGGCAATGAAGAACAAATGAGTAGGAAGTGGGATTGCAAGTGCCCAGCACTTTGCATGAAATTGCCACAAAAACATTATTATAGGCAAATAAAATACATTGCAATTTTGCTAGTTCTAAAAATAAACAAAATACATAAATCTTGGTATTTGTATAGCGTCAACTTGATCCGCAGAGCTTTCAAGTAATTTATTTATTACTTCCCACCAAGCTGGGTCCTCATTTTACCGACCTCGAAAGGATGGAAGATGAGTCAACCTTGAGCAGGCTAGCTGAACATTGTGGGGATTGAACCCACAACCTTCAGGTCAGGAGCGAGAGCTCTAAAGTGATTTTAATGTAATTTTCCCAGTGCAGTAGAGTTATTATTGTAAACTGGGTCATACATAGAAACGCTAAAAAAGAAATGTAGGCGCTTTGCACCTTAAAAGACTGTTGCACCTTGCTTCAAAAACCCAAAGATCATCATGACCTTGACTGCTGCAGGTCTGGCCAGTTTAGTTCTGCAATCAATGTCCGTTTAAACTGTATACAATATCAAACAAATGCATTAAACATCCAGGGAATGGTAATTAAAATAGAATGATTTGGCCGCATTGCTTACACGCATCAGTCACTTTAAAAATAAAAAGAGGAGCTAATCAAAATTCTGCTCCATTCCCACTTCTGGCAGGCAAATATGAGGCTTAGTTTACATTTCAAACAAGTAGATATTAGATAGTTTAATGTTTGAACAATAATCACAGCTGATTTCATGGCGGTGGATAAATTCCAGACTGTAGAGAACATGAATATAAGATTACAGATGTTATGCCACAACAGCAAACCCAGATGTAGCCCAGATTCCAATACCTTTTAAATATTTGCAATTACAGCACAGACCCTTATCAGTTAATGGCACAGTTACAGAAAGTGTATTTAAAATGCAATTACCACAGTTCCCAGCTTATATTTCACTCATTTATTTCTAAATCTATAACACTAAAATTGATTTGCTTCATAATTTACTAAAATATAATGGGAAAGAAGAGACTTAGGGTACTAAATCAGTCCATGCTGGGTCTTACTCCTGGCGGGTTTGCAGACTGTACAGCATGTATATCAATGTTAATACATTAGTGTTATATCTATCAAACTCAAGATGAAGATTGAGATGGACCTCTGGTGCGGACCGCTGTCTCCAAGGCTAGCTTCTGCAATTTAAATTTGTGCATAGTCCAATTTTATAGCTGTATAGTGCTTATTTAAGTATTTTATTATTTATGGATGAGGGCAAGCACAGAAATTATAGGCCTCTTAGCAAAAAGGGAAGGGAACAGAAAAGGAAAAATGCTATGATTATATACTGGTGGAAATGAAAGTGTTACACCCAGAGTTGCAGAAAATGTATGAACTTTGGATAGTCTCTCAATATTGAATGGCTGAGTGCTGCCTCTGACTGGTCATAGCGCTCAGCCAATCAGAGTCAGCGCTTTCAGGGGGCAGGGATTTTTAAATCCCCAGCCAGAAGAAATGCTATAGAACAGTGTCGGGGAGCTAGGGAGAAGACACGCTGCTAGATGATGTATATCTTTTTTTTATTTTTTACAGCAGCTGGGGCTTATTTCCAGGGAAGGGCTTATATTGCAAGCCCTTCCCGAAAATTCCTGCGGCGGTTGCCTTCCTTCAATTGCTTTCAATGGGGAGGCAACAGCACCGGCCAAAGCAATGGGATAGCATCGCAGTCCTCTGCCACTGCACAGAGCTTCGATTATGTGCATTTGGCAGATCAGTCGAGCGCATTTTTTTGCGCATACAAGATCGCTCATCTGAGTTTGGCCTTAGTATGCAACGTAGGAGGCCTTTTGTTATTCAAAATGTACATTATTTTTAGTTTATAAATCTTGAAGTATGTAAAAAGGTCCTTTTTTGTTCACAGATTGTCAGTGACTGGGTATGCCAAATCATAAAGCTCAAACTTCGCACATTCAAATATCTGAGTTTGAGAAAAATTGGGTAAATTTGCATATATTTAACATGGGGCAATGTTTGTACAGAAGTGGTTACTCAGTCTACACAGGTAAGCTTTAGTACTCACAGACCTGGCACAGGTCCATGCAGAAGGACAACGTTATGTGAAGACCACCAAATTGTGTGGATGGCAGTTGTTGATTGATGGGGAAAGATCACAGAAAGAAGCATAGATCCAAGTAGTGGTTGGAGTCATAGTCATACCATAAACAATTGTAAACCAAATGCTTGAAGTTGGGTTGCATTCTCCGATCTCCATGCAGTGTGTTCCCCTTAACTGAATTTCATTGCCACCAACGACTAACCTAGTGTATTGCTAGAGGCAACTGGACATGTGAATGGAGAACAGTTGTATTTAGTGGCAAATCTTGATTCTGTCTGGTGCAAACTGATAATCATCAACATATCTATCAGCGTTTTGGATAAAAGGGCCCATCCTGCTGTCATTTTACAGTGCCACACAGGTCCAACTCCTGCAGTCATGGTTTGGGTGGGCAATCAGTTATGACAGCAGGACTGAGTTGGTGGCTGATGAAGTCACAATGACTACCCACCAGTATGTGGATAGAGTGGTCCACCCTGTTGTCATACCCTTCATGACCACCATGCAAAATAGTATCTTTAAAGAAGATAATGCTCGTCGATATACTGCTGCATTACAAGACACATGTTGCAAGATGTCACAACCAAGGATTGGCCCGCACAGTCCCCAGATTTATCCACAATAAAGAATGTCTAGGACGTTATAGGTAGACACAATATGCCACACGGTCACTTCTTACTGAAATCTGAACCAAACAGTAATAAACTTTGTCTGGTTCTTTGCACACATCTACCATGTTTCATGAAATTCTACCAATTCCTTCTGGCTGTAACATATATATCTATATATACAGACTCATTGTTAGAAAAAAAATCAAACACCTAGAAGGAATGGTATGAAACTTTCTTTATGTGATTGTAACGTTGATAAAAGTAAGTCATTACAATATCAGAGCAAAAAGATAATTTGTAGCAGACCACTGAGAGGCAAAAGGGAGGACCGACTCCAGCTAGGATGCAAGATGTGATACAGGTAGGCATGGAGGCATGCAAGTTTGATATAGTATCCTGCAGCATATAAGTCCACATTTGCTGTAACTGAGCCTCTAAATTGTACAAACTCACAAGCTGTCGAAGTTGGCGTCCCAGATGGTCTCATACATGTTCTATTGGCAATAAAGTTTGCAACCGGGCAGCCACGGAACTGTGATAATGTTGTGGAGGTATTCCTGTGACACCTTTGCTGTATGTGGCTGAGTATTATTCTGCTGGAAATTGCCTCTTGGAAGCCCTGCCATGGGAGGTAATACATGTGACTGCAGGATGTCCTGAACATATTGTTGATCTGTCATTGTTCCTTTTACCCCCCAGCAGTGGGGGCAGTGTGCCATTCCATAGCAAAGGCAGCATTGAGGCCCTCACCCCTGAATTTCCAGACAGGAATATGGCCATTGTCAGTGCCCAAACTAGAACTGGATTCATCGGCGTAGACAACCTGGTTACACTCTGTAGCAGTCCAGTTTTGTCACTCATGACACTACTGCAATACACATAATGGGCATCGTGAGACCAAATGTCCTTTAGCCAATCGCCAGGAAATTGTTCTGATGGACACAAAGGCCTATAACAAAGATGCCACCTGTCTCTGGATGGTGGACCAGGAAACAGTTGGAGATGCTCGTGATTGTTGGACGATCAGATGATCCTCTATGCTGGTGGCCTGTCAAGAGTGTCCTGAGCCTGATCACCTTGTGTGTGTGCCCTCACTCATACACTGGTCCCAGCACCTCCTGTCTGGTTAGAATGGCCCTGGTGGCAGGTGATTTGTTGATACAATCATCCAGCTTCTCACATACCAATAATGCGGCCCCTCTCAATCTCTGTATGGGCGTCTAGTGGTCAACAAGTTCTACACAGTGGAAAAAGAGGTCACTATACACAAGTAACCTCTGAGAGCATCTTTATAGGCCAAGGGTGGAACCACTTTGGGGGCCTCAGGTGGCAAAATTGTTCATCTAATCACACCACAACTCTAATCATTTGCATATCTTCCTGGGATATAACTACTTCTGGGTGCTTGGTTGCTTTTTAACAAAGAGTGTATATTATGTTACTCATATATTCTACATGAGAAGGAAACAATCTGTCATTACTTTAAGACATAAAGGTCAATCAATCCAGAATTGGATTTGAATTTTGGGAAATTGGAGTCCATAAAGAAATTTATAGAAAATGGGCAGAACTCAGACATTAGAATGTCATAGATGTCATAGTATGAATGTTGACTTCTAGCATATGTTATGGGATTGCCCACACATTCGGGATTACTGGACGGAGGTGATAGCATTTGTATCAGAGCTTTTGCCCTCCCCATACACAATCACTTTGGATCCCCCAAAATAGCAAAATTTGGTTTAGTAGATGAAGAACAATGGCCTTATCACATGCAAATCTTTTTAAGGGAGGTATTACTTTTGGCTCAGAAAGCGGTTGCCCTGAGATGGGTGGCTGACGAGTCTCCATCCATATAGGGATGGAAGAGCCTGGTTAATACTGTGTTACTGTATGAAAAGGTCATTTATTAGTACAGCGGCTGATCGGCTAAATTAAAAACAAAACTAGGGTCTTTAGGTAGATAACTGTACTACCATACCTTATCACTAATGCCACTTTATAGCCACAAAGAGCAAACAACTACTAATGCAGACTCTTTCATTGTTCATTGTTTATTCACCATCTGAAGATTGGAAAAGGTTCTTTACCCTGGTCAATTCTGACTGAACTATATAATGCTTGTCGTGGGTGGGCTAATAAAGTAGATTTTTTTAGTTACATCCCATCTTATCTTCGGGCTCTTAGGGGCCATTTAGACACAATGATCGTCACACAAAATTCATTAGAACGATCAAAAGTGAGCAATGGTTTTGCTTTTAAAGACAGACATTTTAACCCAATGAAAATCGCTGGAAAATGGGCGTAGCGGCCGGGCATTTCAGTCGTTAGATGATCGTTGTGAAGCGTTTGCATTAACCGATAATTGAGCGATTGTTAGTTTGAAGTCATGTGCATTTAGTGAAGGGAAAAAAAGAGCTTCTTTGTATTGGCTCGTGAAAATCGTGGGAGCGCTTATCTTCTCTTTTAAAACAAACCTCGCTGTTTGGCAGTGACAGAGAGAAACTAGATGTCTTTAATATAAAAGTAAAAAAAAGATGCCTATTCCAGGCGATCTGTGTTAAGGCATTGCGAAAGAGTTCTATGAAAAAAACTAGGTGGTACAAACAATAGTATATTTCAAAAATACATGTAGTTTTGTGTATTGAGCTATTAGTGACCTAAAATCTAGTAACAAAATTTGCGCAAGCCTAAATAAAAATAATCCATGAATCCGAGACCTTAGCACATGTGTTTAAAAAGGCGAATTAATTTTTCATTGATCTTGGTTGTTGCTTGTAGGGTACGTCACAACAGTTGAGTACTAGGTTGACGTGTTAAAATCGAAGCTTTGTCCTCCCGACAGCCAATCGCTCTGCCTTTAGCCGGCTGAATGTACGCCCCACCAAACGATTAAACACTCCCACCAAATCGCTGAACGAATGTCATTTAAACCGAACGAAAAGCAAACTACTGAACGATGAATTTTAAGCGGACTGAAAGACAATGATGAACAAATGCACGATGGGCGCGTGTTTACACACAACGATGAACGCTCAAAAGACGGCTTTGAGCGAATCTTGAGCACACTTGTTGTGTCTAAATGGGCTTTACAGTCTGCTTGCCTTGTGGCCCATGGCTAAGTTCATGCTCTAATAAAATGGTAAATTAATCTAAAGTACACATACCTGCAATATTTAAAGGGGTTGTCCCGCGCCGAAACGTTTTTTTTGTTTTATTCAATAGGCCCCCTGTTCGGCGCGAGACAAACACAAGGGATGTGTTAAAAAAAAAAAAACAGTTTAGTACTTACCCGAATCCCCGCTCTGCGGCGACTTCTTTCTTACCTTAGCAAGATGGCCGCCGGGATCTTCACCCACGATGCACCGCGGGTCTTCTCCCATGGTGCACCGTGGGCTCTGTGCGGTCCATTGCTGATTCCAGCCTCCTGATTGGCTGGAATCGGCACACGTGACAGGCGGAGCTACGAGGACCAGCTCTCCGGCACGAGCGGCCCCATTCACCAGGGAGAAGACCGGACTGCGCAAGCGCATCTAATCGGGCGATTAGACGCTGAAATTAGACGGCACCATGGCGACGGGGACGCTAGCAACGGAACAGGTAAGTGAATAACTTCTGTATGGCTCATAATTAATGCACAATGTATATTACAAAGTGCATTAATATGGCCATACACAAGTGCTGAACCCCACTTGCTGCCGCGGGACAACCCCTTTAAGCTTTAGCTGTATTCTACGCATGGAGATGTTCCTAAGTTCTCTCTATATAACTATATTGTGAACATTTTACTAGCTTCTCCACTTACAGAATGTTCCAACTAAGATTTTTCATTGCATCGGTAACTGTCAGACAAAGATTTCGAACTACCGTCGGGCTGTCCTTCTGATTTCTCTGTCTTATAAACATTCCCCTGATGTTTTAAGATTGAAGTAAGAGTCGCGTCATCTAACAGCCAGAAGTACAGTACTTGACTTCAGTCGGAAAGTGCACAATTTGATGCCATTTCTTGGATCTCTGCTAGGGATCCTGAGGAAACATTTGAGGGTTTGCACTGCTTTTATGATCCCTACAATGGTGGAAGGCATCAGATATAGTTTGTGATGGAAATGGATTGATACTACAAAGAATTTTCAACAGATGTGACTTCCAACTGTGCCAACAATATACAAAGGACTTACAGTCTATGTCCGTCTTTTATCAGCACTTACTGTATATATGTGGCAACATTGTGTTACAGCATTAGGATCTCTTTATTTTTGGCATTGTCAAGCTTTTGATATTTAGCATTTTTATACAATAGAAAATAGCAGCACAACTCGAATATATTTACAAATCTTTTAAGCTGTTTTTGGGATCCATGTACAAGGCTGCAGTAATAATGCATGTTGTATAGCTCTGTCATATTGCACCCATAGACTATTATAAGGCCATAGCTCATCACATATTATAGAGCAGCACACAGAGGTTTGTTTCATGGATTGATACAAAATCCATAGGAATAAAAATGGTGGCATGTTTCATTGCATGCTATATTAAGGATTAATTCTTATAGAGGGACCACACAGAACATTCATGCCTACAGCTCAGTAAAGCTTCATTCACATCTCCATGGTGGTAAACCATTTTCCTGTTCGAAGGACAGGTCAACCCTATAGCAGAAATAAATAGGACCAACGAATCTATTGATTATAGTGTGCTCTGTTGGACTTTCATAAAGCCACTTGGGGTATATTCATATGGGCAATATGCCCAATCCACCCCTCCCCCCCTCAAGAGGGATCCATTTGCACAGATTGATTTAGAAGGGTTTCTTCTAATTTCCTTTTTTGTGCGCACATTACTCTTGCTCACAAAAAATAGGACCTGCTCTACCTTCTTGCATATTTGCGCACCAAGGGCTGACATAGAAGTCTATGGAGGTGCACAAATGCATGCACAATATGCAACAGGATGCACAATATGCTGCATGAACCCTTTGGGAAAAGCACACACCGGGACCCCATTAGGCTTTACAGTCATTTACATCAGGACGGGGTGGTGTCACCCGCCCATGTGCACAGGCCATGCCCGTGCAAATATGTACTGTTAGGCCGAGGTTAAACTAGTGTGTTTGAATTGTGTTTTAATATGTGATACATTGCGGCAATTCAAATGCATTGATTTTTGCAGTTGCATTCACACCAGCGTTTAGTCATTGAGTATCAGAAACACTATCTTTTCTCCTTAGGGAGAGCAACTATATACGGCGAGTGAGGAGACTCAAATGGCCATGCAAGCTTCTCTGGGTAATATGCAAATTAGGGAGATGGAATAGATGGCACTGTGGAGGATTTATTCCATTTGTCATTGAGTATAATATGCCTAGCATGTTCTGTTTTACCGCGTAGTATGACTGAGGGCTCCTTCACACGGTCCTTGTTAGCCCAGCCTAAGGTACGCAGGCACACATGCAAACAAGCCTTGTTCACTGTGTGAATACATTGTGCTGAGGCGACCATATTTGCTCATACGCTCGTCTTAGGCCAGCCTGATTACGAGATGGACAGAACTCACATGGCCATGGTCATATGAATGAGCTAATTCACATGGGTGATTTTTCTCTCAGACCTATATTCCAAGGTCGGCCTCATTCGCACAGGCATATGCAAGTGTTGTCCATGAAAAGCTTACTGGTGTATATGTGCATTTTTTTTTACGTCCCTTTTTCATCACTGCCTTAAAAAAAATGCGAAAAGGCTGAAATTAAGGTACTTTTCCTTCCACTGTCTCCTGACAACATGCATAAAAAACGCAGTGAATACGCACGGAACATCTGTTTTCACTTCTTTTTTTTTAGCCCTTCCATAGGCAATTTTGGTCCATGATACAGACTGAGGGCGGCTTCACACGAGCGCATTTGTGCAGAGAATAGAACCCATTGTTTTCAATGTGTTCATTCACGCTTTCGCTGTTGTACGCACATTCAGCACGCGCAAAAAAAGGCAAGATGCTTTATTTTTGCATGCATTTGTGCACCTTAGGCCTTAGTCACACGGGCGTTTTTTCACGCGATTTGCGCATCGCATGACGGATGCGCATGCGCAAATCGCGTGACCGGCGCCGAAAAATCGGCCCAAAAATCGCCCGAAAATCTGCTCCTAGCCGCGTTTCATTAGAAACGGGCCGGAGCTGTCCAGCGCATTGCATTCAATGGAGACGGCAATACAGCGGCTCCATTGAATGCAAGCGCTGCGGGCGAGTGTGGGATGATTTGTCGGGAAGGGGTTAAATATATAACCCCTTTCCTGCAATGCATCCTGAAAAGTGAAAAAATAAAAAAAAATGTATGTACTCACCTGCTCCCGGCAGCTGGAGATCCCGGTGGCCGGCCTGCAGTGGGTGTGAAGGGGGTGTGACTCAGGCTTGCCCCTGATTGGCTCAGCGCTGAGTCAATCAGAAGCAAGTCTCAGTCACACCCATTCATGAATTCATGAATGGGTGTGACTGAGATCAGCCTCTGATTGGCTCAGGCTGAGCCAATCAGGGGCAAGCCTGAGTCACACCCCCTTCACACCCACTGCAGGACCGCCGTGGGGATCTCAGGCTGCCGGGAGCAGGTGAGTACATCCTTTTTTTTTATTTTTTCACTTTTCAGGATGCATTGCAGGAAAGGGGTTATATATTTAACCCCTTCCCGACAATTAACCCCGCGCACGCCGGCAGCCCATTGCTTTCAATGGAGTCGGCTGTATTGCCGCTCCATTGAATTCAATGGGCAAACATCGTTCTTCTCTGCCACAGCTGTTCCAGCTGTGGCAGAGAAGAATGATTTGTCTTCTATATGTTCTCAATGGGGTCGGCGCTGCTGCCGCCGGCCCCATTGAGCGCATATAGAGAAGAGAACAGGAATCGCAGATCGCAGATAGGTGCGATCTGCGATTTCTGTTCTCTAATTTATCGGACGAGCGCATAAAAAGCTTCATGTGTCCGATACCATTGCAAAGCAATGGTTTTAAAAAATCGCCGGACGCATGCGCATGCGCAAATCGCGGCAATATACGCCCGTGTGACTGAGCCCTTAGGCACCATAGGAGTCTATAAGAAAGTGCGAAAATACGCACTTGATCCCTGAAAAATTGCGCAATAAACTGCAAAATTTTGTAGGGAAATCAATAACACCAGGGACAAAATAGGCTGCACAGCCTTTTCAATCACAACACGGGTGTGCCGCACCAATGTGCATGGTCACCCGCAGCACAGAAAGCACAGTTATAAGCGCTGATACGCCAATGATAGCACCATTTTCACAGCACATCTGCACTTATGTTTGTCTGCAAGAGCCCTAAGGTCGACTCCACACAACCGTATGAACAAATTTGCTTATAGTCCAATGTATTTGTGCATGAGCGAGGTTACTGAGGCTGATTTGCGCGCACGTCTGCGCATAGTACTGTACTTATTGCACAAACAGGACCAGTTCACATGATGCCTGACACACCCCTTCTGTGGATTAAAAGGCTATTTAGCCTAAAAAGTGTATAGAGAGCAGAAAGGAGGGGTAGGAGGGAGTAGAATGAAATACTGCAAGGAAAACTTGAAATTTCAGATACAACCTGCAGGCAGCAAGTCAGGAAAAGAGCAGCATGCAAGTCATATAATGACTAGAAATTGTGCTACTCCTCATGTACACACATGGCTGCTTGTTCACAAAAAAGTCATCTGAAGATACAGATACACTTTTCGGTTAGGTTTCAATCATGTTTTGTCATTTGGCGTATATACTTGGACATTCTCCTGCTGCATATACTGTGGGAGTGCAGTATACAGAGTGGCCTGCAGAGAGCTAGAGACAGGCATTCTGGTACTGTAAAGAAAAGATTAACTCCTATGGGTAGAGTAGGAACTAGAAAAAAGCTCAGTTTCTAACACACTCAGGGGAAATGCTGGCTGCTAGCCAGAGAGGTGTTGAGAGACGCCCCATCAGGACTGGGAGCCTGAGGTCACGTGCAGACCAGTTGTGGGAACCATCATGCGTCTGACGGAGGAAGACGCCCTCTAGACACCCCGGGCGGGGTAGTGACAGTGGCCCTGTGGGTTTGTGAACCCTAAATTATGGACTTTATGCTGTGTGTGCTCCTACAAAGTTTGCTGTGTGATGGAAAAATAAATGCAGACAGGTGCCAGTTTTAAAAGAGTCCAAGTCACCTGGAGCCATGTATGCAAGTGTCGTGTCCATTATGGTCCGAAACCCCCTTGCCACAATACCCATAGACTATCATTAGCTGGACATACAGTATGCCAAAAAAAATGTTTTTTTTTTATTATAGTGGAGTGTCTTTCATTCAACTTTATTGAAAAGCATAGTTGACTATGCTTCCAATACAACTATATGCAAAATGAGTATACTGCACAGTATTTATTTTTACACTGGGAGTTGAGGGCAGAAGTATGTAATTCAATAGGAACCCAGTACCATATGCTTGTGGCAAAAATCAAGGGTTGACCATTAGGGATCTCACTTCCTTCTAATTTGCAGTATAATTCCTACTGACATATGAATCTGTCTCTAGTAAAAGACATAACAAGGCGGAACACAAGAAGTGAAGGGGAGTGACTCATACGGCACACTGAAGTGTATAGTGAGCAGAAAGGAGGGGGTAGGAGATAGTAGAATGACTTAGAAATACTGCCAGAGAAAACTGGCAGACTGTTTTAAAAATGAACCTGTCCCTTTAAAGACAAGGAAACAGGGAACAGTGTTTGATACTTATTGGGCTCCCCATTTCAGCGCTGTGCCCCTGCAAAGTTGATGCATGCACACATCATGACCCCTTTCATACAATTTGTGAATGCATTCTCCCATTCACTTCTATGTCAGAGTATGAGCATACAGCCAGCTGAAAAGAAGTCACACTGTATGTAACAAGCTTATGGAGACACAATGCAGGAATGGGGTACCTGATGAAACACATCCCCCAGACTTCCCGCATCCTCAGGTTTGAACTCCATAATATAATATACAGAGCATAAACATGATGACAGGTTCCCTTTAAATCTTCCCACCAACCATAATGTTCATACATCCTATGAACCTTGCCAATGACTGAACAGACTACTAACTACTTGACAGAGAGCAAATCAATGCCATATTTGAGAAATATAACATACTTAAAGTTACTTTGCCAAACTATAGATTCAGAAGGACATTGCTAATTCTAAAATTTGTGGTGGTCAATGTTCAGATCACTATTTACCTACAAGTCACAATCCAGCCTCTTCAGTTCAGATACTAAATCTGCGACTATTGCGAGTAAAAGCTACATACGGTACTACTTGTCTATGAAGACGGTCATTGCAGGTCTTCAATCCCAAAGCTTCTAAAAAAATATTATCATACTAATGAAGGTGATTTTGTGACCTGAGATAAATGTCATGATTTTAATTAACCGGTTCCAACATTAATGCAGAAATGTCACATGAGGTCACCAAATAAAAGTAGAGTTTGTCAAAGTGCATCAGAAAATCTATGGCAGATGGAAGTTCTATCATAAATAAGTATTAAGTGAATAAAAATGGCAATTACAGTTTGGAGAATTACAGAATCCAAGTCCTGTACTAAAGCATCTATAGGAAAAATATCAAAGACTAAAAATGGAATTGTCCTAAAAATATAATTTACCCACAGCGTTGGCATTTGTCTTGGAGGAGGGATTGCAACAAGCCATAAGGGATTTTCCATAGAAAAACTATTGATGACCCATCCTCAGGACAAGTCATCAGTAGTTGATCAGCTGGACTCCAACACTTGGTTGGAGTTGGCTCTGACACTTGTGTAGTGGTCAGCACTTGTAATTGCAAGCATAGCTGTCATTGATTTTAATGAGTGCTGCACCGGCAAATTCAAGCACCAACCTCTGCTCCGACCTCTGTGTATTGTACTGCTGACTGTGGGCACCCAATCAGCTAATCTTCCTGGATCCTTCTGCAATCAAGAGGCGGACCTCAGCTGATCATCTATTGATGACCTATTCTGAGTATAGGTCAACAATAGTTTTTGTATGCAAAATCTCTTTAAATGTCCCCTTACTATGACAATAATGTGTATTATCCCTATGCTGTGTCAACATTTTGCAGATTATGTCTGTGTTTTAAAGGGGTTGGCCAGTTTTTTTACTACCTCTGAGCAGCGAGCGTCAATGATGTGTACATGGTTCTTACAAAACATTTTTACTTATTCTGATGTCCTGTTCTTTATTCTCTTGTAGAGAAATAAATCAGCTCTTATAGGTGTTGCTCCCCAAGAAACTGACAAATATAATACCATACTCACTCCAAGTTTCAGAACACGACTGGCATTATTTAGGTCAGTGCCTTGGGGAGCAGTGCACATAGTAGCTGGTTTATTTCTCTTGCACACTACATGGTTATAAGCCATGGCAAAGGCCTGCAGATCCCATCAATTGAAGACTTATTGAGCCTACTGCTTTTAATCTTTAAATGCTTCTATGCAGTTGTGCTAATATCTAGCATAACTCTATCAGTTGAGACTAATAACTATTTGTACCCTCTTGGTTTGGTTTGTTGACTGGAGTTTACTACACCAGATAGCACCTCCTTGTCTTTTCTTCCCCGCTTTCTTTCCTTAGAGTCTTCTGAAATACATGTTCTTGAAGCCCCACCCCAACCTGTTGGCCCACTTCCTGGATGGCTCAGACGGTGGACTCCAATGAAAGCTTATCAATGGAGAAGGCATGATGATTTGTTGATCACATCTCCTTACATAGGCTACCATCTTATGGATGGCAACCCCAAAATCAATGTCATATATACCAGACATAGCACTCATTAACCCCTGGACGAAGCTAAGGGCAAAACATGCGCATTGGCGCTCAGGGGTTTTTCCAGACCCTCGATCACGTGGTAACACTTTATCATGTGCATGATACTGAGTTGGTTGCGCCTATTGTAAGTTGATATGAGTATGATTTTCTTTAGGAACTTCATATATATGTGACCTGAGTTGATGTATTTCCCTACGTATTGATGCTGCATTTCCATCATGCTCTGTTTTTTAAATGTTTTTATTATATATGTAGTTCTCAATACACAATTTTTTAATGATAATTTCTGCAGTCCTGTCTTGGATATTGATTTTGGGGTTGTCATATAAATATGTAGGACTGACATATTTGGTGAGATTATAGCTGTCTTCATATAGAATTGATCTTATCGATACTATCGATCCAAGAAGCTGGCCAAAGGGAAGAGGAGGCTGTGGCTTCAAAGAAAACCTGAATGGCACATTAGAAGAAATAAAGATGTTCCATATACACATTCATTTCTCAGAAGCAGCAATAAACTGGCCCACCCCTTTAAGAAAAAACACAAAGCACAAAGTAGAAATCACTGATGATCTGAAATAATTGCAGGCAGTGGTTATGGTGGAGTTCAGCCCATATTCAAGTTTTGCTATGTGACCTTTTAGTTACTTATTACTCCTATTTATATACCTTTATCCATGTCCTTTATCTATTATTGTCATTGAATCTGAAACCCCTTTTTGACAGTCTATTATATATGATCTTCATTAACACCTTTTTCTTAAGATAATGTTTCCTTGGAGACGGCAGTACAGAGACTTACAATGCATTCCTCATTATTTCTTACTAATATGTTCATAGAATCCTTACTAGTATTTATTCTACTATGCAACACTTTGTGCTTAGATTTCATTTCAAATATTGTACTATCATAGATGACTAATGGTCAATATGCCCAGCTGCTAACTAGGTCAAGATTTTCACTAGTTTTTCAAACACAATAATTAGAGATCTATCCTCTGGTTTAAGCATCTGAGGATGATGAAAGCGGATCCTCAACCACTTACAACATCATTTTTTTAATTAAAGAAAATGATGGTTTTATGTTTGAAAGGACTTTAAAGACTATGTTATATTATGCGCTACTTGAATTTATTTGAGTGCACTCTGCTTTTTTTGGAATGAAACGACTTAAAAAAGCAGCTTACAGGTTTGTTATGGTTAACAAACTCATTTTAGCTTCTCGCGAAAACTTAAAGCTCCACTTTTAGACTTAACCTGGACTAGTATGCTGGGCCAATAAAAATTAGGATATTTTTTATGTTCTAGGTCATTATTGGAAGAATGGGTTTTGTTTGCTCTTAGTCCCTTGTTTACAAAGAAAGAAATGGCAAATCGGCAAAAATAAATATTCTTAAGAGTAGAGCATACTAGCATATTTTGGCGAAGTACAACCAGTAGTATGACACCAAAAGAGGCAGACTATGTGACTGCTATGGGGCCCACAGGACTGGGGATGGCCAGGTGTCAAATGGCCTAACCTCCTTGTCCCAGATGCTAAACCTCTGCTCTATTTCCCTCTCCCGAGCCACCAGTAAGAATCTTCATACAAAACCCACGCAGTCATACGGACACTGGCCGGAGCGCTGTGGACATCATCTGACTACTCCTCCTTCTGCTCCTGGAGTGCAGCATACAAGAAGGGGAAAGGAGTTATATGATGTGCAGAGAACTCTAACCAGCATCTGTGTGACTTCGTATGAAGACCGTTACTTGTAGTTCAGCTTGTGGGACAGTCCTGAATTCACAACTACTAAGTCGGAGCCACTATTACTATGAAGGGGCCACAATGGGGGACAAAGTCACTTAACTGGGGCCACAGAGGGTGGCACATTTACAAAACGGGGTCCATTATTCTTAAGTGGTGGCCACAAAGTGAAACACTATTACTAAGCAGGGACCATAAAGGGAGACGCTCTTACTAAATGAGGCAACAAAGGGGGACACTATTACTGGGCACTATTACTCTGGTGGCATTGTGGGTAGTGGCTGGATGGGAAGAGTGTGTAGAGATGAGTCGTGGCTGAAATGATTCTTCATGATGGCCTGAATCCAGATGGCAGAAAAAAAAGGAAAGTGGAAATCACCAGAATCGACATCATAGAAGACATCACCTGTGATTCCTGGAGGTAAGTACACTGTAATCACTATCACTCAGTGGAAATAGTATCGGAGTGACAGGATATGGTGACAGACATATTTTGAGTCATACTATAGCTGAGCATGTTCTCTAATAGAACATATATCATTCTTACTTTCTCTGGGGGGGGGGGACCCAATCTAGAGTTTCACTATGGGTTCCCATGAGTTCTGTGTACACCCCTATGTACAGCTCTAAAATACAATACTCACAGATGGTATAGGATTTGACTGTACCTTATTATGCCACAAATCATACAGAATTTAACATAAAATATGCATTGCAAGAAATTGTACAGAATCTCTCTGAAATATGGAGTGAAATTGCTTCACATAGGGTGTCTACAATTCCAAAATATGAAGCCACAGGGATTCTGCATAACTTTGAACAGATTCCAAGAACACCTTTGACATTTGCCTGACTTACAAACATCATTATAACACTGGGGACAGTAACTGAAAGGGGTACCATGTTTATAAAATGCATTCCTATCCTGAGGATAGACCACCAACAGTAGAATAGTGGGCCATGACACTTTGCTCCCCCATCAATCATCTATTTGAAAATCCCACGGCATTCTGGCAAATGCCAAATCCCTTTCACTGTTTCCAAGGTACTGCTATCTACTGTTAGTAGTGCCTGTGCCTGGTATTGCAGTAACTGCAGCTTAGTTCCGTTCAAGTGAATATAACTGAACTGCCATTCCGGCATAGCCATTTTTAAATGTGCAAAGTGGCTGGCAAAGAATGAAGTGGACTGGTCAGTCGCTAGAGTGCTGCAGCCTCATCAAAAAGCTGATCACAAGATGTGCAGAGAATCTTATATTGATAGCCCACCTTACGAGGGTTGTCTTATGACAGGTTTTACCTTGTGTGCAGAAACCCAAGCCAGGGCTCAGCCTGAAATGAATGGCAGCGGGTGGCTGAGCTTGCATACCAATGCTCCAATGGGAACTTAGGAAAAAACTAAGTTGTCTATCTCAGACAGACCCAATGAAGTTCAACCTGAAAACAAAGGTTACACCTATGGGTGTGGCAGGAAACAACATAAAAGTTACAGTTCCTGCCCCTGCCAGGGGGAGAGTACAGAGCAGCAGAGCTGAAATGCTGCAAGCTGAAGGTCCAGTGTAGACCAGTAAAGGCCCCAGGTCGGACAGGGACAGCAACCCTCGACTCATACCCTGCTGGGGTTCAAAAAATGGACTATGTGATATGCTGTACATGTTTGCTGTGATCTGAAATAAAACTGGCAGGCACCAGATTTAAAGAAACACAATTCTCTGGAACATTTTCTACATGTGTGCAGCCCATTCCAAACCGAGATGAAGATGATCTGCAGGCAAGTGACCCCAACTTGCCATACATGATGAGGGATGCAGGCACAAATAGAATGGTGCACAAAGCTGCAGTAAGAACTGTACAGTGTAAAGTGGATATCTGCTGGGAGCAGTATTGCAGGAGGCTGAAATTGTGGTCGCTGTGAGACGATGGAAGTTTACTGGAAGCTACTGAAGTGCATACTGAACAAATAGCTCCTGTAACAGCTGAAAAAAAGAGTGATGTGTAGTCTCAAGTCTCCAATGTGAAAGCTGAGAAAGTTGCTGTTTCAGGTGAGATGCAGGATGAGGGAAAAGCCAGTGCATTGTAAGTGAGAAACATATTGAAGTTCCTACTGTGAATTATGTACGCACTGAGGAAAATGTTTTAAAGTTAGTTGAGAATGTGCAAGAAAGTAGAAAGGTTCTCAGTTTTACAGAACATGAAGAAAGTGGCAGTGATAGCCCCACACATAGAGACCCCGAAGCTTGGAGTTTTGACCGCAGAAGCGAAAAGGCTGGGATGCGGCCTACAGCCTTTATCAAGTGGGGTGGGGATATGTAGTAGTGAGGTATATAGAATGCCTGCAGAGAGTGATAGACAGCCACTCTGTAACCTGAAACCAGAGGTAAAACCTTTAGGTGTGACAGGAAGCGACATAAAAGTCTCAGTTCCTGCTACACTCAGGGGGAGAGTACTAATGCAGCAGAGCTGAAGTGCTGCAAGCTGGAGGTCCAGTGTGGACCAGTAAAGGCCCCCATTCGGACAGGGACGACAACCCTCGACTCATACCCTACTGGGGTATGAATAATGGACTATGTGATGTGCTGTGCATGTATGTTGTGATCTGAAATAACACTGGCAGGCACTAGATTTAAATAAACACAAGTCTCTGCAACATTTTCTACATGTGTGTGGCCCATTCCAAACCGAGAGGTCGACGATCCTCAGGTGAATGACCCTAGCCTGCCACAGTATATGTAAAGTGGGTTATCCTATCACTTGGAGCCATGTTCCTTTACTGTGAAAATGGACTTTTGTTTACATAAATGTAACAATAGATTCAAGTATCTCTTTAAAGTAAAACATCAGTGTGGTTTCACACACAACTTGTTTAGTAAAAACACCATAGTTCTTTTCGCAGTTTTTAATGTAATTTTTTGAGAGCACCCATTTAACAATTTTTTGGGGGGTGTGCATTAAAAATTGGAGCCCATGAGTGACTTATGCACAACTAAACTTTTACAGAGGCATACATCAGCGTATTATATCAGAGGTAAACAAGTACGGTAGACAATGGAAATTCCTCCAAAAATAAGTCTCTGAGAAAGGACTTAATGAGAACAGAGTCCAAACTAGTGCCATCTATTTGTGGTAAAAATGAGAATGCAAAGAAATGTGCCCCAAATGACATAACAAATTAACCATTTATATAAAGTTGATATTTCAACAATGTCCTCACTAAGACATATCTACATCATAGAAGGGGTCCTTTACTTGGGACCCTCTATATGAGCAAGAGAGAAAAGCTATTAACAAATAGTGTTAAGTGAACCAAACCAGTAGAACCCTGTTGAGGGTCGAACTTTGCTAAATGTTTAGTTCAGCATGTACCCATGTACTCTACCTGATATGCGGTTTTATTGGTTTGGTTTGCTCACATTGGTGTATAACACTGTCTAAGACCCATAAAAGTGCAGTATGACACTCTCATACAAAGATTTAATGGCTCTTGGATAGGGTCATACACAAGGTTTATAGGTTTTGATGGTCTTCTGGTTCACTTCGGACCAACCCCAAAAATTCAGCGAATTGGCCAGACTGAACTTTTCAAAAATTACTAAGTGTAAGGCCTCCTGCACACGGGCGGATATTTGCTGTGGAATCCCCAGTCACCGTCCGTACCACGAATCCGCAGCAAATATCACCCATTACTTCCTATGGAGATCTGTTAAAAAGACGTTGACAGAGCAGGTACGCACAGACGCTGCTGCTGCCAGAGCCCGATTCCACATGCGGAATCTGGCTCTGCCGTGTGCAAGGGACCATAATACAAAAAATATTTTTAATTATGGGCTGGATTTTACAATAAACAGTATTTTTTATAAGACAACCCCTTTAAGGGAACATTACCGCCTGTGATACCTCACTATATCAACTCTATAGCAACATAGTCTTCAAATTTTGGGAATTTAACACTATTTCAATACTAAAAATCCAAACATTTCAAGCAGAGTGCAGAATACAAATATCTTGTGGAAAGAAATAGCGGATATACAAGTGAACATCATAGGAGAACTACAGTAATGACAATTGATTAGTTTTTTACACCCATCCAAGTACTAGCAGCAATAAATTATGCAAGCTTCATGTAAAAATATATTACTTCTACTTCTTACTCTTTGAAAACTTTACAGCACACTTAATGTGGTGTAAAGAATTGTGGTTTATGGCTGCACATTATGGAAGAAATATGGGAATCCCAGAGAGGTATAATTGTTTGATTTATCAGCAGCCAAAAAAATCAGCTCCTGTCTAGTGCGGCTTGTTTGGGTAAAGAGGCATCTTGATTTCTTACAAACATCAAACCTCTCTGTAATTAAATATATTCTAGCGGGAAACATTTGTCCAGAAAAATGTGGTTATCTCGGGAAGTTACTTGGGCTAAAGAATCCCTGTGGTTTGCAGTTTAAACTATGTGTTACCTTATTTTTTCCATGCTGTGAGTTCACCCAGGAATAACCCAACACTGTGCACTGTAAAATGTCAAACGTCATTCTTTTAACTGCTTCTAGAAGCATGAAGGAATCACAGAGTGGACACAATTCTTTCATGTCCTCAGATTTCTCTTGGGATTTGTTCTGATGCAGGGAATTTGTGAGTGTCAGAAATATAATGAAAATAAAAAAAAGGGGAGAAACATGTATTTGTGCCAGCACCAACTCAACAAAGGCAAAAAGAGACCAATGTGGGCTATTGGTCTATATAGTATATTAGTATCCAAATAAGCAGGTGTAAAAATATTAACTTTACCAATCAATGCTTTTTAAGGCAGCACTCTGTTGCCTCAGTTTTAAGGCAGATATGTTGTCAGCAAACTATTGTTTAAAGGCTGCATGCTATAGGGAGCAATTCACTTTCCTGTTGGCTCAAATGATAAAAAATATTGTGCAGTTTAGTTAATAAAAGCTATCAATGATTGCAGTGGACTCATAGCTTTGAGTCTGGTGTATTAATAAGGGTAGTACCCCTCCACCTTTCCCTCCTATTAGTCCAGCTTCCCAGACTTGCCTACCTCTGCAGTTTCTGGCAGACACGGGCATCATTCTGCTTTCTCTATTACATGAACTGTTGCACACTTCTCCCCAGTACATTAGGGGTTACTTCTTTCAGTGCTCTCAGCTCAGCTGTAGGGCATGGGCAATTACCTCCCTATTTAGCTAAGCTGGGAATTCTCCCTCATTGCCTGAGTGTTGGTGTGTGTTTGTCTCAGACACCCAGCATAGGTCCTGTATTTTACTACTTTATCTGCGCTTACTCTGCATTTATATCTGTATTCATTTGTTTGCTGCCTTCCTGCTTTTGTGCAGATCCTGTCTCTGTCCTCATTGACTGTCCTTTATTGCCTTCCAGTCTCTGCACGATTCTCGTCCCTGTGGTGTTTACCATCCTATACTGTGTCCTATCAGCGATTGTCAGGCCTGAGAGTAAGACTGTGGGGTTGTTCTGACAAGGACGCCTACCCCGCCCTTAGGCAGAGGTGCCCTCATTTCCCTGACTAGCAAAGGGTGAGATTTCACCTCAGACCATTGAGGGTCAGCTGCCAAGCCAAACTGGTAGATTGGCCCAGTGGGTTCACACTCACAGTCCCTAACACCTCAGTGCCCTTCATCAGTGACTGATGATCGCTGTGTATTTTTATATAAGCAAACATATATGCAACTGATAAATTGCTGCTGACTGGGGTAGGAGGAAGCAGAGATGGGCAAGTGGAGCGCTCCTCTCATGGGAGATAGAGAAAGACATGGAGAGCACTCCCCTCATGGTAGGAAGAGAGAGATGGGGCGAATGCTTCAGTTATGGAAGGCAGAGATAAGTGGGAGGGAGCAAGGCCCTAATGGAAGGCAGAAAAAGGCAAGGAAGGATACTACCCTCATGGGAGGAAGGGAGGTGGGTGGAACACTCTACTCTTGGGAGGGAGAGAGAGGTGGGTGGGAGTGATCCTCTTATGGAAGGCAGAAAGTGGCAGGTAGGGATGCTCTCGTCATGGGAGGCAGGGAGAGGTGGGGTGAACGCAACCATCAGAGAAGGCAGAGAGTGGTGTGAAAGGAATTTCCGTCATGGGAAGCAGAGAAACATGATGGGATGTAGAGAAAGGCAGGTGGAGTACTCCTGTCATCTAAATAAAAAAACGTGGGTGGTGATGAAAACACTCCCCCTCATGGGAGGCAGAGAGGGATGGAGAGAATGCTCTCTCATGGGAGGCAGAGAGAGTGGGGAGAATGCTCTCTAATGGGAGGAAGAGAAAGAGGTGGTGTGAACACAACCCTCATGGAAGGCAGAGAGAGGTGGGAAAAGCATTCCTTTTATTGAAGGTAGAGAAAGATGATAGGATGAAGAAAAAGGTGAGTGGAGTGCTCCTGTCATCAGAAGCAGAAAGAGGGGGCGGTGGGGAAAGCATTCCCCTTCATGGGAGGCAGAGAAGGAGGGAGATAATGCTCCCTCACGGGAGGCAGAGAGAGGTGGGGGAGCAATCCCCTCATTGGGGGCCAAGAGGGTGGGGGCAGTAATCCCCTCATAAGAAGCAGAATGAGTTGGAGGGAATGTTCAGCTCATGAATACTGAAGACTCATAACTTCTATTAGCCCAACAGCATTATACTTTTTTTGTGCCATTTGGGCTAATAGGAGGGTGGACCTGTCTTTTTGTTTACCTTAAACAGGGCAGCATGTTTAGGTGACAGGTTCACTTTAATGGTAGATCATGACTAAAAGAAGTTTGTTTCACCAACATTTTAGTGATTCTTGCTACCCAGTTCTATTTGTGGTAAACGATCCTCTCTCTCCCCAATCACTCCACATTATATATGAACATATGCAGTAAACCATATCCCTCCCTCAGAAAAATGAATAAGTGTAAAATAATACAAAACAGTTATTTGTCCAAGTTGGGTAAATACAGGCTATAGTTTATCACGCTTTGTATGCTGAATAACCATACGGATGTTACAATTGCTTATGGTCCGTAGGGCCACGAAAGGGAATGTCTATTATACCTGTACTGTGACATCAATGTGTGTATTTTCTATGTATAACATTGCTATGGTTTCCGATTTTTGTTATGGCTGCATTGTGACATCACTGTGGCCCTTAGCATTTGACTGTGACATCACTATTGCATTTATCCCTGTTCTATTACATCAAATTATCCCATAGTGACATCACTGTGTGTAATGTCCCTTTTCTGTAACTTCTCAGTGTTCATTATCTGTACACTTTAAGGGTAACTTTACATAGGACAACTGTCAGTTCAATAAGCACCCAACAATAGTCCCAAGACGTATCACTTCTCTGCTTACATACAGGAGTGACAGTTGTCAGTGATCTCTTCCGGCTGCCCGTCTCCATTCAATGTGAAAAGGCAGTTATTCAAAGATGAGCAACTGCCTGTTTACACTAAGTGAGAACTTTGTTTCAGTGAGCTTTCTTGCTTATCACCCCGTTGAGTGCCGTGTTTACACAGAACAACTATTGCTGAAAACTGCTTGTTTCAGTCATATTTCAGCGAAAAATTGTCCCATGTAAATCCACCCTAAGGGCTCAGGCAGACGGGCGTTTTTTTGGTGCGCATGTTTTTGCACAAAACGCATGCACACCAAAATTCGAGTGACTGAAGCGGGTGTTATGCTGAAAAAAACGCACTTGGCTACATTCAAAATTCGCACATAAAGTGCAATGCTTCCTTGGATGTGAAACCCCTGGATACTGTCACATCCAGGGGTTTCACCTTGTGATCAATAGGGCTGGCGGCAGCCTGTGATTGACTGAGCGCTGTGACCAATCGCAGGCAGCGCTCAGCTTTCATTCATTGAATGGCTGAGAGCTGCCTGTGTTTGGCTGAGCACTCAGCCAATCAGATACAGCCCTTTCAGCACGTGGGGATTTTAAATCCCCTCTGCTGAAAGAGATTCAGAGAAGTTCAGGGAGAAGACTTGGCTGCCCCCCCCCCATCCACACCCCCTGAGCCCCGGCAGGTGAGTATATATATTTTTTTATTTCTTACACATTCTAGGGATGATTTTCAGGGAAGGGCTTATATTTAAAGCCCTTCCCCGAAAAATCACTGCTGTAGCTCCGGCTCCATTGAATTTAATTGGATAGTATTTTTTCCTCTCTGCGGGGAGTCCCCTTGTCACTGGACACTGTGACAAAGCTGTTACAGTGTTCAATGATGAGGGGACTCCCCGCGGAGATGTAGGAATCCTCGGTCACAGCTGTGGCAGAGGATCTCGATCTTCTCTTTATGTTAATTGGGCCGCCGCTACTGCGGCGGACCCCATTGACCACAAGGTGAAACCCCTGTATGTGAAACCCCTGGATTTACCAATGCAAATTTTTGTGTGCAGGTAAAAATCGAACATGTGACCGCGGCCATTGAAAAGCATTGGTTCTAATAGATACTAATCGCAAACGCAAAAAACATGTGCAGCAAAAAACACCCTTCTGACTGAGGCCTAAGGGCTTCTTTTGCGCGTGCATTTCACGAAATAAAAAAGCATCATGCTCTATTTTGGTGAGCATTTGCATCTAATACCCTCGCAATTGTGCAATGAGCTGCACAATTTGTGGGGAAATCAACACACAGGGGACTAATTAAGTCTGCGCAGCCTTTAAAATCATCAGTAGGGGTGTTCTGTGCTGATGTGAACGGTCCCGAGAGCACAAAAAATACAGTAAAAAGCACAGATATGTGTGCAATAGTGCAAAAGTCACACTATTGCATGCATTTTTGTGCTTACGCTTATGTGAAGAAGCCCTAAGCGTGGTTTCACATGAGTGTATAAATATAAATACATTTATACATTCAAGGGCTTATATTTTAAGGATCTAAGTGGATCGTTTAAATATAAGCTCTTCCCTGAAAATCAACCCTAGGTGGTGTTAAAAAAAAACCTCACCTGTCTGCCACTGTCAGGGTTCGGAGCATTAAGCTGCTTGATCCCCGACACTGTAGTGAAGCTCTTTCAGCAGGCATTTAAAATTCCCGCCTCTTGAAAGGGCTGCGTCTGATTGGTTGAGTGCTCAGTCAATCACAGGCAGCACTCAGCACTCATTGAATTCAAGAAGATGCGCCTGACCCCCCACAGCGACGGAGAGGTGAGTATATATATATTTTTTATTTTTTACACCACCTAAGGTTGATTTTTAGAGAAGGACTTATATTTAAAGCCCTTCCTCGAAAATGACTGCAGGGGATGCCGGCATCCCATTGCTTTCAATGAGGCCACCTGCAGCGGCGGCCCCATTGAAATCAATGGGAGAGCTTTGCAATCCTCTGCCACAGCTGTCACAGCTGTGGCAGGGAATTTTGTACCCACCGCGGGGAGGGCCATCATTACTGAACACTGTGACAGTGCTGTCACAGTGTTCAGTGATGAGGGGACTCCCCATGGGGAATATTGACGTCCAGCATGGACATTCCCGGTGCACGCATGTCCTATATTTTGGTGCACACCAGTAAAACACGGACATGTGAACACACAATAGGGAACCAGTTGTTCCAATAGATGTGCAGTTTTTGCACGTGCAAATGCACGCTCGTGTGAATGAGGCCTATGTTTGCTGCATGTGAAATAGAACATTCTTGTTAACATTGTATCCAGGCAATAATGTGTGGCTAAATACATTGGTATCAGCACTACAAATGCCACTGCTAGTTTGCTACACTGGGGCATATGTATTAATTTTTGTATGCCAGAAGCTGGCATACAAAAGACACATTTTCAGGCACCAGCTAGAGTTTGGACTTTTAGGGATTTTACGTTGACGGAAAAATAAAAAAGTTATTGCGTGCAGAAGATGGCGGCAGAAAATAATTGAAAAGAGTTAAATGTCGTTGAAAAAAAGTAAAACTAATACAGCAAAAAAGAAAAACTATACAAGTTTGGTATTGTAGTAACTGAACTGACCCATATAATAAAGCTATCATGTCAATTTTGTTGCAGTTTGTGCATCGTAGAAACAGGATGCACTGAAAGATGGCGGAATGTCATTTTTTTTCATTTTACTCCCCTCAGTCAGATTTTCATGCTGCGCGATGACTTCAGTGGGTGACTGCACTGAATTGTTTAACCCTTTTCAATCAAGTGTTGGACGTCATCCGACATTCAGATTTCCCTGCATAGCTCTGAGGTCGGGTGAGATCTTGCATACTACATATAATTTCCAGTTGACATAAGAATCTATTCCTTTTTAATTTCTCTAATTCTATCTATCTATCTATCTATCTATCTATCTATCTATCTATCTATCTATCTATCTATCTATCTATCTATCTATCTATCTATCTATCTATCATTAGAGAAATGAGTATTTTTATATAAATATATCTTATATCAATATACTTATAATTACATGATTATTACCAATGATCTTTCTGCTGTGAAACACTCATAACTTATAGCACAATTATCAAAAAATTGCTAAGAAAGTCATTATTATGTGTTACTGTTGAGTAATTTCAAGGAATCCACAAGTCGCTTTCCCACCCAAAATGAATAAGAGCTGGGGAGTGTGCGGGTTGCAGTGAAAATGGATTGGGAAGGGTTAATCTACACAAATATGATCCATTTCTATTGCTGTATGTATGTAAGTAAGCCAGAGTACCTTTGGAATACGTAGGTAGTCATAACAATATATGTATACCTCTTACAGTCATGCAACTAATGATACAGCCTGTGAAGAGAATTACAGAAGAAAGCACTCCTATCTTTTAGCATTATTCTAGTTTTATTATCTGAAACTCTCTGCTTGTAGACGCAGGCCAATTAGTCTAAGAGGTTGCAGGTGGCAGCAAAACTAACTGAAAAAATGGCAGGATCATTACAAACTGTCCACTGGTCCCCTTCTATCTCACCTCACACGACATAAAGAATTTCACTATGTGTGAGGATTTTGATTACCCTCAATTTTTATATCAAGATACTTTTCAGCATTTTAAAGACAGTAAAAGAACGCAGACTAATATTTTTCCTCTATTTTTATCTTTACCAAGATACAATTTTCTGTGAACTACATTAAATTATAGCATGCTTTTACCGCTGTTGGTTATCATGTGCAATAAAATTCCATCCGTCTGAAACCATTTAATAGAAAAAAACGTAAAATACTTAATTTCTTTACTCAAATACTGCTTTAATTTATTAGCTTTTTAATTTCTGAGACCTTAAGTAAACACATGCACATACTAGTCACCATCTTATAGATTAAAAACGGATATCTTCCTGGGGCACTTCCAAATTTATGGCTGAATCCCAATACATTGTAGCTTGATTTCTCTGAACGACATTCTACACCAATAGTTTATTCATGTTATAGAAACTGCAGTACCAAAGACTCCCTTCTAGTGCAAGACAGGTCAGTCAGGCATTCCTTGGACCTTTGACCACGCTTTATTTGTGTCATCCAGTTAGTATCTACTCAAGAGCAAAGTTGGGCTCTATGGCATGTTTATCAAAGAGGTAGGGAGCTTAAAGAGTTTGCTAAGACCCTTCAAATTAAGCTTAACCCTTAGATCAAATTAAAATAATAAAATAAGCATAATTTGCCTATTAGCACTGAGATGAAAAATCCTCAGCTGGTTTCCCGAGCACCTTGCGGAAATAGCGAAAGGTGGAAGCCTTACGCTGTTTCCGTAACTCCTGTTCAATGTGTGTAATGGAAGCAGCATAGTGCAGTATGCTATGTGTTTCCTGTAACTGGGGAGTTACACAAACATTGTCTTGCAGCATTGGGGCCTGCGTTCAAATCCAACCAAAAACAACATATCATTGTGACATTTGCCATCGACTATAGTTTGAGAAGGATGTAAAGCAGGCCACAGGCAAAGTGATTGCGCTGCTTCACCAAGAGTTTTCCGAATACAACGCCAAATATTTCCAATTATGCAATTACTGTTGGAGTAATTTGCCTGTGGGAAAGATATTACACAAATGCACAGAGAATAAGAAACTAACAAGGAGAATTGGAGCTCCTAACACAGGAAGAGAATATGATGTCATAGGCATCACGGAAACTTGGTGGAATGATACACATGATTGGAGCATGCTAGTTCTGAAAGAAAACAAAGAGAGCAACAGAAAGGACACTATTGTAGATATTTACTATAGGCCGCCTGGACAAGCAGGAGATTTTGATGAACTCTTTCTACATCAGATGGCCAAGCCCTCAAAAAAGCATGACATAGTGATTATGGGAGATTTTAACTATTCAGACATTTGTTGGGAATCTCTCTCAGGTAAAAGTAATGGATCCGACAAATTCTTAGCGCTCTTCCTGACAACTTTATCTTCCAAAATGTAGAAGAGAAAACAAGGGGATCTGCTATCTTGGACCTAATTCCTACCAACAGGGAGGAAATGGTAGAGGAAGTACGGGTGGCTGGGACCTTAGGAGGCAGTGATCATGATATCCTTGAATTTGTGGATAACAAGGGGAGGAAGACCTGAGAAGAGTCAGATCTCAAAGTTGGATTTCAGAAAGTCAGATTTTAATGAACTCAGAAAGGGTAGGAAGAATCCAATGGATAGATGTTCTTAAGGACAGAAATGTCCAAGAAAGTTGGGAAATATTGTGAAGTGAGATTCTCAAAGCACAATTATTAACAATCCCTAAAAGAAGGAAGAATGGGAAGCATTTAAAGAGGCCAGGATGGATAAATGCAGAACGTGCACACATGTTAAAAACGAAGAAAAATATGTTTATCAAATGGAAAGAAGGAGGAATATCTAAACAAGAATGTAATGTGGTCTGCAGAAACTGTAGGGCAAGTGTAAGAAAAGCTAAAGCTAATAATGAATTGATACTTGCAACAGAGGCCAAAAGCAATAAAAAAGGATTTGGGGGTATACCAAAAGCAAAAGAAAAGTCAAAGATGATATTGGATGCTTACAAGATGAAAATGGTGAATTGGTTAAGAATGATGTTGAGAAGGCCATACTTTTAAATTCTTATTTTGTATCTGTTTTCTCTCAGAAAGTAGATGGGACATCAACTGATCTTCCCTGTGCTATTGGGGGAATAAAATAATGCAGGCAATCTATAAGCAGAGAGATGGTGAGGGAACACTTAACTAACTTAAATTAATTCAAGTCTCAAGGTCCAGATAAATTACATCCTAGGATACTAAGGGAAGCAGCGGAGGTAATTGCTGAACCACTCGCCATAATCTTTAAAAATTCCTGGAGAACAGGAGAAGTCCCAGAAGATTGGAAAAGGACAAATGTTGTCCCTACCTTCAAAAAAGGAAGAAGGTGGATCCAGGAAACTACATGCCAGTGAGCCTGACTTCTATACTGGGAAAGATCTTTGAGCTAATTATTAAACAGCATGTATGCAAGCACTTGGATAAAAATGGAGTCATTCACCAGAGCCAGCATGGGTTTGTAACAAACAAGTCATGCCAGACAAATCTAATTTCCTTCTATGACAGAATTACTGACTGTGTTGATCAGGGAAATGCAGTGGATATCATATATCTTGACTTTTGACAGAGTATCTCTTACCATACTTATTGAAAAAATGACCAAATATGGGATTGACAAAGCAACTGTTAGGTGGATTCACAACTGGCTGAGTGATCGTATGCAAAGAGTGTTCATAAATGGCTGCACATCCAAGTGGAAGAATGTATCAAGTTGGGTACCACAAGGCTCTGTCCTAGGCCCAGTGTTGTTCAACATTTTTATAAATGATCTGAATGAGGAAATCGATGGAAAACTGATCAAATTTGTCGATGACATAAAGCTAGGAGTGATAGCTAACACTAGGCAAAAGAGAGAGAGTATTTAAAAAGATCTAGAAAATCTTGAACAGTGGGCGGTGACCAGCAGAATGGTATTTAACAAGGAAAAATCAAAGTCCTACATCTGGGCAAAAAAATTAAAAAAGCACATACAGAGAGGAATTGGGCTAAGCAGCAGATGTGAAAAAGACTTGGGTATACTAATAGATCATGAATTGAACATGTGTCAACAATGTGATGCAGCAGCCAAAAAGGAAAAAACAACTCTAGGGTGTATTAAGAGAAGCATAGAGTCTAGATCACGTGCGGTAATTATCCCTCTCTACTCTTCCTTAGTCAGACCTCATCTGGAATACTGTGCTCAGTTCTGGGCACCCCACTTTAAAAGAGACAGACAAACTGCAGCAAGTTCAAAGAAGAGTTACCAAGATGGTGAGCGGTCTGCAAATCATGTTTAAGGAACGGTTAAAGGATCTATGAATGTTTAGCTTGCAAAAAAGATGGCTGAGAGGAGACCTAATAGCTGTCTACAAATATCTAAATGGCTGTCACAGTGCAGAGGGATCAGCCCTATTCTCATTTGCACAAGGAAAGACTAGAAGCAATGGGATGAAACTGACAGGGAGGAGACACAAATTAGATATTAGAAAAAACTTTCTGACAGTGAGGGTGATCAATGAGTGGAACAGGTTACCAGGCGGGGTTGTGAGTTCTCCTTCAATAGAAGTGTTCAAACAAAGGCCTGACAAATATCTGTCTGGGATGATTTAGTGAATCCTGCATTGAGCAGGGGGTTGGACCCGATGACCCTGGAGGTCCCTTCCAATTCTACCATTCTATGTTTTTTTTCTGCTACGTATATTGATTTTACAAAGCCCATTCAGAAGTGAGGTACAGCCACAGAAATATCTGCAACAATCTGCTTTGTGTGAACAAACCCTAATTAATCAAACTGTCTCTTAACCCCACTTCAATGCAGTGTTATAGCACATTTATCACTCTGCTATATTATTATAATTATTATTATTATGCTATATTAGACACACTTCTGTTTCTAATATATAAGGGACATTTATTTTTAAATTTTAAATGAGACGTTTGAATCCCCAATCTTGATTATATTTTATTCTGCTTCTAAATATACAATAGCTGAATATTATAAAATCCTTTGATAAAGATGATGTATGGTAAAAAAGGGTTGCCAACTGCCCAGAAATTCCTGGACAGTCCATAAAAATAATACGCTTTTTTCCAGTGTCCGTGAAAACGCATCCATGCATTTTTTTGAGGCTGTTGGTAGTTGAGCAGGTATTATGACTGTAATTATCATTTTAAAAGTTCACGGTGAATGCTGATAATAAGTTCATATCAGTCTCTGAACTATAGATGCGTATCATTTAGAATCTTTATCTTTCATGAAGATTTTCTGATGTGTCTGTAAAAAATGTTGGCAGTCCATGATTTTTGAATAAGTTGTCCAGGAAAAAGAAACATTCAGGTTGGCAACCCCAATGGCAAATCAGTAATTTGAGCATATATCTGGGTTAGTGGTGCACAGAAGATTTTTATGGTGTGAATGTGCTTTGTTTTCTAGATGTACTCATATCCTCATGTCCCGTATTTCAGTAATGACTATTAAAAGACCTCAAAAAGCCTCCAAACTAGGAACATCTGTTAAATCTCTATCACCGTGGCAACAGAAATCATACTTTTTCTCTAAGTCAACCATCTTAACTTTTAACTTTCAGCCCAAGGCCAATTTAAAGCATTTAAATTTACTGAAATATTCATTTTTACCATCCTACAGCTTTCCTGGAAAAAAAAAGTGTCAATAAAGAAAGAGACACTGCTGTCACACAATAATTTCAAGATAACTCAGAGAAAATTGCAAGATTTATATCCAGCTTTATTATTAAAAGTGCTGTTGTTTTAAAGAGACACAATGCTGGAAAATGCTGCGTTTCACCCTACTCTCTAGATTGTATAGGATAGGGGATACCTTGCTGATCGTGGGGTTGGGGTGGGGTGGGAGTGTCCTTCTCTTCTCATCACTGAGAGGATGCTTCTCCCACCCACAGTGACGTCACACTGCGTGGAGTGCTGGGCAATCATGAGTGGTCGGCACTCCATTCATTTAATTTGGGCTGATGGAAATACCCGTTTTCCACTCAGCTATTTCTAACAGTCCCACTGAAAATGAATGCAACAGCTTCTGTGACTGGTACTCCATTTAATCTTCTCCTCACCGCAGGACGTACAATAAACTCAAAGTGAGGAGGATCATAGAATCACAGAATGGTAGAGTTGGAAGGGACCTCCTGGGTCATCGGGTCCAACCACCTGCAGATATTTATCCAGCCTTTGTTTGAACACTTCCATTGAAGGAGAACTCACCACCTCCCGTGGTAACCTGTTCCACTCATTGATCACCCACACTGTCAGAAAGTTTTTTCTAATATCCAATCTGTGTCTCCTCCCTTTCAGTTTCACCCCATTGCTTCTAGTCTTTCTTTGTGCAAATGAGAATGGGGCTGATCCCTCTGCATGGTGACAGCCCTTCAGATATTTGTAGACAGCTATTAAGTCTCCTTTCAGCCTTTTTTTTTGGCAAGCTAAACATTCCCAGATCCTTTAACCGTTCCTCATAGAGCATGATTTGCAGACCGCTCACCATCTTGGTGACTCTTCTCTGAACTTGCTCCAGTTCAGAGAAGAGTTATTGATTTAATTGGGAGGTCCCATTGCCCCATCTAAGGATGGGGGACATGGGACCCCATTTTTGGCATTAATGGGGGTCTTAGTGATAACAACCCTACTGATCAATAAGTTATTTCCTATCCTGTGGAGATACCTTGTAATTCCCCTCTAAAGGGAATCTATCTCCATGACACCCCACCAAATGCTAGGAGAGATAGAAACTAGCTAAATTTAGTAAGTAACTAGATAAACATAGGAAATAACTAAATAAACATAGTAAGTAACTAGATAAACATAGTAAGCCTGCAAACGGTCTGTCTTCTGTATTGTAGCGGGACTCCAAAGCTCTGATAAACAGTACAGCAGGACTCCTTGATACCCTGCTAGCATACGGAGCACAGGCCATTTGCGGGCTTACTGCAGAGTAAAGTCCACAAACTACTGTAGTTCAGGGGAAAGTGTGGATAGTGACAAATTCCCTTCAAAGTGAATCTATCACCAAGCTTATGCTGCCCTGAGGACTGCATAAAGTAGTGAGAAGCATCCTGATTATAGCAATGTGTTGCTTACTGGTTTCCCTCCAGTGATTTCTACATCAGACTTAACTGTAGCATGAGCTAAGTGAGACAACACCTTGGTTCAGCTGGTTGACAGCTTTCTCCCTCTTACTGTACATAGGGACATATTAATCAATCAGCCACGATGGTGCTGAAGGGGTGCAAGCTCATCAATATTGAGAACTCCAGAGCATGTGTATATTGAGAGGGCTCTATATTCAGTGATTTTATGGAAACTAATACAAGAAAAACAGTACATGACACCACTATAATCAGGGCCTGTTTCACAGCCTTTTGCCCTCAGATAGGTCAGAATAAACCTGGTAATATATATATTTTTTTTAAATATTGCATTCTCATAGTTAAAGCGGTTGTCCAGTTACTGGACAACATTCCCACTATAGCGCCCACAGTTCTAAAATAACAAAAGGAGCTGTTCTTACCCATCCTCTGCTGTGGGGATCCAGTGTCCAGCCCCGCCGTCCTCCCATTGTTTGCGGTGGAAGATGATGGCACCAGATATCATCTGACCTCTGCAACATAAACGTTCCAAACTCCTGGCATCATGGCACCCAGAATGTGAGCACTGATGCCAGGAGAATGGGCGGTGATTCTGCAGCCTCTAATTGGCTGTAGTGGACAGGGGAAATCCTGTGATGCGATCTTACACAACAAACACCAAGAGGAGGACGGCTGCAATGCTGGATTACCATGGTAGAGGATGAGCACGCATAGCTCCTTCTGTTATCTTATCACAGTAGGTGCTATAGGAGGAATGTTGTCCAGTAACCAGATCTTGCCTTTAAAAACGTTTATCCCATTCAGCTCTGGTATTGCTTAGTTTTTATTTTCTATTTACAGTTTAAAGGGAACTTGTCACTTGCCTAAAGCACCATAAACTAACTAACTTATGGTGCTATTAGGCCAGGTGACAGGGAGCCTAGTGAGGTTTTTTTTATACTCACCTGCTCCCTGGTTACCGCGGTGCATTAAAATCTGACTCTTTTCATCTCATGCTTTTTCATAAACTTGTATGGGAGAGTGCATGCAAAAAGACAGATTTCCATGCGGACGTGCAGACTACAATGATGAAGACCAGACAGCTGGTGAGTATAAAAAAATACATCACCTGCCTCTCTGTTACCTTGCTTAACAGCACCATAAATTCGTTTATGGTGCTTTAGGTAGGTGACAGGTTGCCTTTAAACTAGTTATTGGTATATTAAGTAATTTGTGTAGCTTCAGAATTAAAGGAAGCCTACTAAATAAAAATCCAATCTAGGGGCAACAGGTTATAGAGTAGGAGAAGCTGACTGATATAGCGCTTCTACCCACTTGCGTATTTTTAATGCTGCGATATCATTTTTTTTTAACACGATTGTCAATGGGACAATGCTAAAATATGCATCGCAAGTTTGTGCTTTGCTATAGAGTTGAGTCAACATACTCTGCCGAGCTTGATGCTCGTTCGAGTATTAGCGTACTCGATGGTGCTCGTTACTCGAACAAGCATCAAACTGTGTTCGACCCCGCCCCAGTTTTTGTCTCCTCCCCGCTGTGACGTGCCCTGGAAGAAACAAAAAAAAGCTCGGCACTCGGCGTCCCACATACAAAAATGCTCGAGTCTCCCATTATAGTCAGTGGGGTTCGTTACTCCAGTAGAGCTCTCGAATTTTACGAAAACTCGACTCGAATAACGCAGACCCGAGCATTTGGGTGCTCGCTCATCTCTACTTTGCTATTTTTGTGCAATGCATTTTTAACATTGGAAAGTCCCATTGAAAATCGTGTTAATAAAATGCAGCGATATCACAGCATTAAATAAACACAAGTGGGTAAGAGCCCACTTGACTCTTTAGACATTGGTAGTCAGAGGAAAAAAGGGAAAGCTGTCCAGGTGTAAACAAGGAGTTTCAAGAAAAAATATTAAACCATCACTGGAAACTAGTGAGTTCACTATAGTATGCTTAGACCACTCTGATTCAGTCTTGTGTAGCACTCATGCTGCTGCTTATATATGCTACAATTAATTCAGCATCTGTTCTTAGGCCCGATGCAGATCGGCATATTTGCATTGCGGAATCTGCCTCCGGATTCCGCAGCAAATATTGCCCATGACACGCTATGGAAAATCGCTTTTCCATGTCCATGAGCGGAAATCAATTGTGATTTTCTGCTAGCCAAGGGAAAATCACAGCATATTCTATTTCAGCACAAAGTCAATGGAAGCCGTACGATCTGCGGCCCGTCCGCAGCTGTCACTTTGGGAGGACCGTGGAATCTACGTCAATGCCTAGCGCTGACACAGCATTATCTGTACTGTGTATGTGCGCCAGATGGCAGAAACACAGCACAGATAAAAACACAGCGGACGGGTACGCAGGAGTCACCAGCCGGGCACCAGGTCTGATTCCACTGCGGGATCCCACATGCAGAATCCGATCTGACCATGTGCATTCGGCCTTACTCTGCTTTGTATGAACAGCTCAACAACTGCTTTGTTTTTGTAGTGGATATAACTTCTTCTTATCAGTTTTATCATGTATTGCACACTACACTGTTTTTCAGTATACGATGGTCATTAATGCAGAGAAGGTCAACACAAGGAAATGGACCATGTAGACTAAAAGTGACAACCCCACAAAATGGCACTCACTGCCCTACAACTCAACTTCCTTTACAAAGAAGTCTATAGGGATAGGTGCAGACCAGATTTGGTGCTTATTTTCAGGGTATGCCTGGGGAAAATACACTAAACACATGCATAGAACGTATCCATAGAGCTCTATGTTCTCTGAAAATACCAAAATAATGTTCTCTTGGCATTTTATATCCCATCAGCATACTTTTTTGTTTTTTACTTCCTGTATAGGAAAGCAGAGTCTTCTGCACTTACCTATACTACAGGCTTCCTAAAAAATGCATTCTTTGTTATATGTCTTTTTTTTACATTGTCTATGGGCAACATTTATCACATTCAGTGGCATAGATTGGGTGTTTATATTCATTGCAAACCGTATGTTAGGAAATTACCTAACATAAAAGGATAATGTAATGTAAACAGAGTGTAAGATGGAGCTCATAGCTGGGCAGAAGTCCCACCCATGCTAGAGTTAATTTTTGATACAGTATATTCACTTAGGCCTCATTCAGACGAGCGTGTTTATTTGCATACATACGTGCGCACAAAATGGCGTGTCTATTAGAACCATTGGTTCCCTACGATGTGTTCACATGTCCGTGTCTTACAGGTGTGCAAACGCAGGTACCTGCAAAAGATAGGACATGCGTGCACCATTGGTCGATGCTGCCTGTAAATATTCCCCACGGGGAGTTCCCTCATCACTGAACACTGTGACAGCACTGTCACAGTGTTCAGTAATGATGACACTCCTCACGGGGAGTAAAGAATCCCCTGCCACAGCTGTCACAGCTGGGGCAGGGAGATCGCGATGTTCTGCCATTGCTTTCAATGGGGCCACCACTGCTGCTGAGAAGGAGAAAGAGCCTTATCAAGAAAGTAGCTCAGTGGCTAGCACTGCTGTCTTGCAGTGCTGGGATCCTGGGTTCAAATCTCATCAGGGACGACATGGAATTTGAAAAACTCCATAGAAATGTTGCCTTTGGTCAGATTTAAACCCATAACTCCAGTAATACAAGTTAGTGCTAAAAAGTAATCCACCAGACTTATTTTTTGTCTCCAGATGAGGAGAATAAGAAGGAAAATAAACACAAAGATAACATTAAAACTCCCCACAGATGTTGCCCATGGTCAGATTTGAACTCAGAACTCCAGCACTGCAAGTTAGAAGGCAATGACTGGGTTACCATGCTTGTTCTTCCCTCTCTGGGTGAAGAGAAGGAGAATAATAAAGAAAACATACAAAGTCCATGCAGATGTTGTCCTCGGTCAGATTTAAATGTAAGACTCCAGCACACAAGGCAACAATGCTAATGATTGAGACACCATGCTTCGTCTTCCCTTTTCTCCTTCTTCCTCTTCCTTCTTCTTCTTCCTCCTCCAGAAAAAAAGGAGAAGAAAATGAGGGAAAAAGAGAAGAAAGTGAAGGAGAAAAAATAATGAGGCGAAGAGGAAAGAGGAGCAGAATGAAGAGGAGAAAGAAAAGGAGAAGAAGGATGAGAAGGAAGAGGAGAATGAAATAAGAATAGGATCTTCTTCTCCTTTTTCTCTTGAGAAAGAAATAGTATAATGAGAATGAAAGAAGAAGCTTGGAGGCTCAGTGGCTAGTATTGTTGCTTTGCAGCACTGGAGTCTTAGGTTCAAATGTGACTAAAGGCAAGACCTGTATAGAGTTTGTATATTCTAGTTGTGTTTTTTCTTCTCCATCTCCTCCTCTGGAGACAAGAGACCAAGTGTGGTGGTTCAGTCATTAGTATTTCTGACTTGCAGCACTGGAGTTCTAGGTTCAAGTCTAACTAAAGACAACATATGTAAGTGGTTTTTATGTTCTCTTTGGGTTTATCCCTCTTCATGCTCTCTTCTACTGTAGTAGATATAACAAATGTGGTGGCTCACTTGCTTGCAGTGATGGAGTTCTAGGTTCACATCTAACCAAGGGCAACATCTGTATAGAGCTTTTCAAAGTCCATGCAGCTGATATCTTGGGACTAGCAATTATTAGGAAATTATAGTACTAGTGTTTCTAGTGGTGACACAGCTCTGTTACATGCACATCACACACACAGCTCTGCTATGCTGCTTTCGCATATGAGCTGCACGTGATTTACGAACTTCAGCAGCTCGCTGAGGTGAAATCGTGACTTGTCACTGTGTCATGTAAGCTGAATTAGCTTCACGGCGGTATTGAACCCTCTGTGGTGACATGTTTGCACAACAGCGACGGTTTGTTTCAACACTGGACAACGGTTGGCAATTAGATAAAGGCTGAACTAGTATTGGTGGCATTAGCATTTGAGATTATGTGATATCATGCTCAAGAGACTGTGAAGATAGCGATGAAGGGCTATGCTTCAATGCTGTTGGTCAGTACGTACTGCTAGCTATGTATGTGGACATTTGTGAGGTTTCATTTATTGGAGTCTCCACGCAGGTGTCCAGCTATAAACTGGCAGACCGAGTACTGCTGTATCCATAGCAACTGAGGCCACGGGGGTTTGTGGGGGATGTAGTCCACCCGTAAACCCTCATTCAGCTCAGAGACCATGTGACTGATCACATGATGGTGACATTATCACAGGTCCTGTCAGCACACAAGCTATGTATGTGTAAATTTGTGGAGTGTAATTTATTGGAGTCTCGGCACAGGTGTGCAGCAGTCTCACAACAAGGTGCAAACTTCCAGACTGAGTACTGCTGTATCCATGCACAAGAAGGATAAAGGACCTGTGATGGCATCCCCATCATGTGATCAGGGGGCGGAGCTAAGAGCCAATAACTGATTACATGATGGTGACATCATCACAGGTGCTGTCAGGCTCTGCATGTAACTCACACATCACGCACGAAATGACGAACAAGTGGTCCTTAGCACTTTGATGAGATTTTAACCTATGATCCCAACACTGCAAGTTAACAGTGCTAACCACTGAGCTACATTCAATGAAAAGCCACCACTACCACTTTTGCTAAAAGTCGAGTCAGGCTAACCCGATGCAATTTTGTGAAAATCAGCCTGATTTCATCCACCAGCCAATCACAATGTGCAACACTATTTGTCACCCGAAACTGCCCAATAAAACAGGTGTGAATCCCTCAGACAGGGCTCCCAGCTGAGGCTTGTTGGAGCTACCTGAATTGACATGTATGTATTCTGGGGTATAGGCAGTAGGCCATATACATGGTATACAGATGTTTGTTTTTTTTAATATTTAGTGATTGGCCAAAAAGGCCCAGAGTTAACTTTGTTTTATAGCATGCCATGTGTGAAGTGTTGTGAATAAAACTGGCTGAAGCCAGCTTGGAAAAGTCTATCCTCTATATTGGAGTACATTATTATATATGCTGCCCATCTTACACAGAAGTTGGACATCCTGTGAACGGATTTCACCACAAATATGTCAATATATGCAGTACATACACACTATATTAACCCTTTCCAACCCACTGTCTGACGTCTGAAGACATTCTGATTGAAGCCTGTACAGCTTCAATGTCAGAAGACGTCTGGCAGGGTATTCTTACTGTATATTACTGGCCACTCTGTTATCGGGGGCCTCTCCGGCATGTCGCATACTGCAGTACCGGGTCTAGCCAGCAGATGGTGCCATTGTAAAATGGCAAAAAGAAAAAGCCCCCTAGAAACCCCTGAATTCAAAATTGGATTGCAAAGGGTTAATCTTTTTATTTTTGTCTTACACTAAGAGGCCTTTTAAGTTTCTTTTGGCAGTTAGATTTTAGGAAATACTTGGTTAACAATGAAATTCCTGTCCTCTTCTTTATATGAAAAATGAAGTATTGATTTATTTGCAGAGATTTTTTTGTAGCAATGCACAATATCTTTTTATGCACCACCTATATTTCGATCTAGACTTTCCTAGCAATGAAGAGCCACTCTTAAGTCTACATTCCAGATAGGCAAAACAACCTATAAATTGCTTGTAATGCATTAAGCAACAAAACACATTTGCCCTCCTAACCCCAAACAAATATTGCGTGTTGTAAGAAGAAACATGTTTACGACCTGGGAACTAAAAAAACAGAAATCAAAATATCCGTGGGGAATAAGACACGAGTTCTACTATGCTGCACGCTTACTATACACTATATCATTCCATCCTGATCTCTGCCCTTTCTGCTTCATCAGCTTTCCTCCAACTAATGTTCTCGGCTGAAGTTTGCCTGTATAAACACATGGTTATGTGAGCAGCAAAGTGTGCAAGAGTCAAATCTGGAGATTTCATAAATTACTTACAAGTTATTACATGCTCACATGGACATTAACAAACATGCAGTTAATATTCCCAAATACATTCCTCTTGGAAGGTACAAGTTCTTCTTGCAAAGATCCAGTTAAGAGTCTCGAAGGCAATTTTCTTCCCTCTCGAAGCTATTTTGCAAATGCTTTCTTCTTAAAAGTATTTTAAACTGTATGGCCATTTTATTAGACATGCCATCCCTTTCATGACGGGAACCTCCCTGTATCAAAATTAGACACTTTATCAGTTAAGCATGTTTTCAGTGGATCAGTTTTAGTGGGAATCCACATTAAAATGGGAAAACTAAACAATCTGAGCAACTTTAAACGAGGTATGGTTACTGGTGCTACACTAGACAGGGCTAGGATTTCACCCACCAACCTTGAGGACTTCACTCATGTAACAATATCAAGGGTATACCACCATGGTTTGATAGACGAAAGACATCCAGGAAAAGGGGAACCTGTGGATGTATACAACTTGTTGCCAAAATGGGTCAGAGAGGGATGTCAAGAATCATTCTGACTAAAGGCCCATTTAAACACAACCATTCTCACTCAAAATTCGCTCAAAGCCGTCTTTTGAGTGATAACCGTTGTGTCTAAATGCATGGACATCGTGCAGTTTTCGTGCACGAGTCATTCATTGCTTAATTCTAGTTTTCTTGAATTGAGCGATGAACTCTTATCAGCGGTGCAGGCTGTTATCACAGTTCGCAGCGCTGATAAGATTCTTTCAGCTTGTGTCCAGCTGTTCGTTCACAGCGAGACGCAAGATGTAATCGCAAAGAACAATACAGTTGTTTGCTTATGCAGAACAGCTGTATTGTTCTCCAAGTGATAGTGGCGGTGTCCCGCTCCTCCTGCATAGCTCTTTAGTAGCTACTTAGATACCATAGACTATGCAAAGATGATCGCTCAAAACTGTCACTCAAACTATAGTTTGAGAAACTTTTGAGTGATCATCTGTCAGTGTAAATGGGGTCTAACAGGCAAGCAAATTACAGGTGATTGCAATGCTGGTGCTCTAATTTTTTTTTCTGAATGATCAACTATGTATTTTTTAGCAAATTGACCAGAAATAGAAAGCCCAAACTCCAGTGAGTAAAAGAGTGCATAAAATGGATTACTAAGTAGTGGAAACATATCACTCGGTCAGATAAATCCAGATTTCTGTTGTATCATGATAATGGGAGGGTCAGAATTTAACACAAGTGTCATCAATCGACAAACCTTTCTTCCCAGGTGCCAACAGTTCACTCTGGTGATGGTGGAAGAATGGTGTTGAAAATGTTTTCTTGGCACACTCTAGGTCCCCTAATACCTGTGGATGGATGCCACAACAAATGTCTGAAGATCAATGTGCTAGTAGCTGGTTACTTCTAATAAAGTAGCAAGTCAGACAGAGTATGTATAAGGGCTCATGTCCACTGCCGTATGCTTAAAACGCCACGGGTCTCCCGCAGTGTTTTGTACATTACAGCCCATGTGCTCTGCTGGCAGGGAGTTAGCAGAGGCCAGGTATGGGCTGAGTATGGCACTGTGCATGCCCACAAATCACACGTCATGAAAATGCACAGTCTGATTTTTTTATTCTTTTTTAAAATTCCCCGCTCTGTTCAGATCAGAGATGTGTATTGAAGCACTGCCCACATGAAACATATTGCGTATGGACAGCATATCATATACAGCCCATAGAAGGGCCTTAGCTGAGTATCTCCCCGCTCGTCTCTAAAGATTCGGGGGCCGGCGGGGGGCGGGGAGCGGCGGAGGAGAGCGGGGAGGAACGGAGGGGAGAGCTCTTTCTCCCTCCCCCCCCCCACTTCCTCCCCCCGCTCCCTGCCGCAACTCACCTGTCACTGGCGCCGGCCCCCGAATCTTTAGAGACTAGCGGGGAGATACTCGGCTAATGCACTACTCGCTCGAGTAATGTGCCTTAGCGAGTATACTCGCTCATCTCTAGTTTTAGAGCTGCTCAGCCTCCTGTAAAGATGTAAAATATGCAATACTCAACTCATCCGATCCCCTAAAACCCATTCTGTATTGTCGATTCCACTCTGGTCTGCACTTCCAGCTGCAGCAGCAATGATATCCTAACAACAGGATATGTGACTGCTGTAGCTAATCACTGGCTGAAGTAAGCTAGTAATTAGCTGCACCTGATATCACTATTTCTGTCTCTCTGCAGCTGGAAATGAAAACCAGTAAGGGACCGAGAGGGGTGGAATTCTATCTGTGGAAGATCAGATGAGGCCAGTATTGCTTTACAGCAGACTGAACACCTTTGAAATCATTTTTTTTAGTGGATAATTGCTTTAACGTGTTAATGATCACCTGCTGTAATTGTACATGGTGTATGGACCTGGTTCAGATGCCCAGTCTGCTCTATACCTGATGGGTATCGGCCCACATGTAAAAGCCCTTGTGAATGTTGACAGCAGCAACTAATCAGCTAACCGGGGGGAGGGAAGCCCCGCCGACTTCTCATGACATAATCGTGGGGTGTCAATGGGTCTCCAAAGCAGCCCAGAGCCTTGTGAAGGTTTCCAGTTATGCAATTTATTGCAGTTTATTAACTCTTGCCAGTGGTACGGTTTAATAGACCAATGTTAAAATACAAATAAATGTAATACTAGAGTATTGCAGTATATTATCCAATCAAAAAAGTGATTGCAAGTTCACGTTCCCTGGGGGGAAGGGGGCTAAAGAATAAGATAACAATAAGTTAAATTATTATTAAGTTCAAATATTTTAAAAGTTCAGAGAATACTTTTTTCCCCATTTTTTGTGTAAAGAATAAATGATTTAAAAAGTTCAACACACACATAAACGTCTGACCTATTGAAATATGGAATTATTTATCCCTCTTTTTAAATGCGATTAAAAAAATTTTGGGTCATCCCATCTCCTAAAAAAATTGAAAAAGAAAAAAATGATCAAAAAGTCTTATGTACCCAATGGCGAAATTGCAGTTTTTTTTTTCTATTTCAGCCAACTTAAAAAAGTAAGTTTTTTAAACAGATTACATGATATTAGTGCTATTAGAAAATACAACTCATCCCACAAAAAAACAAGTCATGCAGCTATGTTGACAGAAAATGCAAAAGTTATGGCTTTTGAAAAAGTGTGGATGAGAGATGAGAAAGAAAAACCCCCAAAATTGCAGATCAATAAAGGGTTAAAGCTGAGCAGACACGGATAAAAGTTGGCTGAATCTGGCAAACCTCTTAGTATTAGCAATAGGGAAATATAAAATAAAGTCTCTTAAAAAGTGCACAATTCATCTCAGCTGAATGTATTAGAGAGCACCATAATTAAATATGAAAAACTAGATGTATGCCCATGTTCAGCCATCCTTAATTTAACAGGAACCGCTCATGTTCTAATCTAATGGTCAATTTTCATGGCTCTATGTGTAGCATATTAACATGTATATTAGCCTCAAGGTGAATAAACACAAAATAACAGTCAAAGGGTTTTGGCCTGTGGAGAAGGAGATCTGTGCTCAAAAGCCGTCAAGTAACTCTGATGCCGGGTAGACACTCACTTAGGCTCATTAAGCCAAAGCTCTCTTTTGCTTGTCTTTTGTTCTGCTTGACAGCAGCATTTTTGTTGTATAATAATTCATTCCAAGTTCGTTCCAAGCTACCAAAACTGGTGAACTGTGGCCATTTTAATGAGAAGTGTCGGCGGTAAGCATAATCTGAGAACCACGTGGGTCAGGCAATCACAGAGAAACGCAAGCAGCAAAATGAGATATTGTCTAAAACTGTATACTTATCAAGTTGTTCTCGGACAGGGTATAATAATAAGACCTGAATTAGGGATCTCTTTTACATTGCATCTGCCCATCATTCCGTGGAAAGCGAACAAATAATGTGATTTGGAAAACTTATGTTTCATTTTTTTTATCCTTGCCTAAATTTACTGAAATGTAAGACGGAAAATAGAAGGTGGAAGTTCACATTCTAACAGTCTACATACTTTTTTGTACTTACCGTATAATGAATAATGACTTGATTTACCATCTATGGAGGAAGGCAACATTACAGCCGTAACAATCCTACAAGATAACATTGAAATGAAACGGATATTATAGGTTACCTTGAATGTCAAAGCTAAGCTCCTCAGGACAATTTCTCGTCAGCCAGCAAGGCCAAGGAGGGAAAGATAGGTAAGATGAGGGTTAGGGAGGCAAGTGCTCAGAATTTTAATCAGTCTTTTTTTATTTTAGGATGGGTTAGGTAGTAATATATTAGACACGGGGGAAAACACATCTTCAGAAGCTTATTTTAGTTACAGTTTTCAAAGCTTTGACATTGTGGCTGTATGGGTTTACATTAAACCAGTTTTGAAAAAGATATTGCGAAATTGCTTAAATAACACTAATATTATTATTATCAATATGAATCTCTTGCCTTACTAAGAAATCCGAATACCTTGTTAGGTCATTTGGATTTAAAAAGAATATATCTTCAGAATATTCATATTACTTAAATTAGATTTTCATCATAAAGATTTCTTTAGGATTTTTGATGTTTTTTTAAACATTTTTATCTTTTATGTCACTAGCCATATTTAAAGATATGCACAAGGGCATTGAACCCTTTGGTAACATTAGTTTAGGTCAAACAGGTGTAAAGGTAAGTATGGGCATGCCACATTTTACGTCAGGAAACGTAGGATGCTTTATCCGTTCATTGTAACATAATATTGTGAACGTAACGTTTATAATGTACTTACCATTTATTGTAATATATCTTTAATTGTGATGACTATGCATAAAATTGTTTGTGAATGTTGTTAAGGCACAAACCAATTTCTAGTGGATTATGGTCTGTGATGACGTGTGTGAGTGGGGGTGTTTGAAGGGTGCACTGATATATAGAACCCAGTTCCCGTGTAGAGTTGCCTGGCAACATATGGGAGACCTATGTAGTGGCTGTGCATAGAAAGTACTGAGAGAATAACTCAAGGCATTGTTGAGACTTCCCTTGAATGTGCCAGCAGAGCCTGAGGATAATTGTCTGGGATCCTGCCAAAAGTGTAATGACCAGAAGGTATGAAATATCTTTGGGAAAATGCTACATGCCAGAGTTACGAGAGGATGGTCTTAAGAGCCCTTTTACACTGAAAAATTACCATTCCAGTAATTGTTGGATTGTGCAAAATTGAACAATAATTGTTTGGTGGTAAACATGGCCAACAATTGACAGACAAATTAAATGTATTTGCTTGAGGGTTTCTTCACATGGGCATTGTGATGTCCAGCCGCAGACGTCACGGACTCAACATGGCTGAAAATCGCATGAGTGGGAGGCAGCCGCAACCAGGTCGCACCTGTATCTCTTGTTTAAACGCCTGTTCAGACAGGCCAGGTGCAACGTATATTCGCCACAGCCCAGAATTCTGTTGGGTGGGAGAAGAGAGTTTAGCTCTGCTAAACTCTCTCCCCCTCTCCGCCCCTTGCTGGCTGCCAGCAATGGGAGGGGCAAGAGTAAGTGTGTTAAGATACCACCCTCTCTCCACCCCTTGCCAGGGGGTAGGACGTGAGCTACTTTGCTAATCTCCCCCACTGTCACACTCCCTTCCCTTGCCAGCAGCCGGCAAGGGGTGGAGAAGAGGAAAGAATGGGGATGGTGTTTAGCAGAGTCTCTGCTAAACTCCTTCCCACCTCCCTTTTCCGGCAGCTACTGTAGGAGTCTATGGGACTGGCCAACGTATTCCTGCCAAAAGATAGGTCCAGACCAGCCGGTGTGAAATCAGCAGTCCGGAATGCAGACCGTGTGCGCTATTTTTTCCGTCCAGGCAATTTTACGCCCCCAAAAATTGCCCATCTGAACAACTGCATTGGAATCAGGAAGGAATTTTTTTCCTCCAAATGAGCTAAATTTGCTTGTTGTTTTTTCTTTTGCCTTTCTCTGGACCAACAAAGGGGGGGGGGGGGGGGTTGAAACAGTCTGAACCAGATGGACATTGTCTTCATTCAGCCTAACATACTATGTTACAATACATCAGATGATCGCAATTTTCGTCCAGCATTTTATCATGGCATGAAAACCTGCTGTGATAATCGGCTTGTGTAAACAGGCAGTCGTTCATCTATGGACAGCTGCCTGTGTACTCTGAATGGAGACGGGCAGTGGGAAGAGATCTCTTGCATGTTTCGTCCTCCTTTCGTAAGTGATTATGGACTCTACTCCATTACCTCATGGACACATTTTTTTTGTCAATGACCTTGTATTCATTGCAGGTATAATAAAGCACAGCCACACTGCTGAACTGCCTATGCAGAAAAAGTAAGGAATAGAGATGAGCGAGTACCAAAATGCTCGGGTCCTCGTTATTTGAGTCAAGCTTTTCGTAATATTCGAGAGCTCTATTCGAGCAAGGAACCCAACTGAAGTCAATGGGAGACTCGAGCATTTTTGTATTGGACCGGCCGGGTGCCGAGCTGCTTTTTTTTTTTCTTTCTCTCTCTCTCTCTCCTCCCTCCCTCCCCCCCCCCCCGCCAGCGACATACTGCTGTGGATGTGCGCATGAAGTGGTAATGCGGGGAGGGGTCGAACACGGATAATGCTAATACTCGAATGCTAATAACGAACATCAAGCTCGGATGAGCATGTTTTCTCAACTCTAGTAAGGAAGTATATGTTTTCAATATGGCTGTCCTGGGAGAAGATTTAAAAATAAAGACTAAGTTGCTTCAATGTTTAGAAAGAGAACAAACATTCTTGCTGCAGGATTTCCCTATGGATTGCAACAATAGAACAACCCACGATCGGCTTATTTTTGAGGGACCTTTCTATAAGGGACTGTATTAACAGATCACCAGTTTAGGCAGTGGAACTGCTATGATATTAAATTGCAGAGGATTTCACACACCCCTGGGTTACTATGTGAATTCATCATCTTTAACTACTGATGGGTTGACTTTACTGTCCAACCAGAGTAAATGCTAAATTTCTGATATCACTTTTATTGAAAAGTTGCTGCTGCTTGAAGGTGAAATATCAATTCTCATACAATTAAGCTTACATCTGATTAGCTTGTAATGCATCGGTCAATGATTAAGGGTCATTGTACACGGGACAACTGTCAGACACCTTAGCGCCCGAAGTGGTCCCAGCAAAAAATGTTTACAATACGAGCAAGAATTGCTCAGTGAATGGAGGTGAAGTGTGCCGGAGATCGCTCTGCCTCCCCCTCCATTCACAGTAAACAGGCTGTCATTGATAGATGAATGATTGGATGCTTACACAGGTTGATCGTTATTTAATGGCCGGGAGCAACTGTAGACATAAAATTTTATTTTATGTCTACAGTTGCTCCCGGCATTTACACTGAACTATTATTGTTCAGATTACAGTGATCAAGTGAGAATCTGAACGATTATTGTTCAGTGTAAAGGGTCCCTAAACCCCACCCTATGTATATAGACAGGCAGAACAATCTTTTTTTAATAAGAGAAATGTCGATTCAATTGACTATGCTTGTGATAATAGATATCAGATAACATTCATTCTAACTCAAAAAAATGGTGACAAATCCTCTTCAAGTATGTAACTGTTAGAGAACTCATCTCACAGTATGGTTGGGAAAGATCTCTGACCTCCATTTCTGTGGAAAAATGTGAACATTGGACTTCTCTACAGGGTACCAATTTAACAATGTGTCTAAAACCAGATATAATACTACTCAGTCTGGTTCTAAGAAATAATTGGAAGCTGGCTCTCCCCAGAAACACAGAGCTATATGGCTACAGAATAGAAAATTTGAGCAAAATGCTAAAATTACGCCCAGCTAGCTTGTCATCACTATTTGTGCATGTGTGCGTATGTACTGCAAGTCTTTCATGCATCTTGTATTAGTCACAAGTTAATTACATATATCTCTAATGAAGCATAAGTGACAGTCCCATTTTTTTGGTATGACTCTACATAAATTGATTGTCTTACATTGTACCCCTGGAGCGCAGGAACTTTTTTATCTTCTGATCGACTTATCTTATTTTGAAGAATTAGGCATATTTTAGGGATAATCATAGAAAAAAACAAATAGTCGAAGCAAAACTGCATATATGATAAATCTCCCTTTAAGTATCTAATTGATGGGCTCCCCAGCATTCCCATAAAAATAAATGGAGAAACAAGGGACATGCTCAACTACCAGGATCCCTGTCCTTGTGATCTGCTGGGATCCCAGCAGTTAAATCCCATCGATCAGAAATTCCTTCCTTATCTTGTAGATAGGGAATTAGTTGGCACAACCCCTTTAAGAACCAATTCACACTAGTGTCACAAAGCTAAATTCTACTAAATTCTACTCTTGTCCTTTTTTGAGATGTCTTGACGTCATCAATTTATAAAAAGGTTACGTTTTTTAAAATGAAATGGCAAAATATCTCACTTTCACCTTTGATTATGTGTTCTATGTTCTGTTGTTAGATTTCTAAATTCTTGCATTTTTCTCCCTTAACATTTATTTACATTTTATGCAGCGCCTCAACGTTTTTTGGAATTGGGGTTGTATTATTGTTTGGAGAATGCTTGGGTAGACTAAATGAAAGATTCATTAAACAGTAGTATTCTGTGAGAAGTACATGGCAGAACTATGTGGGTACTACATGGTAATATTATTTGGATATTGCATAATAGAGCAGGAAAATGGAACCCAGAAGCACAAATATTAATGACTCCTAAGTTTAATAGACGCGCCCTACAAGGCCTGGTCATATGGTCACATCTAGTCAAGCTGATAAAATCACTTTATACTAATCAAGAAGCCACTGTGAGAACACAGTATGGGGACACAGATTGGTTTGGGATCTGTAAAGGCGTCCGACAGGGCTGCGTCCTCTCATCCCTCTTATTTAACCTATATGTGGAATTGATCATGCACAAAATGGAGCTAGACAAGTTGCAAACCAGAGTTAGAATAGGTGGCAGAAACATCAACAATCTCCATTACGTAGATAACACAGCTCTGCTTGAGGAAACAGAAGCGGTCTGAAGCAGCTGATATGTAAGATTAAAATTGAAAGTGAAATAATGGGCCTCTACCTGAATTTAAAGATGATAAAAATTATGATAACTGCAAAAATTGGCCAAATTTAAATCAAAATCAACAACGAGGCCGTAGAATGCGTGCAAGACTTCATTTGAAAATTGACCAGAATGGAGAATCTATGGATAGCATTTGGTCAAACTGCTAAACATGGACTAATTCTGGAAATGTGGGGACATCAGCATCACAAATAAACACAGGATAGTGCAAACCATCGTTTTACCTGGAGCCATGTATGGATGTGAAAGCTGGACTGCGAAAAAAGCTGATAGAAGGAGGATTGATGCGTTCCAGCTGTGGTGCTGGCGAAAGTTGCTGCGTATACCCTGGACAGCAAGAGTAGCAAACAGAGAAATCTTGAATCATATAAGACCTGATATACCACTGGAGGACAAGATGACCGGACTCATGGATTTTGGCCAAGTAATGCGAGCAGAGTCGCTAGAAAAATCAATAATACTTGGTCAGATCAGTGGCAAAAGAAGACCTGGCCACCAAAGAACACGATGGCTGATACCATCAGAGCTGATACTGGCATGGATATCACATGGCATGATACTAGTATGGATAAGAAGCAGTGCAAAACCCAAAAACGAGGATAGATCTCGTCTTTTGGGTTGTCGAGGGTCGTGAATTACTAAACGGCTAACAAGAACAACAAGTTTAATTGGTTATATTTGTTATTAACTAGAGAATACCTTTTTATATCATAGGCATCTGTAATATTAGTACATTACCATCAGTGAATACAAGTGACTAAGTCGAGGGTAATCTGTGCCTCTCCAGTGTTCCAGCATCTGAGACCTATAGTAACTCCCTCAAAGGGGTAGTCTGGGTGTCATACAATTTTTTTAACAATAGGTCCAAATCTGTTAAAATAATAAAAATAGCGGTACTTTCCCATACTCATCCCCAGTGATCCAGAACTGTAGCTCTGTGGTCCTGTGCTTCTTCTGGAAAGGCTAGCAAGTAAGTGCTGCAGCCAATGAAAGGCCGCAGTGGTTAGAAGCTGTTCTCCTGACATCATGGCTCCCAGCATCTAAGCCATGATGCCAGGAGAATGGCATGTGACCACTGTGGCCTCTGATTGGCTGCAGTGTTCAGATGGTAGCCATTCCAAAACAAATATTGTCAGCACTACGGGGCTGCAGCGCTACGTTGCCAGGTGTGAGAGCATGTAACTACCACTGCTTTTATAATTTTAACAGATTTGGACATATTGTTAAAAAATTGTGTAAAACCTGGACTACCCCTTTAACGCTAGGGCTATGCCGTTTTCTTCAAGCTTGCTAGCAATGGCTAGATCTCCTCTGTGTAAATTAGGTAAAATACATACTAACTAGAGATGAGCGAGCGTACTGGTCCGAGCTTGATGCTCGTTCGAGTATTAGGGTACTCAAGATGCTCGTTACTCAAGACGAGCACCACGCGGTGTTCGAGTCACTTCCATTTTCTTCCCAGAAAAGTTTTCGCCGCTTTCTGGCCAATAGAAACACAGGGAAGGCATTACAACTTCCTCCTGTGAAGTTCCAGCCCTATCCCACCCACCTGCAGTGAGTGGCTGGGGAGATCAGGTGACACCCAAGTATATAAACTGGGGCCGGCCGCGGCTCGCCACAGATGCACGCTGAGAGACATTAGGGAAAGTGCCGTCCTGCTGTAGCTGCTATAGGGAGAGTGTTAGGCTGTTATCTTCCTCTTCAAGAACCCCAACGGTCCTTCTTAGGGCCACATCTGACCGTGTGCAGTACTGTTGAGGCTGCTTTTAGCAGTTTTGCACATTTTTTTTTGTATATCGGGCATGCAGACCATAGCGTCCTCAGTCTGCAGTCATTTTACTGAGCATAGGGGCAATACTGGTGAGGCAGGGACAGTGGTACAGGGAAAGAGATATACTGGCTATATAGGCAGTGGGCTTTTTCAAAAAAATTGGGAAAAAAAATCTTTGGGCTGCCTGTGACCGTGTTCAGTTTACTGCGTGTCTGCTGGGGGTAGTAGTCGCTTATTAATACCCTAGACTGCTACTACTACTGAAATGGAACTAATACTGTGCTCCCCCTATACTGCTGCTTTGGAATTGTTACTGGGGCCTGTCTTGACTGCTACTATTACTGAAATGGAACTAATACTGTGCTCCCCCTATACTGCTGCTAGTGATATGTTACTGGGGCCTGTCTAGACTGCAACTACTACTGAAATGGAACTAATACTGTGCTCCCCCTATACTGCTACTTTGGAATTGTTACTGGGGCCTGTCTAGACTTCTACTACTACTGAAATGGAACTAATACTGTGCTCCCCCTATACTGCTGCTAGTGATATGTTACTGGGGCCTGTCTAGACTGCTACTACTACTGAAATGGAACTAATACTGTGCTCCCCCTATACTGCTGTTAGTGATATGTTACTGGGGCCTGTCCAGACTGCTACTACTACTGAAATGGAACTAATACTGTGCTCCCCCTATACTGCTGCTTTGGAATTGTTACTGGGGCCTGTCTAGACTTCTACTACTACTGAAATGGAACTAATACTGTGCTCCCCCTATACTGCTGCTAGTGATATGTTACTGGGGCCTGTCCAGACTGCTACTACTACTGAAATGGAACTAAGACTGTGCTCCCCTTATACTGCTGCTTTGGAATTGTTACTGGGGCCTGTCTTGACTGCTACTATTACTGAATTGGGCGGTTGGGCAGCATGTTACCCAGGAGAAGTGGCAGCGGAGTGTCATGCAGGCAGTGATTGTGCTTTGTTGGAGGTAGTGTGGTGCTTAGCTAAGGTATGCCTTGCTAATGAGGGTTTTTCAGAAGTAGAAATTGTTGGGAGGGGGGGGCACTCTTGCCGCTATTGTGGCTTAATAGTGGGACCTGGGAACTTGAGATGCAGCCCAACATGTAGCCCCTCGCCTGCCCTATCCATTTCTGTGTCGTTCCCATCACTTCCTTGAATTTCCCAGATTTTCACAAATGAAAACCTTAGCGGAGCATAGGTCCCATGCAAAAATGCTCGGGTCGCCCATTGACTTCAATGGGGTTCGTTACTCGAAACGAACCCTCGAGCATCGCGGGAAGTTCGACTCGAGTAACGAGCACCCGAGCATTTTGGTGCTCGCTCATCTCTATTACTAACCATGCTATAGACTTTAATATACAGGATATTGAAGACGTTGCTGTAATTGAATCATATTAGCATGTGCCTGTGTATATCTTCAATAGTTAATTCTATGCACATATCGCAGCCCTGCGTCCTCTCATGCACTTGGTATTGTATTCTATTTTCATTTGATATATGATTGTCTCAATTTTTTCTTTCATCACCTGCACTGGGTCAAATTTAGCCAGCTCTTTCACCTCAGCAAGTAATGGATGGTGTGTTCCCCTTTGACAGATCACTGACAGGTGCATATGCAATTGTCTCAGCAGAAGATGGGAAGCTAATAATCAGTTTTTCTTGTCCCATGGTTGCTATTTGATTCTGTTACAGTTGCAATACAGCATGGCACAATTTTATAAAAATAATAACCCGTGTCAAGGAAACATTGTGGAGGCATTTGTCCTATGGATTCAGTTTTGAGGAATATGAAGGAGTGCTGAGTTAATGTCCCAAGGTAACTCTTACGTGATGCATTTTCCCAAATAGCAGTCTAATATTCAAGACAGACAAGTAGATGGTGTTTTATGCTATTTTATACTCTTCTCCACAAAAATATATTTGTTCTAATAAAAATATTTTAACACAAACTTTAACATCATTAATTTGACTTTCATTAATCCTAGTAATGTAAATGTAAAAAAGTTGAACCAGTGAGTGGAACGTAACTGCAGTATGTGATGCCAGCGCAGTTCCGTACGTTTTTGGTTTTGTCATCTTTTGCTAGAATATAAAGGTTTTGTAGGCTGTATACACCTGAGCACGCCACATACAGTTGCCCATGACATAAACATATTTTTTTCTAAATGTACACCTGCTACCTTAAGTGTTTGCCCTTGAGCCTTATTGATTGTCTGTCCTTACGTGTCAGCCTGTTTGTGTAGGCATAGCTTATGATGTGCACCCCCTTCGCATCCGCCTTGCCACACGGCGGCGGAGTGGAGGTGTGCCTGTGCATCACCAAATAAATCTGTCTTGATGCACTCCCTAGAGTACTTTATAAATTTTCGGGATACAAATGTAGCCTATGTCCTCCCACAAGATGCAAGCTATCTCCCTGCCAAATTTCATCAAAATCCCTTTAACAATATTACCCATGAAAAGGTAACAAATAGAGATGAGCGAGCACCCAAATGCTCGGGTCCGCGTTACTCGAGTTGAGCATTTCGCAAAATTGGAGAGATCTACTTGAGTAACAAACCCCATTGACTACAATGGGAGACTCGAGCATTTTTCTGTGTGGGATGCCGGGTCCCGAGCTTTTTTTTTTTTTCCTTTCTTGGTTCTCTCTCTCTCTCTCTCTCTCTCTCTCTCTCTCCCCCCATCCCTTCCTGCCAGACAAAAAATTTACCAATAACGTGGAGAGGGGCCAAAAACTGGGGCGGGGTCGAACACGATTTGATGCCCGTTCGAGTAACGAGCACCATCGACTACACTAATACTCGAACGAGCATCAAGCTCGGCAAAGTATGTTCGCTCAACTCTAGTAACAAACAGACAGGCAGACAGAGTTACTTTCACATTTATAATATTAGTATTAGAGTCTCTCCACCTTGTGACATGTCTGAAACCTACTAACCCTTACCAATGAGTGGAAACATTTTCTTTTTAGGTTAATAATTAGTGGGGCACACATAGCAGAGGGCCTCTATTTAACTTCCCGCCTGAATTGCTGTTAGGTGTCTTTTAGATAAGTGTATTTCAAATCCATGTTTAATCAGTAATATGGAGCTAATGAAAAACTATGAATCTATTTACATGGGCATAGAACACAAAAATGCAGTATGCACTGTTTTTTTTTCCATTTTGTGGATTGTACGCCCGTTGAATCTTATGGAGAGTTATTAAAATATTAATGCATCAGTTTGTCATCTGTATTTCCAGTCATCGGTATTATTTTCTATAGGGCAAAAGAACAGATCTATTTTGCCCTGTAGAAAATAAAACCGATGGAAGCAAATATGGATGCAAATACAGATGACACACTGATGACATATTGATGCAATTTCATCTGTAATGCGACTGTATTACAGATCCACATTATGGAAGCTTACAAATACGTTCATCTGAAAAAGGCCCTATAGAAAAATGTAATCCAAGTTGGAAAAAGGCTAGGAAGACTTTGAACCCACCTAGTATGTGATCTTCCTCCTAGGCTCCTAATTCTGCTATGCGCACTATGAGGGGTACACAAAAGAAACAGGAATCTGTTCTGGTTGGCGGGGGATTACTAGTACAGGCTTCTGTTGCTAGGTGGATGTCTGTGGAACCCTTCTGAGGCAGGATGCTAGCCAACGTTGTTGGGGAAGGTTGCGTTTTTTAAGTTGTTCAGTTTATCACTTATTTAGTGATGGCTGATTCATATAAACAATGAGCAGCTGTGAAGTTTTGTTTGCTTTTCCACTGCTCAAAGCACTCGGAAATTAAAGTGACACGGAGTGAAATTGGGTGAATAAGGAAGGTGAGGCAATAATGGCATGCCCATTTTCATCCAAAATAGGTTAACACTCAGCGCTGTGTGGGCAAGCAGGTGACTGGTTCTTTTACCCTCACAAAGCACCTACCAACACCGTGCTTAGTGTTAAGCAATTTTTAGCAAAAGATGGCATTACGGTATTGCTTTACCCTTCATATTCAATTGATCTCGCTCTGTGCAATGTTTTTTACAAGCTCTTTGAGCAGAGGAAAACTAAACAAAATTGTACAGCTGCACGTTGCTCGTACAAATCATCCATCACTAAAAAGGTGAAAAACTGAACAACTTAAAAAAATAAATAAATAACTGGAGTGAAGCACAACCTTCCCCAACTATGTCGGCTGGCTTCCTGGCTCAAAAGGGTTCTAGAGACATTCATCTACCAATATGATGTCTGTATTAGTAACATTCCACCCACCAGAAGATGATTCCTGTTTATTTTGGGTTTCCCCTCTTATATTCGTGGATAGTTTTTTTAGTACTGCAAACAACTTTGTTGACTGTTGTAATGTAAAGTGAACTTCAGGGACATGATTAGGAATATTCAGTATTATTCCCAGACTATTGTGCATTACTGCAGAAATGACAGACGATGCATAAGGGTGCATTCACATGAGCTTGTGCTATACATAGGTGCGCACAAAAGTGCGCACCCACGTACGTGAACAAACACGCGTGAATGCAGGTCTGTGCCCATTGCCTTCAATGGGGCCACAGCTGCTGCCGACGGCCCCATTGCAAGTAATGGGCTGCCGGCAACCTATGCAATGATTTTCTGGGAAGGGCTTTTAATATAGGCCCTTCCCTGAAAATCATCCCTGTTTGTGTAAAAAAAAAAAAAAAAAAATATATATATATATATATATATATATATATATATATATAACAGCTGTGGCAGAGGATCGCGATGTTCTTGCATTGCTTTCAATGGGGCCGGCACTTTTGCAGTCCCATTGAAAGCAATGGGCTTCTGGCAAGCCCTGCAGGGATTTTCGGGTTAGGGCTTTAAAAATAAGCCCTTGCCCAAAAATAATCCCTAGAATGTGTTAAAAATAGGAAAAAATTATACTCACCTTTCCTCAGCTGCCGGGGCTCAAGCGCATCTAGACTGTCTTCTCCCTGCACTGCTCTGAAGCGCTTTCAGCAGGTGGGAACTTTAAAATCCCTGCCTGCTGAAAGGGCTGTATCTGATTGGCTGAGAGCTCAGACAATCACAGGCAGCACTCAGACATTCATTGAAGGACAGCTGAGTGCTGCCTGTGATTGGTCACAGCACTCAGCCGATCACAGGCAGTAGTTGGCCATTCATTGAATTCAATGCAGGTTTTTCAGGTACGTGCGTTTGCAATATCATCACACTACCTGTCTTCAAGCTTATCATTATCTATTTAAATTAATATGTGCCAACCTTTTAAAAAAAACTCCTTATTCTGATCAGTTGAAGTGTTACTAAAAGATGAGGACTGCAGTGAACATATAAATATTAATAAGCAGCATCAGTAAGGCTATGTCCACATAGGACAGAATTTGCTCTGGATTGGCCTTAGCAGACATACCGCAGGAAATCCATTAAAAGATCTGTTTCAAAATCTGTAACATTTGATGTGGATTTTGTCATGGATTATGGTACGGATCCGCAGCACATTTCACCCCTTCAATGTAAATTAATTTGAAGAGATGAATTCTGCTGTAGATCTACACCAAAATCTGCTTTCAAATTGTGCTAGTTTTGAAGTAAATTTTGTAGCGAATTTGCTGTGAAATGTCCGTTGTGGACATACTCTAAGACCCAATGGATCTGATTCCGCATGCGGGAACCTGCAGCAGAAGCCGATTCTGCCCACGGCTGAGACACTGCATTAATTGCCCGGGTCTTTTATTTCACGGTCTGCGGATGCGTGCGGAAGCACCGGCCGTCGCAGCAGTGTGCATGTGCAGTTGATTTTTTTTTTTTAATCCTGATTTCCCGCTTAACGCTTAATCCGCCGCCCATCCGCAATTCAATGAAAGTCGTACTAAGTACTAAGAAAACAATATAAGTTCATATTTAGCATTTAGCCCTAAACGGGCAACAATACTTGTGATGCTTTAATGGGGATGAGATGAAATGCCAGGCTGACCAAATGGACATATATGGTGCTGTTACTAAAAAAAGGAGACCCTAGTTTTGGACAAAACCCTTTAAGAGCAAGAGGGACATCACAGATAATCCTCACTGAAGTGTTTACCTGCTGAGGTCTTCTATTAAGTTCAAGATTGGATTTTATAATAATTAGGTTGATTAATGCCATTTTAAGAATTGGTAATTTGAATTTCATCTAAGCCAATAAGTCATATGCCTTTTTCTTTGCTCTGTTAATATCTTGACATGAATATGCATACATATAAAGATGACCGGGAACTTCTCCTGCCATGTCTGTTTTAGTAAATATTTTGTATTTTCCGTAATATAACAATTCTGGAGCATCTTGTCTTAGTTTTGGGATGTGTCTATCCACAGTCTGACAGTGTCTAAACAGTACTGACATCAGACTATAGGGACATACCCCTTTGACAAAGAGAATGGAAACAACCTAGTTTTCAATTAATTCATACCCTTCTAGGAAGAATAGCAAAGGAACAGCACAATGCAGAGTTATGGGACATGATGCTCCAGAATTGGTTTTTTATGGAGAATGTAAGTATTTGCTAAAACAGACAAATCCTTTAAATTTTTAACGACCTTTCACTCAGGACTAGAGATGAGCGAGCATACTCGTCCGAGCTTGATGCTCGTTCGAGTATTAGGATGCTCGAGATGCTCGTTACTCGAGACGAGCACCACGCGGTACTCGTCTCGATTAAACGAGCACTGACCATTGAATTCAATGGAGACGGCAATACAGCCGGCTCCATTGAAAGCAATGGGCTGCCGGCGAGCGCGGGATGAATTTTCGGGAAGGGCTTAAAAATATAAGCCCTTACCTGAAAATCATCCTAAAATGTGTAAAAAAAAAATAATTATACTCACCTTTCCGCTGCAGCCGGAGTTCAGCCGCGTCTTGCCAGCAGTTCTCCTGAACTGCTGTGAGAAGTATTCAGCAGCCGGGGATTTAAAATCCTCGCCTGCTGAATGAGCTGCCTCTGATTGGTCACAGCCTCACCAATCAGAGGCAGCTCTCACTCACACCCATTCATGAATTCATGAATAGGTGTGAGTGAGACCTGCCTCTGATTGGCTCAGTGCTGAGCCAATCAGGGGCAGGTCTGACTCACACCCCCTTCACACCCACTGCAGGCCGGCCGCGCTGAACTCCGTCTGCCGGGACAAGATGAGTATATATATATTTTTTTATTTTTACACATTTCTGGATGAATTGCAGGGAAGGGCTTATATATTTAAGCCCTTCCCGACAATTCATCCCGCGCTCGCCCGCAGCGCATTGCTTTCAATGGAGCCGGCTGTATTGCCGGCTCCATTGAATTCAATGTGCTGGACAGCTCCGGCCTGTTTCTAATGAAATGCGGCTAGGAGCAGATTTTTCGGGTGATTTATTGGCCCCGGTCACGCGATTTGCGGATGCGCATCCGTCATGCGATCCGCAAATCGCGCGAAAAAACGCCCGTGTGACTAAGGCCTAAGGAAGACTAGAGGGGAATAATTAGCTCACATTGTCTAGACTCTGCTTCTCTCAATGCATCCCAGATTTGTGTTTGCCTTTTTTGTAATGTAGTGAGCGACCAGTAATGTAATAAATTATGCACAGAGTATAAGGCCTCAGTCACACAGGCGCATCGGCACCCGTACACCGGCGCCGATGCGCCCGTGTGACTGCAGGAAGGAGACGGACGTACCTGCAGATGGCCGTCTCTCCGCAGCACCGGAGGAAAGAACACATGACCAGCAATGAAGCCGGTCACATGTTCTTTCTTCCAGCGCCGCAGAGAGATGGCCGTCTGCAGGTACGTCCGTCTGCTGGTGTCAGTCACACGGGCGCATCGGCGCCGATGTACGGGTGCCGATGCGCCCGTGTGACTGAGGCCTTACAGCGGACAGAGAGAGGGTTTAGCCATGGATAAGTGGGGGCTCTCTTATCAGGGCGGTAACTCCGCTTTTAGGCAGAAAGAGCGTAGTATTGCATTAAAGAGAGCTCTAGTCATCTGGATCTCTTGCACTTATCGACTATCTATTGGATGTATTTACATTGGCTCTGATGCATATATCTTGACCCTAAGAACTTGTCAGAATGTTTTGGTCTAGATTTTCTAATCACGTAGATCTTTGAGTGTCAAAACTATTAACATATTGTTTATTTGAACGAGTTATATAAAAGCACTGTATTTCTGAAAGCTTTCCAATATCACAGCTCATATTTTGTTTATGGCATTAAATGGATGACCAGTGTCTATATGGGCGATCTTTGTTCTGTTTTTATGCATACAAAAACTAAATGATGAGTGATAAGCCAACAAATTATCATTCATTGTTCAATCAGTGCACTCATTTACATTGAATGATAAGGATCACTGGAATCTCAATGATTATTGGCCCATGTAAAAAGGGCCTCTTTATATTAATCTGGGGTCCACCCAATACATCTGAAGGAATACAATAGCATTACCATTTCATTGATATCTACTTATTTGGAAATTAGCAATAGGATTAATCCCAATATGCTGATTAGTGGAAAAAATAACTTGCTAACCTATTGAAACTGCATGAACAAACATATTGCAATAAGCATTCTCCTGTCTATTACTCATGTCCATCTGTTAGTCTTGCAATTTGGCGAATTTCCTCATTCTTGTAAGATATAGAAGTTGTAAAAATTATTAAAAACTTGCAAAATATCTAAATTATTAGTAGCAGCAGAATAATTAGTAACAGCACAATTATGTTCAACTAATCAATTTCTACCACACTGTACATAGGAAAGCTTTCAATAATTATAATAAGCTATTTCTTAGTGCTTGTAACACAATAATCACTATTTACTGGGATCTGTATAAGATACGTACTGCTCTGTGATCCCTAATAGAATCAATATAATATTTATTAACATTTCTTCTAATCGAAGAAAAAGGATGTGCAAACAGCAAATAGATTCTACAAACAAGCTCACTCTGTTCAATATACTTAGGGATCCTATAATCTCTGTAGTTCTGGGATATCATTTCCTTACCCAGAAGACAGCACGGCAATGGCTTTCATAAAGGTTGTTAGTACAGCTACTAGGCAGTCAGCCCTGGAGACCTTCCAACTGTCAGAAGTGTAGACTCTGTGCACCCGATGCAATTTAGACAAACCTTAATGATGTCTTTAACAAAAATATGACTTGACAATGGTGTTCTGGAAAACAAACACTCTGATCTCCAAGGAGTGTCAAGAGTTAGTGTAAAAGATAACAGAGGTAGAATGATGTGCAAGCCGTATTCAGATTAATTTGAGTGACAGCATTTTTTTTGTCATGTCTTTAACATTTTCTAAAAATGACAAGAAAAAGCAGGGATAGAAGGCATGTGTCTTAGAATTTTAATCAGACTCCTAGTTTAAAGATGAAAACTTAAAAAAATGAATCCTTATATGTTGGGTTTGGTGCAGGGTTCAACTTTAAATTCAGGCTCTTTTGTTCAAGACCTCTCTTGTAATGATGAGAAAACTTGTTAAAAGTTCACTTTGGCCGTTTTGCCGAATGTTTGCAAAATGTTTAGTTCAGTCTGAATTAGTTTAGACCATACCAGAAGCTCATAAAGAATTCCTAAAACTGGTGTATAAAATGGTCTAAGAGCCATAAAAATCTCTCTCAGAGCGTTATACGGGGCTTTTATGGCTTCAAGGGTGGCTTCACACGAGCGTGTGCTTGTGCGTACAGAGGTGCGTACATATGTGTGCACCCCTATAGACGCAAAAACATGTGTATATGCTGGTGCGACTGCTGATGGCGGCTCCATTGAAGGCAATTGTCTGCCGACACCCCTTAATTGTTTTTCAGGGAAGAGCTTTAAATATAAGCTCTATAAAAGAAAATCAACCATTTCAGTGTAAAAAAAAATAAAAAATATATATATATATATATATACTTACCTGTCCGCCGCTGCCGTGTCCCCTGCGGGGATGAAGAACACGTTTGCCATATGCGGCAGATGTTTTCTTCATCCTCGCAGGGAATAAAGAATTCCCTGTGCACCTGTCACAGAGCACCTCAGCCAATCACAGGCAGCTCTCGCTGAATGAACGATAGGTGAGAGCTGCCTGTGATTGGCTGAGCACCTCAGCCAATCAGAAGCAGCTCTTTCAGCATGCAGGGATTTTAATTCCGCATCTGCCCAAAGAACTTCAGTGCAGAGTTGGGGATAGTGCAGACACGATGTGGCTGAGCCCCGGCAGCTGAAGAAAGGTGAGTATATATGTGTTTTTTTTATTTTTTTACACTACTTTGGCTTGTTTTTCAGGGAAGGGCTTATATTTAACAACAATTAAGGTGTGCCAGCAGCTGGATCCCCTACCACAGCTGTCATCTGTGACAGCTACAGTAGGGACTTCTTTATTTGCTGCGAGGATGAAGAAAACATCTGCGGCATGTTGCAGAGGGGTTCTTCATCCCCACGGGGGACCCGCAGCAGCGCACAGGTAAATATATATATATTTTTTTATTTTTTTTTTTACACTAAAATGGTTGATTTTTGGGGAAGAGCTTATATTTAAAGCTCTTCCCTGAAAAACAGTTGAGGGGTGCCGGCAGACCATTGCCTTTAATGGAGCAGCAGCTGCAGCTCCATAGAAGGCAATGTGTGCATTCCCTATGGTGCACGCATGTCCTATCATTACAGGTGCACGCCTGTAAAACACGGACATGTGAACACACCATAGGGAATGCATTTGTTATGACAGACGAGTGCTTTTGTGCGTGTGTAGGTACGCACATAAACATGCTCGTGTGAAGCCACCCTTAGACATTAGTTCAGGACTAGAGATGAACGAAGGTACTCAGTAAGGCCGATTTCGCAATCGAGCACCGCGATTTTCAAGTACTTCACTACTCGGGTGAAAAGATTCGGGGGGCGCCGTGGGTGAGCGGGGGGTTGCAGAGGGGAGTGGGGGGGAGAGGGAGAGAGAGAGAGCTCCCACCTGTTCTGTGCTGCTACCCAACGCTCCACCACGCCACGCCCCGCCCCCCGAATCTTTTCACCTGAGTAGTGAAGTACTCGAAAATCGCGGTGCTCGATTGTGAAATTGGCCTTACCGAGTACGTTCGCTCATCTCTATTCAGGACTAATGTTGAGCAAACCGAACGAGTAGAATCCTGTTTCAGGCTGAACTTTGCTAAATTCTCAGTTTGGGGCTCATACCAAACCAAATTTGTAGCAAAGTTCTACCTGAAGCAAGGTTTTGCTTGTTCGGTTCACTCTTGCTTTCTACTCAAGGTTTTCTCCTGTCAGCTATGTTGGTTCTCCTAGTGCTAATATCCGAATCATCTGGCCATATACAAAGTAAACCATATTCTCTGCACGTAATAATTCCTGACTTCTCCTTTTAAGTCACTTCTATCTTATACCCAATCATTATGAGACAACATCCGTCTCATCCTACTGACTGTGCAGACAACCTTCATTGAATCTACGCAGTCAGAGGTTTATGTATAGTCTGTGCTAACCACTAATGATTTGTTTTCTCTGGGTATGAGCCAATATAAGATATCATATGTAGATACATATAAGCCATTTCTTTCACGTATGTGGCCTGCTATATTCGACTCTCCAGCCGTTGTGAAACTATAAGTCATAACATGTGAGATTTATCTAATGCCTTAGCATTAGAGATGAGCGAACGTGCTCGGCCCCGCCCCTTTTTCGCCCGAGTACCGCGATTTTCGAGTACTTCCGTACTCGGGCGAAAAAATTCGGGGGGCGCCGTGGCGGCACGGGGGGTTGCGGCGGGGAGTGGGGGGAGAGGGAGAGAGAGAGGGCTCCCCCCTGTTCCCCGCTGCTACCCCCCGCACCGCCGCGCCTCTCCCCGCCCCCCGGCGCCCCCCGAATCTTTACGCCCAAGTACTGAAGTACTCGAAAATGGCGGTACTCGGGTGCGTAAGTACTCATTACGAGTACGTTCGCTCATCTCTACTTAGCATGTCTTGTGTGGGTTTGTAAGCAAAATATAACAACCATGTAGTTGAATGACCACACGATATGCTAAGGTATTTGCCGTATTTATCTTTTTTCTTTAGAACACGCTTTTGAGCAAAAAACAATCTTGCTAAGAAGTGTGCGCACCCTATAGTCCAAAGTCGGGAGGATTCAGGAGTGTCAGATCGTTCCTGACTGCTTCCTTCCTGTTTTGGAAGAGCGCTGATATAGTGCAAACTGGGGAGAGGGTCATAGGCAGCTTCTGGATACACCTGTGGAAAGAAAACACTTACCTTCCAGCCTCTGCATCCACCAGAGCAGGCAGGGATGAAGGACCTTTGAAGACCTTCATGACTTACACGACATCATGTACCTGTATATTTATGGCTATTTATTAACCCATTAAGGACCAAGCACAGTAAATTTCCGGCGCTTACTCCTGGGCTTTAATCAAAGCCGATATTGACAAAATGGTGGGATATTAAAGCCCCTGCTTCTGCAATCATTTAGAAGCAGGTTTGGTTGTCAGCTGTTAGTCACATCTGATTGGCCTAGGAGAAGACAGGAGTGTTTTTTAACCCCTTCTGTCTCTCCTTTCCCTAGTACACATCGCTCCAATGAGCACTATGTACTAAGAGGTGAAAGAGGAAATGTTTCTTCCACTATGTGAGCCGGTGGTCACGTGACCTCCGGGATTCCCTGGCACAGCAGAGCTACAAGGTCCCAGCAGACCCTGATCAGCTCTGCCAGTGATTATTGCCACGAGAGGGGATGTTTTCCCTGTAATTGTGGCTCCTATGGATGCCCCAGCTACAGTGAAGAAGTGTCAAATAAAAAAAAACAAAAAACATGTGAATGTTCTCCAGAGGTCTTATATGATGTCATGGGGGACATAGAAAGTAAAAAAAAATAATTGCATAAATAAGTAAAACAAAATTACAGAATAAAATAAAAATATATACATAAAGAAAATAACCGAAAGCCAACAACAACCAAAACCATTGCTATAAATGCCCTGTAATCCAAAACCATACATATTATTTATCAAAGCATCCGAAACAAAATGAGGAACCCATTCCCATACTTTATTTTAGCCTAAATATACTAATTAAAAAAAATAACTATAAATGTTCAAAAAAATATTTTTTTTTTGCTTTTTACCCTTAATAAAACTAAAACACAGGGGAAAAAAGGTCAGTGAAAAAGATATTTTAAAAAATAGCCCTACATGGCACGGAAAAAAAATGCAGCAAAAATTATTTTGGTAGCTGAAGGGAAAAAAATGGGGCAGTTAAACTATTACATGGGTAAAATCCCTAAAAAGTGTCTGGTCCTTAAGGTACAAAACAACCTGGTCATTAAGGGGTTAATCAAAATATGTGCAAAGAGCTCTACATGTGAAGTGTATTTGTGTCTAAGGGGGGCTCCAAATGAAAAAATTCCTCCGCACTCGTTTAGAAGAAAAGGTAATAGGATCGCCCAGATGGTGGGATACAAAAAATTTAATGCAACGTGTTTCGTTGCTCGCTACGATTTTATCAAGCATATTCATTTGGAGTCTATCTATTGTTGTGCCTTTTGAAGCCAGGATTGGCATAATCACTCCACAGCTCTCCTGTTATCACGGGATAAGAGAGAAGATCACTGGGATCCCCTATATTGGGTTACTATACGCCTACCAGGATGTGGAGGCGCTAGCAGTGGTTCCCATTTGAGAACCCTGCTTGGCACCAGGTGAGTTTTGTTTACTGCATCTTTTATTATTATATATCTCCAGATCATGGAGCGCTGTCCTAACTAGATTTTGTCTCTGCGTATAAGGGGGGTTTCACATTGGCGCTGTGACATTGCAAATTGTTTCAGTGGCCAATACGTGAGTACACAGAAATGCCAAGTTCATATTGCCGTTTTGGGTTCTGTTTTCCTACTCCATTATAGGAGCAGGAAAACAAAATCCCCTTGCCAAGTGGGCCCATTTTATAATGGGGCAGGATGGCTCCCATTGACTATATTGAGGTTTGTTTGGCTTTCAGCATTTTCACAGATAAAATAGTGTAGTATGCTGCTCTACTTCATCTGGGATTTAAATGGAAATCAGTGACTAATTTGCCATCCACACATAACGATTACTCCAATTTTTTTTTCAAATGAACTAATTTGAGCGATAATTGTGCAAAAAAATGCTCAGTATTCGTTCACTTGTCGTTATTGTTGACTTTAAGTCAATATAAAAACTATCACTGGATCGATGGCTTCTCATTAACTGTAAAGGCTCCCCACTCAGTGCTTCACATAGCAGGTGAAGCGCTGAGTATGAAACTCTCAATTCTTTGCTAAGTCTTTTTGTGTAAACGATCTGCACGAGTGCTAACGACCTTAGCAGTGACATTGGCGCTAATGCAGTCGTTTAGACGATTGTTGGCCCATGTAAAAGGAGCATAAGACTCTGAACAAAGTCCTGAATGGTGATATGAACAGAGCTTTTATTTAACAGAGTTAAACTGTTGGCTATTAACCCCTTCACCTACCCCAGAAAAAAAGAACGCACAACTCTAGACAGCCAAAGTTAGTGACATTGACTTCTCAACTTCCTCTGACCACCGGAAAAGTTTTAATTGGCAGAAAATATTTTTTTGTTGTGTAAACCTGGAATACATCTTATAGTGAGGTGCGTCTTACAATCCAGAAAATATGGCACATATATGGGCCAATAGAGGGGTACGTAACACCTAATTGTTTATAGAGTAGAGCACATTGTGGCCCACACTCAACAGCCATGGAATGGGGGTTGAAGGAAAACGGTGCCATGCCACCCACTCACTGGTGTAGTGGAGAGCAGCTCATGCTACACTCACAGTCAGTGCCCATATCAAAGGAATGTACAGTGTGATGTGGGTGGTACCAAGTGAGGAGAAAACAAAGCTGTGTCATCCAAACTCACTCCACTGTGTCCTGTACTCAGCAGTGTAGCAAAGAGTGGCTCTTGCTATACTGTGATTGTTCTCAGTAAGAAAAACCAAGTAATCTTGTAGATATGATACCTTTTAATGGCTAACAAAAATACATGATGCTACAGCAAGCTTTAGGGGAAGACCAAATCACCAGAGCCACCAGGATACCCATAAATCAACTACTCCAATACAAGGAGAAAGGAAAAAATGGACGTGTGCCTCTTGTAGTGACCTACAATTCACAGCTAGAGGTACTAAGGAATACTGCAAAGAAACTCCACCATACCTTACACAATGATGACTGTCTGAAAACCATATTCTCAGATCCTCCTCTCCTGTTTTACAGGTAGCCCCCTAATTTGAGGAACTTTATAATCAGAAGTGTATTGCCCTCTGATGCACAAAAAGGAACTTATCCCTGTAATGTGAAGAACTGCAAGACTTGTTCACATACACTGACCACGGACAGGATACGGATCCCCAACACACAGCAGGACTGTAAGACCCCTGGGACATTCACATGTTCCACGTCCAATGTTATGTACCTGATCCGGTGCAGTAAGAGTCCTGTCGGGGGGCTTTATATCAGGGTAACAGGACAAAAACTGAGAACCAGGGTGAGAGCTCATCGACACTCAATTGGAGAGGAAAAAACTGAATTACTGGTGGCAAAATATTTTTGCGGTCACAGACATGGCATAAAGCAGATAAGACTTATCATACTGAAGGGCAACTTCAAGTCACAGCGTCACAGAAGAAATTGAGCGTAAAAATTCATGGCCGTGTTTGACACCCTCAAGAATGGAATGAACCTCAGCCTGGGTTTCTTGCATAAGTGGGGAATATGAAAGGTCTGAAAGAGGTCAAGATGGGGGTCCTCTTCCCAATCCTTTTTTGTTTTTCTCATAAGAATTCAGAAATTGATTGTAAGAATGTTTCCATCCAATAGGCGGTACTGTTGAGGTAGTGTTTCTATTTTCTTATGTATGCATTAGTGATAAGAGACATCATAAAACTGTTGCATTCCTCAGCTTAGTGAACTGATTGAGTGTTTGTCTCTCTGCTCAGACTGTCTTGTGTTTTTTCAAGTCTCAAATTTCTGTGTGTGAACATTTATTTAGATCAAGAGGAGTGTGTCCGCCTCCCTTCTGCATCTGTATGTTATAATTATGTGCTATCAAAACTAGTTTCATTCATTAGTCTGAGGAAGGGGGCGAGATATCCCCGAAAGCTTGCTGTACCATCATCTATTTTTGTTAGTTATTAAAAAGTATTGTATCTCCATATTACTTGGTTTCTCCCACTAAGAAAAATCACACTTTACTCTACTGGTTAACACGTTACCAAACCTTTTTTCATATCTTGCTTTACTAACCAGCACATTTAGCTCAACTGCATTTGCTTCACCAACTTGTGTCCGATCGCATATTTTGCATTCAGCATGCTAACAACTAAAGAAAAACCTGCAGAGGCTTAAGCAAAATTATGCCAGTGTCTACGAAAGTAAGCTAGTGGGGCAACACGCAAAGGGACCTCCACATTGATTTGTCCTAAGCATTTTGTGTATTCAAAAAAGCTAATGCTTTTGCATTACAACTATTATTCCTAATTCTACTAAGTAATTTTTGTGAGCATGGGTATTATATATATAAATTCCAGTCCTTGTCCTAGGATAAAAAGTCAAGAGCCAAGAGGAGGGAGAATCATGTAGTTATACAAAAAGCTGCTGTGTAGGGAAAGTCAACATATTAAACAAATGAGTCTAAATTCTGCACTAAGGGAATTCTTGGGAACTCATGGGTACTGTTACCTTACAGAGGCACAAATGGGACACTATTATAATCTGGAGCAAAAAGAGGGCACTATTAGATTACATGTGTTCAAAAGAGACACTATTGCCTTATAGGGGCACAAAGGAAGCACTACTATCTTATAAGGGCATAAGAGGGGCAGTGTTACCTTATGGGGCACTAGTACCTTATTGGGTTACAAAAAGACATAATTATACCAGGGAGCTACTATTACATTATGGGGGAACAAGTAGAGCATTATCACCTAAAGGGGACAATATTATCTTATGTGGCCACAAAGGATGTCAAAGTTTGCTTGTGAAGGCACAGTAATTGGGATGCACAAATGGATTCTAAAGGGCAATAAATAAGAAATTGTACCAAAGCATATTATTCTATGGGTAAAAATCCTGTGATGTATTTTAAAGAAAATCTATACTCCACAATATTTAAATAGGAAATGTAGAGAAAAGAGTTAAAAGTAGCATATTTTATGAAATAATGATTTTGAGATGCATTTTGAGTTACAAATCCATTTAGACTTGGGAGTAAGAGATTTTACTGTTGTTTACATCAGTAATCTGTATTTTAAAGCTTCTATTTCAGGTGATTTTTTTCAGAACCGTGTGTACATAAGAAGTAACACCATTTCTAACCATTATCTGATTAGCATCCTGCATTTTTTAACAGTTTAAGGGCTTAGTCACACGGGCGTTTATTGCCGCGATTTGCGCATGCGTCCGGCGACTTTTTAAAACCATTGCTTTGCAATGGTATCGGACACATGAGCGCTTTTTATGCGCTCGTCCGATAAATTAGAGAACAGAAATCGCAGATCGCACCTATCTGCGATCTGCGATTCCTGTTCTCTTCTCTATATGCGCTCAACGGGGCCGGCGGCAGCAGCGCCGACCCCATTGAGAACATACAGAAGACAAATCATTCTTCTCTGCCACAGCTGTTCCAGCTGTGGCAGAGAAGAACAATGTTTGCCCATTAAATTCAATGGAGCGGCAATACAGCCGACTCCATTGAAAGCAATGGGCTGCCGGCGTGCGTGGGATGAATTGTCGGTAAGGGGTTAAATATATAACCCCTTACCTGCAATGCATCCTTAAATGTGAAAAAATAAAAAAAAAGGATGTACTCACCAGCTCCCGGCAGCTGGAGATCCCGGCGGTCGGCCTGCAGTGGGTGTGAAGGAGGTGTGACTCAGGCTTGCCCCTGATTGGCTCAGCCTGAGCCAATCAGAGGCTGATCTCAGTCACACCCATTCATGAATTCATGAATGGGTGTGACTGAGACTTGCTTCTGATTGGCTTAGCGCTGAGCCAATCAGGGGCAAGCCTGAGTCACACCTCCTTCACACCCACTGCAGGCCGACCGCCGGGATCTCCAGCTGCCGGGAGCAGGTGAGTACATCCTTTTTTTTTATTTTTTCACATTTAAGGATGCATTGCAGGTAAGGGGTTATATATTTAACCCCTTCCCGACAATTCATCCCACACTCGCCCGCAGCGCTTGCATTCAATGGAGCCGCTGTATTGCCGGCTCCATTGAATGCAATGCGCTGGACAGCTCCGGCCCGTTTCTAATGAAACGCGGCTAGGAGCAGATTTTCGGGCGATTTTTGGGCCGATTTTTCGGCGCCGGTCACGCGATTTGCGCATGCGCATCCGTCATGCGATGCGCAAATCGCGTGAAAAAACGCCCGTGTGACTAAGGCCTAAGCCTGGATTCACACAGTATTTTGCAATATTTTTCATGACATTTTTGTTGGCACTTCTAACTGCTTTAAATGCCGCAAACAGATGTTATCTACAATCTATAGAAAATTATTGAAAAGTCTACATAGACTCAGATTTATTAAGATGGGTGTTTCTTATACCTTAATATATAGGGGGGGGGGGGCTATTTACTATTGGAAAATTCAACAGTTTTCTGGCACAAATTGTTTTGTGCCACATTGACTATGTCTTTTAGACATGTACAAACAACTTTTTTTCATTGTGTCTGACAAATGGGAGTTCCTTCACAGAAAAGGGCATGGCCTAAATGTGACACCGCGTGCTAAAAAATGCGCTAAAAATTTGTCAATTTTTGTCATAAACTAAAAGGTGGCATAAAGCTAGACTAAACAGTCTTAGAATTCAATAGATTTATAATTCAGCACTGTGATAAATCTGATACATTTTAAGACTTTCTAGTTGAAGTTTGCAATAACTATTAGACAGTATTAGTAAATAAGCCCCGACTTGTGCTGGAGTAAGATGAAACACATTTATTGAGGGTCCCACCTTCTAATAAATTTGCACATTTTCTGGCAGTCTGTGGCAGTCCAACTATGAGCTGGCATAAATTCATGGCATAATTTACACCAGTTTATGGCATATGTTATAGTAAATATGTCAGGTTGCTGGAGGCAATACCCACTTATACTAAACCCCAAAAGTTTTGGAAAAGGGGTAAGTGTGACATAAAATAAAATATAAAACACACACAGTTTTGCACAAAATAGGTATGCACCAAACATTGGGATGCAGTCGCAGCTTGTCGATCACGATAGCATCGTGGCAGGCTGGCCTCTACGCAGGCCAAGGCCTGTTGCCATGTTATGCAGGACAAGGGTTAATGCACCATGTGCAGAGACTGCTGGGTGCTGTCTCTCTTTGCTGCATGGATGCATGCTGGATTAGTCATGATTGGAAGAAGGTTGGATTGCTCTGCCAGTTCCCAGGTGTGGAGTAACTTTATATTTTCACCCCTCCCTTTGCTCAATACTGCTTATTCCATTTCATAGAGGAGTAGTTGGAGTGTGGAGCTCCTCTATGCTGGGTGTATTGCTACTTTCAGATAAGTGCTGCAGTTTCCTTTTTCGTTGTATTTCTGTTTTCATTTCTGTATTGCTTTGCTGAGTAGGTTCACCTATCCAGGGGTTCCTATAGGGAGCATGAGGGCCCAGGAAGAAGACCGCGGGGCTGCCTTTATCAAGGCAATGACTCCACTTCTAGGGAAGGAACCCTTCACCCCCTGCTAGGTTAGGGACAGGCTTCCTTCTCCCTGGAGTGGTGTTACTGTTCAGCATAGCGTGATATGCTTCTGTTACCAGCAGTGGGTATGCTATCTTACGCATGCTGAGCGTAGTACTCTTGTGTTGCACAGGCTTTACATTCTCCTGCTGTGGTGCACACTGTTCTACAGTGCATAGTATTATCAACTGCAGTACTTGTGTACGTCACCTTGTGTCCATGCTGAGCGTGGTGCTCGTGTGCCGCACAGACGTGACAGATGCTTTTGCATTAAAGAACTGGTGCAAATCCCTTAATAAACTCCCCCACATCATTTTTGTTTTTAACACATAAGGTCTTTTACTGGTGTCTCTCCTATAGGCTTCTCTATAGAATATGTTTTAAATGTTATGGTAGAAAAAAAGAAAAAGAAACATCGCTAAAACACTCTTAAGAAAAATTCATTACAATGCTAGAAATACTATGACTTTCAGGTTTCATTTTAAAAAATGCTGAAAAAACTGTGTCAACTTATATCTAGAGAGGTTCCACACTGAAGGTAACATTTAAGAATGAACTGAGCATGAGTGATCAGAGCATGAAGTAAGGGGGAAGAGAAGAGGAGTCTGATAAGTGGTTGAAAAAGTATTTTGAGTAATAATAAGATATATTAAAAAGTTTGTTATCTAAAGTTAGGGCTCAGTCACACAGGCGCATCGGCACCCGTACACCAGTGTCAATGTGCCCGTGTGACTGACAGTTAGAAGACGGCTGTACCTGAAGACGGCCGTCTCTCTCCAGCACTGATGAAAGAACACATGAACGGCAATGAAACCGGTCACATGTTCTTCCTCCCGGCGCTGCAGAGAGACGTCCGTCTTCAGGTACGGCCGTCTGCTGGCTGCAGTAACACGGGCGCCAATGCGCCCGTGTGACTGAGCCCTAATACTGTTGATTTAAGGAAAACCATTGAAATAATGTTTACTTTTTAAGTGGTTTTAAAAAGTCGAGTGTGTTTAATTAATCAGAGACAAATGGAACTGGGAAATGAGTAAATGTTCCAGCCATCAAACTTAGTGATATGAGCCGCATGTAAGCACACATATGTTAACAAACTATTTGTAAGTAAATGTGTAAATGATAAGAGACTCCCTCATTAAAACCACTGGAGAGCAAATAAAACCAGCAATTCAAGAGCGTCTTTTTACACTGATAATATTCTTCTAAACTATCCCACTAACGGTTGTTTACCAATATTAGTATATCCCAATAGACCAGTCTGAAAATATCCGCAATGCTTCGTTCTTCGAAAATCTTCATTTTCTTGCATTTATTTGCTTCCCTATTAGATCACGCTGTGATAATTGCCTAACCCCATTACACAGTACAGTACTAGTACAACTGGAGACATTTTTTAATTTTATGATTTTTCTCATTTTGGGCTGTTAGCTCAGAATATTATGAAATCTATTACCATTATATTCATATTACCAGGTCATTTAGCAGATATTGGGATATTGAGTTGGCCAAAAACAGTTTGGGATAAAGATTCAAAACTTTTTATTTGGGTTCAAAAATAGTAAATTAAGCAGGTGTTAATACTTTAAAAATGAATTAATTCTGTATAATTCTGAGCATATTGCTATAATCTGAGCATATTGCTATAGTAGTTAGTTGTATTTCATGTAGTATTATTGTGTCTATGGCCCTCGTTAGAAGATCTCCCACATGTACATTAATTGCTCAGTAGAAAGGTTTGTTTAAAATGGATAACATTTTAATTAAGGCTGCGATTTCTCTCATTGACATTATATTAAATAACTAGCTGATATACCCGGCTTCGTCTGAGTTAATTTGGTACAGGTGTTTACCTGTTGTTCGTGTGGAATATTTTATCCAGTCATGGTTACTTCAGAGGAACTGAGGAATAAAATATGTATACCATAAAGGAACATTAGATTCTTCTCAGACTGCATCTACCGATCTCCCTCTGCAGAATGTGCCACCCCTCCCACTTTTCTCACTTTTTACCCTTAAAGCTAACACCTATTTTTATTCAAATTTACCCCCAGACTGGAGCTTGCAGCCCCTTCTTATCCTAAAAGGCATGCTCCATCCCCACAGTCCATGGCCGCTTCCTTATGTACTTTACAGCCTTTCACTATATGCTCATGAGGTCAGTTAGATTCTTTTTAGTATATACACATAGAGGTAAAGTAGATTCTCCTAAGTATATGCACACAAAGGTCAGTTAAATTCTCCTCAGTATATACACATAGAGGCGAGGTAGATTCTCCTCAGTATATACACATGAAGGCGAAGTAGATTCTCCTCAGTATATACACATATAGGTGAGGTAGCTTTTGGTAGCACATTCCAGAAGACAGCTGCTGCTCTGGAGAAGCCTTGGAGGCGGGAATGAGAGGTTCGAATTAAAGGGGCCCTTAGTCGGATTTTAGCAGAGCAGAGGGCGTAGGCTGGGTGGTGAATTGAGATGAGGGAAGCAATATGGGGTGGTGTTGTGCTGTGGAGAGCTTTATAGATGAGGCTAGTGAGTTTAAATTGTATTCTGTATTTGATGGGCAGCCAGTGCAGGGACTGGCACAGGGCAGAGGCATCCGCGTAGAGGCTGGATAGGAAGATGAGCCTGGCTGCCGCATTCAGGATGGATTGGGTGCATTTACTTTTGCCCTTAACATTGAATAATCAAGTTGTGACTCCTTTACTTTTCCTATGTAGGACCTGAAGAATACTCGTGCCAAATTTCATGCCTGCACGACACTGGGAAGTTAGATTACATAGGGGTGCACTTACTTTTTGAAATTAGCATTGAATAATGAAGTTGTGATCCCTTTACTTTTCCTATTTAGGACCTGAAGAATGCTTGTGCCAAATGTCATGTTTGTACGACATCGGGAAGTTAGAGAATTAGTGGCGAGTCAGTCATTGAGGACTTTAACCTTTATTTACATAGATGAAACCAGGACATTTCTGAAGCCGGCAAGAAAATAAAGCTGTTTTGCTCAGAAATTGAAAAGTGAATATTTCATAAAGTAAATCCCTTTTTTTAACCACTTTAGTGACTCACCCATTTTGTAGAGCTTGTTGACCACTAGATGTGCCTCTACAGCCCAATCAAAGAGATTTTTCCTACTTAACAGAGTTTGATAAGGGGCACATTATTAGAATGCGAGGAGCTGGATGGTCGTATCAACATATCATATGCCACATGGGCCATTTTGACCAGACCATTAGGATGTGTCACAACCAGTGGATGTGTTTGCAATGCACACAAGATCACCAGAGTCAGAACACCCTTGACAGACCACCAGTACAGAGGATTGTCTAATTGTTCGACTAGCATGAGCAGCTTTAATTGTCTCATTGTCCGCCATCGAGAGACAAGCTGCACCATCATTACAGGCTCCTGTGCTTGTCCGAACCATTTCTAGGCACTTCACTGAATGATATTTGGTCTCACAGTGCCCATTATATAAACTGCCTTTCACACCCACCCATCATTGCCTTTGTTTGCAGTGGTGTTGTGAATGATGAAACAGGACTGCTATGGAGTGGAACTGGGTTATCTTCAGTGAATAATCCATCTTAAATTTTGTAACTGTGAATGGCTGTATTCGTGTTTGGAGACCTAGGGGTGAGCGTCTCAATCCTACCTTTGCTGTGAAGCGACACACTGTCCCCACTGTATGTGTGATGGTCTGGGGGGCCATTGCATACGACAGTCGTTCACCCCTAGTAGTGGTACGAGTGACAATAACCCCTTAGCAATATGTTCAGGACATCCTGCAGCCACATGTGTTCCTCTCAGGGCGTCTTCCAAGAGGGATGTTCTATCAGGATAATGCTCGGCAGCACTTAGCAACGGTGTAAAAGGAATGCCTCCACAACATTGCCACACTTCTGTGGCTGCCCGGTCACCAGATTTATCACCAATAGAACATATATGGGACCATCTGGGATGCCAACCTCCACAGCCTACAAGTTTGCACAGTCTAGAGGCTCAGTTACAGCAAATGTGGACCAATGTGCCGCAGGATACCATACAGAATTTGTATGCCTCTATGCCCGCTTATTTAACATCTTACATCCAAGCTAGAGATGGCCCAACAGTGTGCAGTTTTCCACATAAATTGTCCTTTTGCTCTGATATTGTAATCACTTATATCAATGCTGCAATCACACATAGAAAGCTTCATTCGATTCTGACAACTCCTTCTAGGTGCTTGATTTTTTTGGACAAGGAGTATTTTCTTGAAGGACAAGTTGTGGTTTCAATTAATACAATTTTGTGTTACATGTGACATTTTAATTGCATTTTCTTGAAATTTTTAACAACAGCTTAATAAGAAACAGCATTTTTTTATTTCTCTTTTGGACTCCTATGCTGGCTTTAGTCAAGGCTGTCATATTTTTACAGCAGTCTAGTCTAAGAGCCATGAATGACTGCTGTAAAAACAAGTATTGGTGGTCAATAAGAGGTTAAAAAATTTGTACATGTAAGGCCTTAGTCAGACGGGCGTTTTTAGCCGCGATTTGCGCATGCGCATGCGTCCGGCGATTTTATAAAACCATTGTTTTGCAATGGTATCGGACACATGAGCGCTTTTTATGCGCTCGTCCGATAAATTATAGAACAGAAATCGCAGATCGCACCTATCTGCAATCTGTGATTCCTGTTCTCTTCTCTATATGCGCTCAATGGGGCCGACGGCAGCAGCGCCGACCCCATTGAGAACATATAGAAGACAAATCATTCTTCTCTGCCACAGCTGTAACAGCTGTGACCGAGAAGAACGATGTTTGCCCATTGAATTCAATGGAGCCGGCAATACAGCCGCTCCATTGAAAGCAATGGGCTGCCGGCGTGCGCGGGGTGAATTGTCGGGAAGGGCTTAAATATATAAGCCCTTCCCTGCAATTCATCCTAAAATGTGTTAAAATAAAAAAAAATTGTATACTCACCTTTCCGCTGCAGACGGAGTCCAGCCGCGGCCTCTGTCAGTTCTCCTGAACTGCTTCTCGGCACTATTTAGCCGGCGGGGCTTTAAAATCCCCGCCTGCTGAATGGTCTGCCTCTGATTGGTCACAGCCCTGACCAATCAGAGGCAGGTTTCACTCACACACCCACACACTCATGTGTGGGTGAGTGACTGCTGCCTCTCAGCGCTGAGCCAATCAGGGGCAGGTCTGACTCACATCCATTCATGAATTCATGAATGGGTGTGAGTGAGACATGCCTCTGATTGGCTCAGCGCTGAGCCAATCAGGGGGCAGGTCTGACTCACACCCCCTTCACACCCACTGCAGGACGGCCGCGCGGAGCTGCCGGGAGAAGGTGAGTATATATATATATTTTATTTTTACACATTTTAGGATGAATTGCAGGGAAGGGCTTATATATTTAAGCCCTTACCGACAATTCATCCCGGGCTCGCCCGCAGCGCATTGCTTTAAATGGAGCCGGCTCTATTGCCGTCTCCATTGAATGCAATGCGCTGGACAGCTCCGGCCCATTTCTAATGAAACGTGGCTAGGAGCAGATTTTCAGGCGATTTGCGGGCGACTTGTGCGCACTGGTCACGCGATTTGCAGATGCGCATCCGTCATGCGATCCACAAATCGCGTGAAAAAACGCCCGTGTGACTAAGGCCTAACACGTATCTGTAACCTGTCGTTTTTATTGGTTTTGCAGCTTTAAACCACAGATTTCTGTTAATGCCGAGAACTCGTGCAAGATTTGTGTGTTGCGAGACACTCAAATCCTGTGCGAATATGAACTCCATTGTTTTGAATGGAGTCATAAACATGAGCAATGTTTTCCTGTGCAGGAAAAATCGCTGCATGTCCTATCTTTTCACAATCCTTGGAACGCATCACCCATTGATTTCAAAGGGACCTTTAATGCATCGCATGGCTCTCACATGTCATGCGATATGCATATAAGTGCAAAGGGCATGTAAGTGCGATGTGAGGTTTCCCATTGAAATCAATGAGGAACATTTCCAATCCCCTATTGTCCTGAAACTGAAACGAGAGGATCAGAATTTCACAGATGCGAGGCATTTTTGCCTGAAATCGCATGTTCACAAGTGCAATATCGGACCGAGTTTCCCGACCCGATATCGCGCTTGCCCGTGTGTAGATAGCCTTACGTTGGGAAATGGCCCTGATGAAGATAGCCCCACATCCAGAAGCTGGGAACTTCATAAATTATCCTTAGATAAAAAACCCGACCAGTGAGTAATGGCAGCTGCTTTATTCGGATTTGCTGTACAGTTGAATGCTTTCTTTTCTCGTATGAGAGACGTCATTTTAGGCTATAGCATTACTCAATAGAAATAGTGACAAAAAGTCCAGAAAAATGTCTACCATAATTATTACTACTAGATCTTACATATCTCCAGTTCTGAAAAGCTTCAGCAACATTCATATTAATAAGTGAGAATTACCGCACACACTACTTTCTATGAAGTACACTATATGAAATTCTGACTTTAAGTTTACTGTTCTAGTGTGAAACAGTATGTGCTAAGGGGAAAGTTTCAGTTACATGCACAATGTTATACTACTTGCCAAGAAGCTTATGTTCTTGACAAATCTCTTCCTTTACGACATTCCTACTTTATTGGAAGCAGGGAGACCAATTTTATCCCAAAATCTATACTCACCTCTCTGCAGCTGCCGGGGCTCATGGATTCATGAATGAGTGAGTGCTGCCTCTGATTGGCTGAGTGCTGGGACCAATCAGAGGCAGCTGTCAGCTGTCATTCAATAGCTGAGAGATGCCTCTGATTGGTCACAGTGCCAATCAGAGGCAGCCCATTCAGTAGGCGGGGATTGTAAATCCCCGCCTGCTGAATACTCCTCACAGCAGTGCAGGAGAAGAGCCGGCTTATATTTAAAGCCCTTTCCTGAAAAACAATTACTGGGTGTCAGCAGCTTGTTCTGCTACCACAGCTGTCATCTGTGACAGCTGCGGTAGAGAATTCTTTATTCCCTGCAGGGATGAAGAATTCTTTTGCTACACCTGTCAAAGATGTGGCAGGTGCAGTAGGGAATTCTTTTTTCACGCGGGGATGAAGGAAACATCTGCCACAGATGTGTTTTTCATTCCCGCGGGGACACAGCAGCGGCAGACAGGTACGTTTTTTCTTTGTTTTGTTTTACACTAAAATTACTGTTTTTCAGGGAAGGGCTTATATTTAAAGCCCCACCCTGCAAAACAATTTGGAGGTGCCGGCAGACGATTGTCTTCAATGGAGCCACCGGCAGCAGCTGCGGTTCCATTGAAGACAATGCATGCAATATTTTCTTTTTTTACACTAAAATTCATTTTTTTGGGGGAAGGGCTTATATGTAAAGCCCTTCCCTGAAAAACAATTCAGGGATGTCGGCAGACCATAGCCTTCAATGGAGCCGCGGCTCCATTGAAGGCAATGCACAGACCTGCATTCACGCGTGTTTTTGGATGTACATGGGTGCGCACTTATGTACGCACCTATGTACGCGCAAAAACACACTCGTGTAAAGCCACCCTAAAGGTTGATTTACTCATATAATAAAAATTCTCACAAACAAATTTGCACCAAGATCTTCAACTTAAGTACAGATTTTGATGCTGATTTGGGTTTGGATTTGCCCAGAAATGTTGTACAGTTGTTGCCATTTTCACACTTGATGTTGCATCCAATAGCAAACTGATAAATGTCTATATTTACCTATATATATTCCCTAATGACAGCCTGTTAAGTAAAGTGCTTAATAACATGAATTTGTAATTCTTTTTCCTTAGGGCTCAGTCAGACGAGCGTTTTTTTCGCGCGATTTGCGCATGCGTCCGGCGATTTTTTAAACCATTGCTTTGCAATGGTATTGGACACATGAGCGCTTTTTATGCGCTCGTCCGATGAATTATAGGACAGAAATCGCAGATCGCACCTATCTGCGATCTGCGATTCCTGTTCTCTTCTCTATATGTGCTCAATGGGGCCGGCGGCAGCAGCGCCGACCCCATTGAGAACATATAGTAGACAAATCATTCTCCTCTGCCACAGCTGTAACAGCTGTGGCAGAGAAGAATGATGTTTGCCCATTGAATTCAATATTGAATTCAAATTGAAACCAATCAGGGGCAGCTCTCAGCTGTCATTCAATAGCTGAGAGCTGCCCCTGATTGGTCCCTGCGCTGAGCCAATTAGAGGCAGCACTCACTCACCCATTCATGAATTCATGAATGGGTGAGTGAGAGCTGCCTCTGATTGGTGAGGGCTTCGACCAATCAGAGGCAGCCCATTCAGCAGGCGGGGATTTTAAATCCCCGCCTGCTGAATACTACACAGAGCAGTTCAGGAGAACTGCCACCCGGCCGCGGCTGAACTCCGGCTGCAGGGACAAGGTGAGTATATATACACTACCGTTCAAAAGTTTGGGGTCACTCAAACAATTTTGTGTTTTCCATGAAAAGTCACACTTATTCACCACCATGCGTTGTGAAATGAATAGAAAATAGAGTCAAGACATTGACAAGGTTAGAAATAATGATTTGTATTTGAAATAACATTGTTTTTACATCAAACTTTGCTTTCGTCAAAGAATCCTCCTTTTACAGCAATTACAGCATTGCACACCTTTGACATTCTAGCTGTTAATTTGTTGAGGTAAGCTTGTGAAATTGCACCCCACGCTTCTAGAAGCATCTCCCACAAGTTGGATTGGTTGGATGGGCACTTCTGGCGTACCATACGGTCAAGCTGCTCCCACAACAGCTCAATGGGGTTCAGATCTGGTGACTGCGCTGGCCACTCCATTACCGACAGAATACCAGCTGCCTGCTTCTGCTGTAAATAGTTCTTGCACAATTTGGAGGTGTGTTTAGGGTCATTGTCCTGTTGTAGGATGAAATTGGTTCCAATCAAGCGCTGTCCACTGGGTATGGCATGGCGTTGCAAAATGGAGTGATAGCCTTCCTTATTCAGAATCCCTTTTACCCTGTACAAATCTCCCACCTTACCAGCACCAAAGCAACCCCAGACCATCACATTACCTCCACCATGCTTAACAGATGGCGTCAGGCATTCTTCCAGCATCTTTTCATTTGTTCTGCGTCTCACAAACGTTCTTCTTTGTGATCCAAACACCTCAAACTTGGATTCATCCGTCCACAACACTTTTTTCCAGTCTTCCTCTGTCCAATGTCTGTGTTCTTTTGCCCATCTTAATCTTTTTCTTTTATTGGCCAGTCTCAGATATGGCTTTTTCTTTGCCACTCTGCCCTGAAGCTCAAAATCCCGCAGCCGCCTCTTCACTGTAGATGTTGACACTGGTGTTTTGCGGGTACTATTTAATGAAGATGCCAGTTGGGTACCTGTGAGGCGTCTGTTTCTCAAACTAGAGACTCTAATGTGCTTATCTTCTTGCTTAGTTGTGCAACGCGGCCTCCCACTTCTTTTTCTACTCTGTTTAGAGCCTGTTTGTGCTGTCCTCTGAAGGGAGTAGTACACACCGTTGTAGGAAATCTTCAATTTCTTAGCAATTTCTCGCATGGAATAGCCTTCATTCCTAAGAACAAGAATAGACTGTCGAGTTTCAGATGAAAGTTCTCTTTTTCTGGCCATTTTGAGCGTTTAATTGACCCCACAAATGTGATGCTCCTGAAACTCAATCTGCTCACAGGAAGGTCAGTTTTGTAGCTTCTGTAACGAGCTAGACTGTTTTCAGATGTGTGAACATGATTGCACAAGGGTTTTCTAATCATCAATTAGCCTTCTGAGCCAATGAGCAAACACATTGTACCATTTGAACACTGGAGTGATAGTTGCTGGAAATGGGCCTCTATTCACCTTTGTAGATTTTGCACAAAAAACCAGGCATTTGCAGCTAGAATAGTCATTTACCACATTAGCAATGTATAGAGTGCATTTGTTTAAAGTTAGGACTAGTTTAAAGTTATCTTCATTGAAAAGTCAGTGCTTTTCCTTCAAAAATAAGGACATTTCAATGTGACCCCAAACTTTTGAACGGTAGTGTATATTTTTTTTTTACCCATTTTTGGATGATTTTCAGGGAAGGGCTTATATTTTTAAGCCCTTCCCGAAAATTCATGCCGCGCTCGCCGGCAGCCCATTGCTTTCAATGGAGCCGGCTGTATTGCCGGCTCCATTGAATTCAATGGGCGAACATCGTTTTTCTCTGCCACAGCTGTTACAGCTGTGGCAGAGGAGAATGATCTTTCTAGTATATGTTCTCAATGGGGTCGGCGCTGCTGCCGCCGGCCCCATTGAGCGCATATATAGAACACAAGGAATCACAGAACGCAGATAGGAGCGATCTGCGATTCGTCGTGTCCTATATTTTATAGCATATCTGCATAAAAAGCGGACATGTGACCGATCTCATTGCGAAGCAATGGTTCTATATATGCGCAGATCACATGCGCATCCGCAAATCGCGGCAAAAAACGGTCGTCTGACCGAGGCCTTATACTGTGTTGTATATACTGCTCTTTCCATCTACATTTAACATCTTGCCAACCTCCGTCTTGGGACAGACAAGGCCCCCTAGCTTTCTGCATAGGACAGTCACCCTGCTTTGAAGTAGTGTCTGCCATACAAAAATTGGTTAGCATTTCCATCTCAACATTTCTGTTACTGTTATTTGCCATAATGTATTTTTCCTGCATTTTGGTGACTTATTATATATGTCTATATTGGTTCATTGTGGACATTAATTGTGTCTTGGTCCGACGTGTTGGTGATGTCCATGAGGGGCTCTGTACTTGTGCCTTGCATGAATGAAACAAATAATTTTTATCTTATTCCACCCAGATTTAAAGCATTCAATAGGGGCCTGGACGTCTTTCTTGAGTGATACAATATTATATGTTATAATCATTAATTACTTTAGTAGGATCGGTGATCCGGGGATTATTCTAACTGCCAGATTGGAGTCAAGGAGGAATCTTTTCCCCCCAAAATGAGAAAAATTGGCTTCCACCTCATTGTTTTGGGGATTTTTTTGCCTTCCTCTGGATCAACATTGTGGGTAATAGGCTAAACTTAATTGCCATATGTCTTTTTTTAGCCTTACATACTATGTGACCTGATAATTACCAATCTTTAATAAGTTTCCATCCCATGAGCTCGTAAGTCTCTGTGTTTAAAAAATCATATTAACTGGTCGCATTATTTATTTTTTTGTTATTGGATATTAAGTCTCTGGTAAAATTAAATGTAATTATTAAAATTATATTTACATACACTGCAATGCAAATGCTGTCTAGGTAATTGATGATGATTGCGTGATAAGATGAGTGTTTTCATGCAGGCATATTACTATTAGTATCAACAGAAACTATCATATATGCAATATTCAGGAAGTTGAAATATTGCTTTCTAAATACATTTGTCAAGCTTTTTGTATGGTTCAGCAGATTTGTGTGATGCATTATATTTTCCTCTCTGCCCAAGATGTGTTTATTTTCTATCCTTGCACTCATCATTCAGAGAGTACAAGTATGAAATTAATTAACTGTAGATCAATCTGCAGTTTTAACATTGCTACTTGTTTTATTTTCCTTTGTTGCATTTTCATGTGTGAATAATTCAGTTTTTCCACTAAACCAAAAATATAGCGCAATCAAACCGAACCGACAAGCGCTTCTGTCTTTTTTGTTAGGAGGATACCATTCTCCAGGCAGATAAAATGCTGTTTGCTTTGTTAGAATTTCCTTTTATTTCTGATGCTCTATTTGAACTAAGGATTCCTTTAAATTATTTAATATCCCTTTAAAATATCATTTCACCTTTTACTTTTAATACATGATGGGAAGACAAGTAGAGAACACATTAGAAATGTGTAGTTTTGTTAGCGTGCTGAGGAACATGGCAAAGAACTTTCAACTACAATTTATGTCATATTAGTAGGAGTTAAATTAACCCATTCCAATCCCATTTGTATCCTGGTTTTCCTAGGGGGCTTACTCTTTTTCTGCCATTATACAACGGCGCTATATGCTGGCTAAAGCCAGTACTGCATGAGGTGACATGTTGGATAGGCTCTGAGAGCAGAGAGGCTGGCAATGTGCAGTAAGAGAACCCTGACAGGCGTCTTCTAACATCAGAGCTGTACAGCCTTAAATCATAATGTCTTCAGAGGTCAGACAGTGGGTTGGAAAGAGTTAATTATATTATGTGCGTCATGTGTAAAGTATGTTATATTCTGCATGACATTATTTTTCAGACGACAGACATGACAAACACATGGACGTCATCAAGAAGTCACAATGATGGAGGCATTGATAATTTTATAATAAATAGATATTGCTTAGCATCTTTTCCTGTTACCGTGCTACTAAAAACCCATTATTTACCTGGAATGCATTGGCAATATTGCACATAATCATTTTGCGACCATCCACTGTAAATTTATGTCGCTGCTTTCTCGGCTCTGTGCAGCAGTAACGTAAATTTATGTTCTTTACTCAGTGGGTAATTGCATTCCCCTGAGTGGGTGAAACAACTGAAACAAGCAGTTGCTAGCAGCCTGTTTTTCAGGTGCCATAATCGGGACCTGATTGGTTGAGGCCCCGATGATGTCATCAAAGTGACAGCCACTTACAGAGCTGGCTGGGAAAGTTTTTTGTAGTAACAAACTTTCCAGATACAGTATTTCAGCACTGCAAAAGCCTCTCTTTCCCACTCTTCTGTCAGTGTGAGATCGAAGGAGAGAGAAGCTACAGCTTTTGATGCAGAACAGCAGCCAATTTCACCCTTTTAAATGAAAGGTGATGTCTATTGCAAATCAACGTCAAAATCTGCACCAATTGTGGCACTGATTTTTCATAAATTCTGCTAAATGTGCACATATCCTTACATTAATGTATTAAATAAATTAGTTATTACAAGAAATATTTTTATTTAATCATTGATACCATTTATATTAACTAAAAATTCTAAATTAAATATAAATTAAAAACTAGTTTTATACAATTTTAAAAATTAATATTAATTGAGAAAGTTTCCTAAATTGCTCATAAACATGCTGAATTTTTCAAATGTGCTAGTAATATGAAGTAAACTAATGGAAATATGTCTCTACTAAAAAAAAAAGTGTAATATATATATATATATATTTGTCACACAGCATTTAAAAAAACAGCAAAAATGCAAATTTAAAAAAAAGATACTCAAATTTGGTGTTTTCTTTTAGAACTATACGCAAATTCTATCAGTCTACTTTTACCACCTAAACAAAGGACAACATGTGATGTGACAAAACAATATTACGATTACTTGGATGTGCAAAACCTTTACAGAGTTATTCTCTGTTAAAGTGACACATACCAGGTTTCCAAAATTTGGCTTGGCCGTTAAGACACAAACAGGTTTGGTCTTGAAGGGGTTAAAAGTAGAGGTGAGCGAACGTACTCGGTAAGGCCGATTTCGCAATCGAGCAGCTCGATTTTCGAGTACTTTACTACTCGGGTGAAAAGTACTCGGCGGCGCTGTGGGGCGTGGTGGAGCGGGGGGTAGCAGCGTGGAGCAGGTGGGAGCTCTCTCTCTCTCCCTCTCCCCCCCCCACTCCCCTCTGCAACCCCCCGCTCACCCACAGCGCCCCCGAGTGCTTTTCACCCGAGTAGTGAAGTACTCGAAAATCGCGCTGCTCGATTGCAAAATCGGCCTTACCGAGTACGTTCGCTCATCTCTAGTTAAAAGGAAAGTCATGTACTTAATTTGTTTTATGTGAATGTAAGAAATGTAAGTAAGTAAAAGAGAAATAATAAGCTTGTTCTATTTAGAATGTAGCTATTTTTTTTCACTTTTAAAAATATCCTTGGCATGGTCATATTGGAGGCACACATTTGCCTTCTTCTGCATAGTCTGTATACAACAGTTTTATGGTCTGCCATAGCAGTCTATAAAACATCTTTTCTACCTTCATATGCCTATAACTTACTACGAAGGCATACTGAGTTTTTTTCCTGGCATATTCCATGCAAATTAAGCTGAAAAAAATAGGGACATGCCTGATTTGACTGAACTGCGTACGGATGGAGGAATATATGTGTATATATGGAGTTAGTTAGAACCTGTATGGGGACTATGTAGCTCCATACTAAGGAAACATATGGACTACATAGACTGGGCTCCAAGCTCTAATTTAGCCCAGGTTTACCATCACTTATTTAGATTATTCATATTTAGAATACAATTAATAGCAAATATGAAAGGCATGAAATATCAACTGATGACCCAGATATATTTCAAGAGACCTTAACCCTTTGCCACTAAAGGGCATACATGTACACCCTTAGGTGGTGTGCTTTGTATGGAGTGGGTCCGGAAATTACCCCACTCCATATACAGTTGGTGCCACTGACAGTAGACAATCGCTTATCACAACTATGATTAGCGTTCACACTGTTGGTGGGTATTAACCCTCTGAATGCCACTGTCAATTGTGACAATAACATTTAAGTGCCCTGATTGTAGTTCTTCCCAAATGCCCCCTCACAATGAGATCACAAGTTGCCATTCGGTTGTCATGACAGTCCAGGACTTTCTGAAGGCTTCCAGTACTTCAATGTATTTCTGCCTATTTAGATGAACCTATGACCTGTCTTATTAGAATGCCTGCAGTACAGTAGTATATGCATATAATCAATCAAATCCTTACTGGGACTAAAAAGAAGTTAAAAGAAAGTAAAAAAAAATATATTATTGTAGGAATAAAGGATACTAAAAGTAAAAAAAAAACTTTCATGAGTCATGGTTTTCTTTTGCCTTTCTCTGGATCAACATAATGGGTTATAGATTCGACTTGATGGACCTTTGACTTCTTTCAATCTTATCAATTAATTACGTAGCTCTATTTGGCTTTTTTTCTGGGACCACATAATTTGCTAATTGTAAAAGATTGGTACCTGGATACATCTCTCTTACTTGTATGTAAATGGGTATAGTAAAATAGATAGATCAAGTGGATCCAATAGGACCAAGACCACTGTTAGCAGGCAAAGTGGTAAGGAGTTGGTTCAATGGTCATGAAGAGGGAAACAAACACTAGGTATTTCTATTGAGGGTGACATAGTCAGTCACCATTATGATGGGGCGGGGGGCATTTTGATCTCCACTATGGGGATCCTGTGGAGTTGGAGCCCTCTATTGTAGAGTCAGAAGTAGTTATGGCAATGAAACAACTAGCCAAAAATGAAGATATAGATAACATACCAGCTAAGCTATTGCTGCCAGTACCAGCTAAAACGATCACAGTGCTGTGCCCGGCAGTATGGGCATCCACACAATGGACACAGGACTGGAAATAAAATCTGTCTTCATTGCTCTATCAAAGAAAGGCGACTCCCAGAATTGCTCCAACTACTGAACAATAGCCCTCATTCCGCATGCAAGCAAGATCCTTATCAAAATTATACAGGACAGACTGAGACCAGTAGTCGAAGCGGCGCTCCCTTATGCACAGGCAGAATTCCAGCGAGGAACATGGACAAAATCTGGAAAAGTAGGGATATCGGTATAGCAACTAAATGCAGGATAGTGTAAGCCACCGGTTTCCCCATAGTCATTTAAGGATGTAAAAAACTGGACTGCGAAAAAAGCTGATAGAGGGGGGATTGATGCGTTTGAGCTGTGGCGATGGCGAAATCTGCTGCATATACCCTGGACGGCGAGAGTAACAAACAGAGAAGTCCTGAATTGTATAAGACCCGATATATCACTGGAGGCCATGTAATGGCCTCACATATTTTGGCCATGTAATGTGAGCAGTGTTGCTAGAAAAATCTATAATGCTTGGACAGATCAATGGCAAAAGAAGACCCGGTCACCAAGGAACATGATGGCTGATACTGTCAGAACTGACACTGGCATGGATATCACACAACTGGAGGAAGCAGTACTAAACCGAAAAACATGGAGCTCGCCTTTAGGGTCGCCGAGGGTCGTGAATGACTAAACGGCTAACAGCAACAATGGGGATCTCCTCTCTTCTATGTATGCCACTGTTTATGGGTTGTTTAAAACTGGCTACTGTTTACTCCAACAAGAGATGAAGAATGAACACACTTCAGAAATGCTTTCTTAGAATAGGGCTGTGTAGCATCATGAACAGTTTTAATTTTTACACCAAGGATTTATCTATTCTATAAAAAGTTTGCAAGTATTGGACCTGCTGAAAAAGGACATTGGTTTTTGCAATGAATTGAAAGAATACTGTTTATAATCTCAGGAACTGGAACCCATCTCTCCTAAATTCATAAGTTCGTAGTCTGTTGGTTATAAGTAAAAATGGCAGAATAGATTTTTTTTTCTTCGGCATTTTTTAAACCATTTCTCAGTAAACATTGGCCTTAATTCAAAATTAGTTCTTGTAATTGCTTAAATGAAAGTTTTAAATCCTACATGCTGTGCTTCTGTAAGACACTAGACAGCAGACAGCTAGATGTTTGCGCTCCTTCCCTCTGATTGCGTATTTGTGTTTTTTTCACATTTAAATATATATTATTCTGCAGACGCTGTATGATGAAACACTATGAATGGGAAATGTACATCAAGGCCATTACATGCCGTTAGCTGCATGGCAAGGCATTGCTGTTCAAAAATGATGAAAAGCAAAACTGCCTATTATATTCTTGCTTCCTACAGCTTAGAAAAACCGGCTTTGCTGTTCATTTTGTTTTATTATTTCTTATAAAAGCAGCTCATAATTGGAGAAGAAAAATAAAACAAGGTTAGTTAGCTGCTACATACCTTTCCTATTATGTCTGTAACGTTTGGAACAGGCTTTCCTTTCTGATGTATGAAAGTTGGTGGGCTTTGTCCATCCCAGTCTTGAAGCTCCTCAATGCTCTTAAGGTAGAGAAGCGCCTTCAGACCTGTGCAGTAGTCATCGATCACAGTGAAGTCTTGATTCTGTATAGCACTGCAAACCTAAGGAGAATTCAAGAGAGAAAATGTTAAAAAGATTCAATAGTACTTTTTTCTACAGATTGAACTAGGCCTAGAAATAGGCTTAAACAAAAATAAAGCAATCAGTTATTATTATTCCGTCTGTAGGACAGCACCAAACTAGCAAAAGACTCCTAGCAACCTACCAAAACACTTTAGTTTTAGCTTAACTGTTGCTTAATGTCTATTTTGGCAGTATTGAAGGTTTCTATTACCTTTCAAGACAAAGTAGCCTAATCCCATTCCCATTTCCCAACCTTTAGGCCGGCTTCACACGAGCGTGACGGGCTCCGCTGCGGAATATTCCGCGGCGAAGCCCGTCATGGTGCCCCCCAGAGACCCCATACTTACCAGCGGAAGATAGCGTGAAGATGCTTCCCCGCCCACCGCCGTCGCATCATGTGACACGCCCACCGCGTCATATGACGCGCCGGCCGCGTCATATGACGCGGCGGCGGTAGGCGGGATAGCGTTTTCACGCTATCTTCCGCTGTGTTACAGCGGGAGATAGCGTGAACGGACGGCTTCCATTGACTGCAATGGAAGCCGTTAGCGCGTACACCCACGGCAAATAGAGCATGCCGCGGGTGAGGACGGGAGATTTCACGGTGCGAAATTCCGCAGTGGAATTCCGCATCGTGAGCATTGTGCTATTAGGTTCAATAGAACCTAATAGCAGCGGGCAACGCATCGGAATTACGCGGCGTAAATCCGTTCGTGGGAAGGAGGCCTAATGCAAACATATTCTTAGACAGCAGAGGAAATAAAAGAGGGATAAAATGTGCTCCTACAAAAAATTGGTAAAAATAGTGTATAGTGGTCAATTGTAGCAGACTGGTGTCACGTCAAACAAAAGAAGGCCCACAAAGGGGCCTCCTAGATCAAAAATTACACCAAGGAAGATTGCAGGTGTGCTGCTTGTTTTAAAAGCAATGTCATAAATTTTGCATTGAACTCAACAGCAAAGCATAACACTCAAGCATATGTCCTCTACCCCTTCTTCTCCAAAGAAAAGAAGCAGAGTTACTGGCTATTACACCAAGGAAGACTGCAGGTGAGGTGCTTGTTTTAGAAGCAATGTCATAAGGTTTGCAAAGGACGAAGGTGAACTCAACAGCCAAGCACAGACCTTCTCTAAGGAAAAGCTGAAGAAACATGGTGGAAGCAGAGAAAGAAGAGCATAAGTAGTTCCAGAAATACCACCATCCGCAACAGAACCTTGATGGTGCAGTTTGCTCATCGTGGAAACATGAGAACTGTAACTATGTATTTCTATATTGACATATTTTTCATTTGGATGGGAAGTAGGAGTAAACATAATGGAAACAGAAGTTGGAGAGCAGTAGCATCACTAATACCAGTAGCAGCACCTTGGGGGCACAGTGTGGTGTTTGAGATAAATCTATGCTCAATCATATGTGAGTAAAAATTGCCAGTGGGTTAACTAATCAATGGAATCTGCCATGGAGGTACAAAAGTCGGGCTTAATTCACGCCTGGTTCATTTTAAAAAATGTCAGGCAAGCTACATTGCCTGTGGAAAGGCAGGTGTGACTGTCAGTTTTCACACCCTCAGCTGTGCTGAACACCCTTTCTGGCAGCGAGGCAGGCAAGCACCTATAAGGCATGCTGTGCAAGCTCTGGCCATTCATCCAGCTTAAGCATCCAGAAGTGAAAGGTGCCAATGCCATGTCTGAATACAACCACGTGGGAGCTGATTTACTATTGGGCCATCACAGACAAGTGCTGCCTGTGACTGTGAGTCCTACCCCGTGCGCTTGCTGGAGGCTGTGACAAGCTGAAAAAATGATGCCACACCTGTTAGACTTCACTTGCCACCTGTGATAGTGCTGGTGTGACTGCTTCCTGCTCATCTGCAATGAGCTGCAGATCTGCTATTCATTACAGATATATTCCCACAACCAATGCACTGCAAATGCTCAGGAAATACTCAGCAAATGTTAGGCAGCTTAACAGTCTGTCCTGATAGTGCTGCATTCTGAGGTCCTTCTCCACTGAGGTCCTTCTCCACTCCAAGGGTGATGTTCCACATTCCTCAGGGTCAGACCTAAGAGCATCCTCCAGCTGGCCCCACCATCAACTTAGAATAGCTGGAATTAGTAATGGAAGGAACATTGCATAACCCCCTCCTCCCGCTTTTCTTTCTTTTTAATTCTCTCATAGGTGGAGAAACAGGTTGGAGAAAACGTCCGCAAAAATTTACTTTATTACAATGCTGTACAACGCGTTTCGTTACTTGAAAATGCGACTTTATCAAGCACATTATAACATTAAAACTTTAACATTAGTGTCACATGTAGGCTCAAGCAGCACTCTCTCCAAAGCCAATAAGGCTTTCTTTTTGTTCTATATTAAAAAAAAAACACCACTGCCAACTACAAAAATCCACAATTCCTGGATGGCACAATATGTGAGAACATAAGGCCACATAGCGCAGCTAGTATATTTGTACACTGTCCCTGTTTGGCACAGAGTAACTGAATTCCCCATACTCCAAAGCTAGCTGCGTAAGACCTGCAAATAATTCGCAGTTTCAACTTTGAATGACATCTGAGGCCACAGAGAACTGCAATATTCCCAATGCCAAAGCATAATTTGTCTGTCTGCTTTGCTGCTACGTATGTTGACAGCAGCAGAAATATACCCACTCTCAATATACAGACCATGTTTCATAAAGGCATGTAAACGTGATGCAGCTTCTTTCTCTGCTCCCTCCAATAGAACCCTGTTTAAGTGTTCTCTGCTGGTATATAAGCTTTCACACTCAACAGCAATATATCCTTTGTAGAATATCTGTCCCTAACAACAGACCACATGTTACATAGATATATAAATGTTATGCCTATATAACACGTGGCCCGTGCTGTTCTCAATTGTAAAATGGCTGCTGGATACACTGCCTATGTTATATATAACTAGGTCATGTGATGCTGGCAATATGGAACTACTGCAGATATGCAATATGGAGGTAATTTTTATTGACTTCATCAAGGCATCCAGGCTGCTGATTGGCTGCATGCTGACCCCAGCAGCAGGCATTATGTAAAACATAATGTCCATGCAATTTTCACCAAAAATGTTGCTAACATTGGAAAAATTTTATTGCTAGGCCGATCAAGACGAGCAACCCTATATAATTTTTACATTGAAGAAACCCCTTGAATAATAGTGTTGAATTGGTTTAAAGATGTCACTCACCATATTTGCCCTAAAATTAGCAAATTTTCTATACTCTTGCTACTTTCAAAAAGTGGTGAGAAAAAGTTAGCAGAGTTTGGGAGACTGAAAAATGTATTATGTTTTAAAGCAGGAAACAGTGGAAAAGAAAAGGCACAAATCTGTACCTAATCATAACAGTCGTATAGTTAAAGGTGTTGTCATACTTATGAAAGGCCATATCAGGGTGTCTCCCATGGGGTAAAAGAACAAACCAGCTTATTATCACCTTTATGGGGACACAGTGCAGAAACAGGGCAACCGGGGAGTATGGAACACAGCTCTTCGGACCCCCTGTTCCCTCACCTTTGAGCCCCATAACAGTATAGCGGGCTCAAAAATGATGACAGGTTCCCTTACCTTTTAATAATCCAGACATCTCTGTTTTAGTAATCACTTGTAATATTCCTGAAATAGAAATTCTGTGGCAACTTTTCTTACAATTAGATATATGATCTATATGTTCTACATACACTCAGTGTCAACAAGAAGGAATTGTTGGAATTGAATGAAACATTATATTTGTGATTGTAACGTTGATGTAAGTAAGTGATTACAATATCAGAGCAAAAGGATAAATTATTGCAAAAAGCTGAAATAATAACAGTAATGAATCTGGCTCCCGGGCAGGCCATGGACCTGTGGCAGTGTTGTGGAGGCATTTCTGCGAGACCCTTGCTGTGTGCATCCGAGCATTATCCTGCTGAAAAATGCCTCTTGGAAGCCACCATGAGAAGGAACACATGTGGCTGCAGGATGTCCTGAACATATCGCTGAGATGTCATTGTCCCTCGTACCACTACTAGCGGTGACCAAATGTCATATACGATGGACGCCAAAACCATCACACCAGCAGTGGGGGCAATATGCTGCTCCACAGTAAAGGCAGGATTGAGGTGCTCACCCCTAATTGTCCTTTCACATGGGAAAACAGTCAGCTTAACTACTGCACGAATGCTGACATCACCGCTAAGGTCGTTAGCGGTCATGTAGAGCGTTTAGACAGACAGACTTTGCTGGCCTCTTGCTCTGTGCTTCACCTTCAATGGGGAGCATTTACATGGAACAAAAAGCCAGTGATCCACGATAGCTGTTATGCTGTTATGCTGACTGAAAGTCAGTTATAATGACTTGTGAACGAGGAGTGAGCATCTGTTTTTGTATTTACACTGCAAGATTATCACTCAAATGTATTTGTTTGAATGAATTTTGAGCAATAATCGTTATGTGTAAATGGGCCATAAGTCTCCAGACATGAACATGACAGTAATCAGTGCCGAAAGTAAATCAGTATTCATTGCTGAAGACAACCCGGTTCCATTTCATAGCAGTCCATTTTCATCATTAGGCCTTGGTCAGACGGGCGTTTTTTGCCGCGATTTGCGAATCGCATGTCGGATGCGCAACCGCAAATTGCGTGACCGGGGCCGACGATTCGCCGAAAAATCTGCAGCTAGCAGCGTTTTTGGCGAAACAGGCAGACACGAGGAATCGCAGATCGTGCCTATCTGCGATCTGCGATTCCTTGTGTTCTCTATATGCGCTCAAAGGAGCCGGCGGCAGCAGCGCCGACCCCATTGAGAACATATACTACAATGATCATTCTCCTCTGCCACAGCTGTAACAGCTGCAGCAGAGAAGAATGATGTTCGCCCATTGAATTCAATGGAGCCGGCAATACAGCCGTCTCCATTGAAAGCAATGGGCTGCCGGCGAGCGCAGGATGAATTTTCGGGAAGGGCTTAAAAATATAAGCCCTTCCCTGAAAATCATCCAAAAATGTGTAAAAATAAAAAAATATATATACTCACCTTGTCCCTGCAGCCAGGGTTCAGCCACGGCCGGCCGGCAGTTCTCCTGAACTGTTCTGAGTGGTATTCAGCAGGTGGGGATTTAAAATCCCCGTCTGCTGAATGGGTTGCCTCTGATTGGTCACCGCCCTCACCAATGAATTCATGAATGGGTGAGTGAGTGCTGCCTCTGATTGGCTCAGCACAGGGACCAATCAGGGGCAGCTCTCATCTGTCATTCAATAGCTGAGAGCTGCCCCTGATTGGTCCCTGCGCTGAGCCAATCAGAGGCAGCACTCACTCACCCATTCATGAATTCATGAATGGGTGAGTGAGAGCTGCCTCTGATTGGTGAGGGCTGTGACCAATCAGAGGCAGCCCATTCAGCAGGCGGGAATTTTAAATCTCGCCTGCTGAATGCTACTCAGAGCAGTTCAGGAGAACTGCCGGCCGTCCGCGGCTGAACTCCGGCTGCTGGGACAAGGTGAGTATATATATATATATATTTTTTGTTTTACACATTTTCGGATGATTTTCAGGGAAGGGCTTATATTTTTAAGCTCTTACCGAAAATTCATCCTGCGCTCGCCGGCAGCCCATTGCTTTCAATGGAGCCGGTTGTATTGCCGGCTCCATTGAATTCAATGGGCGAACATCATTCTTCTCTGCCACAGTTGTTACAGCTGTGGCAGAGGAGAATGATTTTTGTAGTATATGTTCTCAATGGGGTCGGCGCTGCTGCCGCCGGCCCCATTAAGCGCATATAGAGAACACAAGGAATCGCAGATAGGCGCAATCTGCGATTCCTCGTGTCCTATAATTTATCGGACATCCGCATAAAAAGCGGCCATGTGTCTGATACCATTGCAAAGCAATGGTTCTAAATATGCGCAGATCGCATGCGCAAATCGCGGGAAAAAACACCCATGTGACCGAGGCCTGAACGACACCACTGTAAACTAAGGCAATGGTGTGTGGATGTCAAAGGTAGCACATCGTGAGACCAAATGTCCTGCAGCCAAGCACCTGGAAATGGTTACAACAGACACAGGGGCCTATATCGCTGATGCCAGCTGTCTGTGGATTCTGGACCACAAAACAGCTGGAGCAGCTCATGCTTGTCTGGTGACCACATGATCCTCTCTACTGGTGGTCTGTCGAGGGCTTCTTGAGCCTGGTCACCTTGTGTGCATGCCCTCATGCAACCAACTCATCCTAACAGTCTGGTCAGAATGGCCCAGTTGATGGGCAACTTGTCGATACAACTATTCAGCTTCTTGCATTCCAATAATATACCCCCTCTCAAACTCTGTTAACTGGCGAAATTCTTTAAATTTCGTAGAAGCATGTCTAGTAGTCAACAAGCACTACACAGAGGTCCACAACACACAAGTTGCTTCTTAGAGCCTTTTATAGGCCAGGGATGGAACCACTTTTAGAGCCTCAGATAGCAAGATCTTTCATCTAACCACGCCTCAACTCCAAACATTTACATATTGGCCTGAGATGCAACTGCATGCCGAGTTTGTAGTAGAACAACAACTCCTTCTAGGTGTTTGATTTTTTTGACAAAGAGTGTATGTTGTCCTAGAAACACCATTACAAGTTGAGAAACCCATCTACTATGTAGCGAATATATCACTGTCCAAGTTTTCTAATTATATACTTCCATAATATCATCAAAATAGAATTCAGCAAAACAAACTCAGAGGTGAACTTATCTTGAGAAAATATGTTTTTCATACACCAGAAACAACTGCGGTGTAAATAAAGAGTATTGTCGAATGATGGCACATTATATATTATTACTGACTTCTGGCTTTCTTAGCAGTATTTTAAAGTCTCTGCAACATTTTGACTGAAACCAGTGTGTCTTAAATGGCTGCATTGTAATTAACTGAATTTCTCTAGAACTGACTGCGGCTCATTACACAGTGATTTCTTGCTTACAGTGAATGTCAATAATGAGTTCAAGTTTGACAGACTCTTTTCTTTATGTTTGAACAACATATTAAATTACCCAAATCTCAAATATGGGATTATTTATCATTGGGTTTAGACCAATATGTCATCTGAAATTTGTTTGTGTGTAACATTTTACTGAGAACAAGTAAGAACCAATGAGAGAGAATATGTACATCATAGAGGCTGAATAGTGAGCTTCAAAAATTGTACAGACAAAAGTCTGATGACGTCTTCCCTTTCTTCTAAAACTTGAAAAAAGTATTGCAAATGACTGTTTGCCATCTGGATGGCAGCGAAAAAATTGGCTTAAGCTCTGTATGATTTGGTCATTAGGCCCTCTGTATGCCGCCAGTGTGCTGTTATTTGATGCTTTTGTGTCAAATATGTTAGTAAGAGTTAATTTGAAAAAGTCCATTTTCTTGCACAATGTATTTTGTATCTTCACTTGTCCCTTCGCTTGTAACTTTTATAAGTTCTTTTAAACAAAGCATTATGTGTATGTGTGACATTTTGATATTTTGCTGCTTTTTTGCATTGAAAATGGCCAACACAATTGGTCCGATTCATTCTCAGCTTAATTACTATAACACACTATGAGTTTCTTCAACTGACAACATTTTTCTTTTGTCAATCTATTCTGAATGCCAGGCACAACTTTCTATCCAGCCACTACACCAATGTTCCTACCCTGGCTTAATACTGCATTAAATTCTCATCCATAAAACTCTTCACAATGCTGCACCCCCTTATATCTCAGGTTATATATTTTCAATGCTGTATGTTCTCCCAACAATCTAAGATCAATATGCTTCATAATCCAAATTTTCCACTCCAATCCTCAAGACTTTTCTTGTGCTGCATTAGTTCTTTGGAATGTGATGCCATGGACAATTAGATATTTCATAACATCCAGTTTGAAGAGTGCTCTGAAAGGCCAACTTCTTCAGGCCCATTTACACAGAGCGATGACCACTCAAGAATCGCTAAAAAGCGATTGTTTGATCGATCATCGTTGCATCTAAGCACGTGGCCATCGTGCACTTTTCGTGCACTGCTAGCTAATCATTAAATTGAGGCTAAACTAAAAATCGTCATTCATCCTTATCAGCAGTTCTTCGCGAGTATTGCGGATAGCATTGTTTTTACCGTCGGAGAACAAACGAACTGAAAGCAGATAAGAGCCATCAGGCTATTAACTAGTTCCAGTTAAAGGCTTCATTTGCACACTGAATTGCTATTAAGTAGCCGAGTAGCTACTTAATAGTTTATGCAAAATGATCGCTCAAAGCTGTCACTCAAACTGTTGTTTGAGCAATCTTTGAGCGATCATCGATCCATGTAAATAGGCCTTTAGACAGGCCTAATTTCCCTCAGAAACCTATCCCACCAATAAACAGTTTCTCTGCACTCCTTGCATTCTACTGCACTTGGCATCTGGGCCTTCAAAGATACTGACTGGGTAATTGACTCTAGTAGGCAGCCTGCAGACGGCCAGGTCAGATCCCGCTGCGAGAATTCTTGCAGCGGAATGTGGACCCGTGCCCCTGCACAGACCCGCACAGAAATTGAACATGCCACGATTTGTTTTCCGCGTGTGTTTTCATGCGGACAAATCACGTCCGTCTGCATAGGTTGCGTTATCTAATGCAATCCTATGCAGGCGGGCATGGGCAGAAATTCTGCAGGAAATCCTACCATGGAATTTCCGCCCGTGTGCAGGGGGCTGTAGTTTTATGTGTACTACTCTGCTTTGTATAAAAGCTGTCAGGACCATTGTATAAATTTGTGTCAGCACTATTTTATAATAAATTGTAAGCTCCTGGAAGCAGAAACATGATTTCTTTTGCATAAATTATTCATAAGCCACTGTAATGTCTCATTTTGTCTGTACACATGCCCTCTGAAACATAAAGTGCTAATTAGCGTTGAGAGAACCAAACAGTAGAACCCAATTTTGGGTCAAACTTTGCTGAAATGTTGGTTTGGTCTGAACTGGAACCTTGGGCTCAGCCAAACCCACAAGCATTAACTTTGCCTTAAAAACAGCTCAGAAGTACTTCGATACATACCTAGGTGACCTAAGAGTGATATATTTGGCATTAAGGGCTCTTAGAAAGGGTTATACACCAGTTTTAGGGGTATTGGTGAAGTTCCAGTCCGGTTCCAACTAATGCGTACCAAAATTAACTTTTTTCAAAAATTTGGTGAACCAAACGTTTGTAAAGTTCGCTCAACAATAGTGCTAATATTTTGCTGATATAGAAAGATCAATAAGTATTATTACAGATTGGAAAAACAACAAAAACTTTCATGCAATCTAATCCTGCATGGGAATTAGGAAACAGATGAAGAGCATGATATGACTAAACTTTGAAAAAGAGTCAGAAGGGGACTAAAAAGCGTCTCTCTGCTTTATACATGATGAAAAATGTAGCTACCTTCAGTGAGTACAAGGGCAACATTGGAATTTTTTGCATCCTATTAAGGCACCGAACCCAATAATCAGATTGTATAGAGTAAGCTCTTAGGATACCCTAGTAATGGCTTTACAACGCATTTCATATTTAAAGGCAAAAATATAAATAAAAATATTGTTGCAGGATTCAATTTATTTTTCCTGCTATCAAGTAAAAAGATTCACCTTGCGCAAGTAATTTGTATTTTCCCGTAATCAATATTCTGAGCTTTCTGTACTTTTTACAAAATTAAATATTGTATAAGGCGAGCAGAAGAATTTGGAGGCTGTAATATATGACCAATATACCGAAGCCATTTGCTTAATTGTAATTCAACCTTAAATGTGATATAATGTGCTATGAAATTGCTACAGTTAAGGTCACTCTGGTGATTGCATGACCAATTTTAGCTTGATTCATATACCTCTCCTTTCTAAATCTCTCTTCCCCAGCTGCTGAAAAGTGCCATTTTATTTGTAGTATTCGAGTGTCTTATCCACAATCTACTGTCGTTCAGCTAAAGAATGAGCACTTAGAAAAGCTGTAAATATTTATCGTCGACATTAGTTCTACATCATGAATTCTTGCACTAATCATTAACTGCTACCGGATTAACTTACCTTCGATCCGTGAGCATGTAAACAGCAGTCTGCTCTTAGCGGCTGCTCTTCAGAGTTTAAACTACATTAGGCTTACAGGGTAACAAGTAAAATAAATGATATGTATAGGGGAAGCAAGTATACAAAATGATGATGACACAGAGTTTGAAAGTGAATAGATCGCATAATGAGGGTAAAGCTTCATATTTAGTCTCTGATGCGATTCGGTTACTCATTTTGCAGTGAATCTTTATTTTTATGAAGCTTCACTAGATAATGTTGTCTGTAGTTTCTTATTAGAGATAGGGCCATAGAGCTACATTAGAGAGGTAATATGCAGTCATTCTCTCATGTACATCACCAAAAACAAAATTCAGTTTAAGCACAATGGAAGCAGAAAAAAGTTCCAACATCTCCTTTAGGAAGTCCAGTACGGAGTGACCCTAATTAAATGATCCTTATTGTAAGATGAAAGTCCATTTTTTTTTATAGCATATAACTTTCGGATCAACAAAATATGGATTCATTTAATAAAGGGAAGCTGTCAGCATAATTGAGCCCCATAAACTACATTATGGGGCTCAAAAGTGAGGAAACAGGGAGTTGCATCTGGGGAGTTGTCTCTCATACTCACCCGGTCCCCCGTTTCTGTGTGCCATGGCAAAGTTAGGGGACTCCCCCCTACCATAAATGTGGTTCAGTGGTTAGCATTGTTGCCTTGCTGGGGTCCTAGGTTCGAACCCAGCACAGGAGATGTTGTCCTTGGTCAAATTTGAATTTAGGACTCCAGCCCTGCAAGACAACAGGGCTAAGTACTGAGCCACATGATTATGATGGAGTAGGAATTTGAGTGGGGTCAGCTGAGGTGAACCACCTGAGGTTCAAGTTCATATTGTATCAAAAACTTTTAGCAAAGTTCAAACTGAAACAGAGTAAAATTGTTTCGGTTCACTTAAAGGAGTTGTCTCACGCCGAAACGGTTTTTTTTTTTATTCAATAGGCCCCCCGTTCGGCGCGAGACAAACCCAATGCATGTGTTTAAAAAAAAAACTGGGTAGTACTTACCCGAATCCCCGCGCTGCGGCGACTTCTTCCTTCTTCTTACTTACCTTAGTAAGATGGCCGCCGGGATCTTCACTGTGAGGTCCATTGCCGATTCCAGCCTCCTGATTGGCTGGAATCGGCACACGTGACGGGGCGGAGCTACGCGATGACGCGTAGAAGGGGGCGGAGCCCGAACTCCGCTCGTGCCGAGACCCAAGAGAAGGGAGAAGACCGGACTGCGCAAGCGCGTCTAAAATCACCAGAAGAGGCGATTTTAGACGGATCCATGGAGACGAGGACGCTAGCAACGGAACAGGTAAGTGAATAACTTCTGTATGGCTCATAATTAATGCACAATGTACATTACAAAGTGCATTAATATGGCCATACAGAAGTGCATAACCCCACTTGCTTTCATGAGACAACCCCTTTAACACTATTGAGGAACTTGACAAAGAGTTCAAGGTGTTGACTTGGCCTTAATATTTACAGGGCTATGGCAGCAAATGAAATCTTTTGTAAAGAAAAAGCTGCAGTAGCAATGGTTTTCCCTCAATTTCAAATTAATAGTGTGAATGGGGAAGGGTGAGATGCAGGTGCAGGATCTGTCCATCTATGAATGTGTTAGACTCATGATGTGAGAGGGGAAGTGGAGAAAGGGAGGAGTCAGTACACAGTACTGGTACACAGCATAGTTTAGGCATGAAGTATACAGATAGGAAATCTAATCTTTCAGAAACCAGTAAAGAAAAAAAAAAATAACATTCATGTTATATGTAAGCTGACCCATGGTTTCAGGGCAAAATTCTGTCCTGGGACCATATGGTGAAGGTGGTATATTGGCTACAGTTTTTTTTTCTCAGCTGGTCATTCAATCTGACAGATTCAAGTCCTTTTTCAGTCATCCATGATGGCCGACACAATCTTCAGACTACCTAATCCCATAAGTGCATTGATAGTGTTAGGACTACCAATGTATTATACTTGCTTTCTAATTGGCCAGAGCTGCTCATATAGCACTGGCCAATCACAGTGCAGTGCATAGAGTGCATTAGTTAGTCAGAAAATTGCTGCAGCCATCATAGATAGCTAAAAGCAGGATTTGAAGCCGATGGGTTGGATGGGCAATGGAGAAGAACAACTGCATGTAATATATTCCTATGATGCTTGTGTCCCAGAACAGAAATTTTTCTCCAAACCGGGGGTTGCTTTAAGATTTCTGGTTGCATTAGATTTAAGATACATCTTCAACAGGCTATATAGTTATTTATTTTTTATTTACTTTTACAAAACACTTGGTATACTTTTACTCCCCAGCAGTTTTGGATGAACTCTGTTCAGTCCGTAGGAAAAAGATATTACAGTTTTGGTCAAACCAAGCTTGTTCTACTTTAAGGGCTATCGACATGCTTTTGGTGTAATTTTAAAGCTAAGATCCTTCTCCTATACAAGTTTATGGGTGAGCGTATACATGGGACTCTGATTCAGATTTTTAATGCCATGGGCCAAACTCAGAGGAGGACACCGATGGATCGCGGAGCAGGTAAATATAAACATATTCCTGTCACATCCCCACAGCACCAAAAACAAAGTTATGGTTCTGTTAGGGAATGTGACAGGTTCCCTTTAAAAATGGCAGCAAGGATACAAATATTTAACATGTAACCATGCAGTTGTACTTTTCTCCTCCTATTGTATGTTTTATTTTTCAATAAAACAAGCTAAAAAATGGCTGCATTTGTGTACATGGACTTAAACAAGTATTGCCTACAATGTACTAATAATGGGCAATAAAGAAAGCCCATTATTTGAGGTTAGTGATATTATCTATTGGTGTAATATAATCTAGACTATAATAGGTTGATCTTAACATTGTTTTAATTCAATTTACACAATAGCATTCCTTTTAGTTATTGGAATTATGCTTGCATGTCTAGTCTCCAATAAACTTCACGTACCTGAACATCAACAAACAACCTATAAAACAACTAGAGCAAGGAACACCTGCTAACATGAAACACAAACACGAGAAAAGAAAAATCATCTTCCTCTCTACTAATGACAGGAGACACAGTCTCATCTAAAAACACCATTACGCCAAGTGCAGTGAAATTCCTACTTCTATTATTGAATATTCCACATATTTTAGTAGTCAATAAATATCCAGAAAGAAGAATTCATCTCCATTCCCAGATATTGTCTACAGGCGCCAATGGAGGACATTCAAGATGTAATCGCTTCCTATCACAGTGCCTTACAATACATGAGGCGTTTTAGAGAGTATGCCCTTTTTATTTCACACTGGGCCCTGAAAATTCTGAATCCTAGGCAATTTTAGAATAAAATTTACAATTCATTTTTTATGATTGCAACAGAATGGAAAATCTGTTCAGTACTGGATTAAATGAACTTTTACAAAAAAATAAATAATAAGGGAATGGAGCAATAGTGCAGGGCCTTATTTGATACGGTGGCATGAGAAGTTTTTGGTAGTTAGGAGAAGAGCCCAAGTTCAGCTTCTATATTGGTGCCAGGATATCCAAAGCTCTATTCTATATTAAAGATGTAGAGGCCAATCAAGTAACTACTTTCAAGCCTTGTGGAAAGTGGGCCTGGCCCTGGCTGGACCCATCCTCTTTGCTATTGGATGGCAATGGCTTGCATCATTAGCAAATAATAAGGGGAGAATTGCTCCATAGATCATGGAAAGATCCATTAGTTCTGGCAGTTCATGAAGCTGTCAAATTTAGAATATTACATTGCTTTGTTATAAGGTATACATTCTCAATTCTTTTAATTCTGTGTTACATGATCCGTCTGGTATTTACTCCTGCTCTCATGTACTGCTAGCTGTCAGATGTTCTCTTGTCATATGTAATCTGGGATAGCACGAGTCTAACCATGGGCTACCCTTCTGATATCACCAATCTTCCCACTTAGGCCTTAGTCAGACGGGCGTTTTTAGCCGCGATTTGCGCATGCGCATGCGTCCGGCGATTTTATAAAACCATTGCTTTGCAATGTTATCGGACACATGAGCGCTTTTTATGCGCTCGTCCGATAAATTATAGAACAGAAATCGCAGATCGTACCTATCTGCGATCTGCGATTCCTGTTCTCTTCTCTATATGCGCTCAATGGGGCCGGCGGCAGCAGCGCCGACCCCATTGAGAACATATAGAAGACAAATCATTCTTCTCTGCCACAGCTGTAACAGCTGTGGCAGAGAAGAACGATGTTTGCCCATTGAATTCAATGGAGCGGCAATACAGCCGCTCCATTGAAAGCAATGGGCTGCCGGCGTGCGCGGGGGTGAATTGTCGGGAAGGGCTTAAATATATAAACCCTTCCCTGCAATTGATCCTAAAATGTGTTAAAATAAAAAAAAATTGTATACTAACCTTTCCGCTGCAGCCGGAGTCCAGCCGCGGCCGCTGTCAGTTCTCCTGAACTGCTTCTCGGCACTATTCAGCCGGCGGGGCTTTAAAATCCCCGCCTGCTGAATGATCTGCCTCTGATTGGTCACAGCCCTGACCAATCAGAGGCTGAAAACACTCACACACCCATTCATGAATTCATGAATGGGTGAGTGACTGCTGCCTCTCAGCGCTGAGCCAATCAGGGGCGGGTCTGACTCACATCCATTCATGAATTCATGAATGGGTGTGAGTAAGGCATGCCTCTGATTGGCTCAGCGCTGAGCCAATCAGGGGGCAGGTCTGACTCACACCCCTTTCACACCCACTGCAGGACGGCCGCGCGGAGCTCCGGCTCCCGGCAGAAGGTGAGTATACATTTTTTTTTTATTTTAACACATTTTAGGATGAATTGCAGGGAAGGGCTTATATATTTAAGCCCTTCCCGACAATTCATCCCGGGCTCGCCCGCAGCGCATTGCTTTAAATGGAGCCGGCTGTATTGCCGTCTCCATTGAATGCAATGCGCTGGACAGCTCCGGCCCGTTTCTAATGAAACGCGGCTAGGAGCAGATTTTCAGGCGATTTGCGGGCGATTTGCGGGCGACTTGCGCGCACCGGTCACGCGATTTGCGGATGCGCATCCGTCATGCGATCCGCAAATCGCGGCAAAAAACGCCCATCTGACTAAGGCCTTATTTGCATTGGTTTTTTTCTTTTATTAGTTTGCTTTTTATTGAATACTTTCTTTTAAGTAGTAAGTTGAACCATTGCAACTATGTTTTAAACCTAACAAACATTTCACTCAAAGGTTATCTGAACCTAAGGTTAGGGATAGGAAGAAGAGAGGTAGAGAGAGGAGAAGCGAGATAGGATGTGAAAAAACAGATACATCAATATTAGCTGATATGTCCAGTATAAGTATCCTTAAAAAGCATAGAGGTTTTTGTAAGACTAAAAGTTTTGGTAGTCTACACTGAGGCAAAATCTAACTGTATTATTAAAAACTGTAGGGGAGCCAGTTATATTTCCAAGTATCAACATTATTTTCTTTACTGTATCTCTAAACTCCTTCCATGGTTTGCATAAGCTAACACATTTGTCATGCATTCTCAAGTCCCATCTGATCAGTTTCTTGAACTTATACATTTCATCCACATTCTTAATCCAGGCGGTAAATGTAGGAAAACCTTCACTTCTACATTTCAGATGGATAAATAATCTTGCTGCTTGAACCAGTTGTGTAGCAGGATTATTTCTCCTGGGAATCCAGGGAGGGTGTGGAAACCAAAGTAGTGCCAACTCAGGGGCTAGCTGGATAGAAAGTAAGCAGATAGTTTTTATGTACTTTTCAATCTCTTTCTAGAAAAGATTAACTCTTGTACATGACCAGAATATATGCTTCAAAAATTCCACTTCTGATCCATAGCGCCAACATAAACCTGATTCAGATTATCTGATCAATTTAAAGAAAGTAAGTGTACTGTACCACCTAGCCAACAATTTATATAAACTTTCCTAAATGCAGACGCAACTTGAAAAACCCTGAGATCTAGATATATACATTATTTCTGGCTCTGAGAACTCCTTTTTCCCAATTCTTCCTTCCATTTCCGTATGAACCCAGAGGTTCCAGATGCATTCCAAGTAATAGCGTGGTTATAAAGTAGAGCTGTTGATCTCTGTGGGATATTGTCTTTGTCCATAAGTTGTTCTGCTTGTTTGCATTCTTAAGCTGTGTGTTGTTTGCTCTGTAAGTGACCTGATGAAGGCACCCATTCGGGGCTGTAATTACTTTTAAATAAACTGAACCATCTTCTTCACTTTCTTGGATCAATCCTATTCTTCAGTATCAGCAACATCCATCATCCCTGGTTATTAATCTCATGTTCAAGATCCTTGAAAGGGCATGCGAGAAAAATAAAGCATTGAGATCAGGGGCGTAGCTAAAGGCTTATGGGCCCGGGTGCAAAAGTTTCTCTTGAGGCCCCTCACCTTCTCTTAACCCCTTAATGTTGTGGTGTAACGTGAAGCTCCTAAGCCCCAAAGCAAAACCTGTAACAGGGCCCCCAACTATAATGTTTTATTCATAGTACTGGGCTCCCTATATGGAGAGGGGAGGCCTTATGGCCCCCCTAAGGCTCCTAAGCCCAGATGCAACTGCATCCCCTGTAGTTATGCCAGTGATTGAGATCTTTTGCTCTACGTGGCAAAAAACAGGCACCATAATAAGAGTGCACAGTCTGATCCAGCTTTGGCGCCCCCTCTCTTATAAGTACACTCAGAGGTGTAACTTGAAGCTCCCAGGCCCCGATGCAAAACTTGAAACAGGGCCCCCAACTATAATGCTTTATTCATAGTACTGGGCTCCCTATATGAAGAAGAGAGGCTTTATGGGCCCCTTAAGGCTTCTGGGCCCGGGTGCAACCGCATCCCCTGCATCCTCTATAGTAACGCCTCTGAGCACACCACTGTTCTATATTGCTGTTTATAATCACCATAATATTCCATTCGCACATCTCGTTGCTGTTTTTACCTTCTCTTTTCCTCCCCTCGCTTCTCAGAATAAGTACCTTGAAATGTCTTTTATATATGGTCATGTCCTGTATCTGTGGGATTCAACACTGTGTTTACCACCACATGACTAAATGTCATTTTTTGTCTTAAAAAAACCATAATCTTTAAATAGCTGTAATAATATAGATATATATCTCCAATTTTGTAACCCTGATATCCAGACGTTCAATGTGCCCATCCCATGGTGCTCCGGTAAACAGAATATAGCTCACCTGTGATTCAATTAGTTTAGGCAATTCATTCCAGTGGGTAAAATACAAGCTTGACTTCCCGCCAGGACAACCTCGTGGTGCTAGCAACTATGACAGACGGCAGTTTTTAGTAGCACTAAGTACTATCTCTGTTTTATTCTGTTTTAATATATTTATTGGCAAGGCAAGCATAAAGGACATAAGCAATCAAGGAGCAATAAAAAACCAAGGTGATTTGCTAAGAAGACATGCAGTCGCTTAGATATGTACTTCCCTGGGTATGCTTATTGCTGTAACAGAGGCTTCTACAAAAGAAGAGTCATTAAACAGTGGAAAGCACAGGAGACTTGGATGGCAAGGCTTTCTTTCCTTCATTTCTCTTTATGTGTGAGAGGCTTATATTCCCTACTCAGTGCTAGAAGAAATCTAATATAGATTATTGAAAATAGTTCTACAAACTGTTTCTAAACGCAAGAACTAAATTAAAAACAAACAATTTACAGTTATTGGCCGGGCGATCTGTCATTTTAAACTACCCTTCGAGTGTGTCTTTTTCAGTTAATAAATGTTTCTTATAAGAAAGTCATTTTTGGGTCAGGGAATTCCATTTGGGACTCCAAGCTGTATGTTTTTTAGTGGAGACAAAATAAAGCTATTGGCTTTTGGATCTTGCTGCAGCAATTTCCCATGGGCTTTGCAGTAGTTTGCTACAAATACTGTATCATATGTTTTTAATAAACTCAAAAAACAAAATATAGATTTTTGAACACAAAGCCCACATTGTATCCAACGGTAAAGCATGTCATTATTTCCACTTCATGGAAGATATTATGGAAGATACATGTTGCAGCATTACATTACGGCGTACATTTCTTTTTTTTTTCTTTTTATGGTGTTAATTAACGAAAATGGATATTAATGCAACATTAAACTATGTAATTGGAAAATGTTATTTACTTGAGGTTTTTTTTTCCAATTTCTAAGAACATATAATAAAGGCAGATTACAAATGTCACTACATTACATTGTAATGAGTTTGTACAGTGTTTGCCATTGTCCATAATTTGTTTTATTTAACAATACCGTGCATCTTTATTGTTAGGGATTATGTAATGGGTACACTTACAAGTGCAATTATCAGGAGATATTAAAGTTAAGGCCATATGCTGATAATAGTTCTATAGAGGAACTGGTAAGGTATGGTTATTTCAATATAGTAAATAGTTCCTGAGTCTGGGTCTCAGCTGTAGACAGAATCATGTTTTGAAGTTTCCAATATGGGGTATACAAAAAAAAAGGGGCTAATGGCAAGCATCAAATGAGGATCCCAAGAAATGATGATTTTTAAGTATCCAAAGGCAAAGCAGACTTACTAATGGTGATGAGCAAACTATTAAAAGGTTCGGTATAGCCGAATCACCGAACTTTAGCAAAAAGTTTGGTTCGGTCCAAATGATTGAGAATCAACTGTAAGTTCACCAAAACCCCTAAAAGTGATGTATAGCACTAAGAGCTCTCAAAAGTCCTGTATAATACTTTGAGAGTGTTATGCAGGAGATTTATGGCTCTTAGATAGTGTTATACGCTCAGTTCAGGTTTGTGCCAAAGCAAAACATTTGGTAAAGTCCAACACGAAACAGGGTGCTTCTGGTTCAGTTTGCTCAATACTACTTTCTAATTACTCAATATTGCGGTGGTCTGAGGTTTTTCTTGTATACAGTGTAGTAAGGATTACCATAAGACTAAAATAAGGTACAAAACTCTAAGGCCCATCTCAGATTCTGTATTAGAGTAATTCCCATTTCCTGAAGATGTGCTTAGTACAGTAGCTCACAGTAAGCAGTGTTATTGTAAGTACTGTGGACTTAAAGTCTGTGGACACATATGAGGGACAAATGTTTTTCACTTAAGGCCCTTTTAGACGCAAATATAATCTTTCAAACGACTGAAAGATTGAAAGATTTAGCGATTTTTTTGCATAAAATGTTAATCAACACTTTATCATCTTCATTTGCATGTAATAGGGCCTCCAAGACTGGTTTGCAGAGCCCAGTGTTTGATTAATCACAGGCCTAGCTGTGCACACTGCTGCATTGTTCTCATTGTGGATGACTGCACTTTACAATGTTGTCTGCCGACTCCCCACGGAGATAACAGCCTGTGGTCTACTGAGAGATAAATGAGTTTGCTTTATCTCCACTAACTGAATGATGAATTTTAAGTTTACCTTAAAATCATCATTTAAACAAAAAGTGCATGATGCCCGCGTTTACATGTAATGATTCCAGTTCATTTTCGGATGTTTGAATGAATTTTCAGTGATAATCGTTACATGTAAATGGGCCTTTTGATGTATGTATTTTGATATGACAATCATTTTTCAATAGGGTTTAATTAATGGTTTGCATTCTGCAGCTTCTACATATTACTGTAACTAGAAACTGCATTCACTCTCAGTAGGAGATCTGTCAGGAAGGCGGGGCTGATAGCTTGGTTTTCAGCACTTATCACTTCTTTCTTGCACATTATTACAATCAAATTTAACTTCATAATAAAGATAAGCTTTGTTATGGTCCATAAATTAGCTGATAAGAAGGTGGGGAAGAGGAGAGAGTAGAAGGAAACTAAAGGTCCTTTTACACCGGACAAGCTGTGGGGGAAACAATGCCCAATACTCGTCACAGGGATGGTTGCTCCTGTGCTGTTACATACGAGTGAGCTTTGATGGCATTGCTCACAGTGCTGCAGGAATGGAGGCACAGCGGACCGGGTATCGTTCTACCCCCAGCTGCCTCCATTCACAGTAAGCAGATAGTCATTCAGAAGTGAACAACTGCTGTTTACACTGAAGAATTCTTGTTCAGTCGATGTATGTAACTATCGAACAAATTCCTGTGGGAGCATGGGAGTCTGACCTATTCTGAACGATAATTGTTCCATGTAGAGGGGCAATAAGGGCCTTTATATGGAACAATTAATCATTAAAATGAGTGAACAATTGAGCAGGTTGTTTGCTTTCACAAGACATCTGTCACAGCTGTAGCAGAGGATTTCTTCATCCCTGCAGGGAGTAAGGAATCCCCTGCCACAGCTGTCACAGGGGTGGCAGAGGATCGCAATATTCTCCCATTGCTTTCAATGGGACCAGCACTTCTGCAGTCCCATTGAATGCAATGGGCTACCGGCAAGCTCTGCAGGGATTTTCAAGGAAGGGCATTAAATATAAGCCTTTCCCTGAAAATCATCCCTAGAATATGTTTAAAGTAAAACAAATATATACTCATCTCCCCTCATCTACCAGCCTGTCTTCTCCATGCACTGCCCTGAATCTGTTTCAGCAGGCAGGGATTTAAAATCCCTGCTGAAAGGGTTGTATCTGATTGGCTGAGCGCTCAGCCAATCACAGGTAGCACTCAGCCATTCATTGAATTCAGCCTTTCCCTGAAAATCACTGCAGGGGTGCCGACATCCTATTGCTTCCAATGCGGCTGCTGGCAGCAGCCAGGGCTCCATTTAAAACGATGCTGCACGGACCTGCTTTCACGCGTGTTCGTGCACGTACGTGGGTGTGCGGTTTTGTGTGCACCAATCTATGCATATGTACACACTCATCTGAATGCACCCTGAGGGCTTAGTCAGACGGGCGTTTTTTGCCGCGATTTGCGCATGCGCATGCGTCCGGCGATTTTTTAAAACCATTGCTTCGCAATGGTATCGGACACATGAGCGCTTTTTATGCGCTCGTCCGAAAAATTATAGAACAAAAAATCGCAGATCGCACCTATCTGCGATCTGCGATTCCTGTTCGCTTCTGTATATGCGCTCAATGGGGCCGGCGGCAGCAGCGCCGACCCCATTGAGAACATATAGAAGACAAATCATTCTTCTCTGCCACAGCTGTAACAGCTGTGGCAGAGAAGAACGATGTTTGCCCATTGAATTCAATGGAGCGGCAATACAGCCGCTCCATTGAAAGCAATGGGCTGCCGGCGTGCGCGGGGTTAATTGTCGGGAAGGGGTTAAATATATAAACCCTTCCCTGCTATTCATGCTAAAATGTGTTAAAATAAAAAAAAATTGTATACTCACCTTTCCGCTGCAGCCGGAGTCCAGCCGCGGCCGCTGTCAGTTCTCCTGAACTGCTTCTCGGCACTATTCAGCCGGCGGGGCTTTAAAATCCCCGCCTGCTGAATGATCTGCTCTGATTGGTCACAGCCTGACCAATCAGAGGCCGGTTTCACTCACACACCCATTCATGACTTCATGAATGGGTGAGTGACTGCTGCCTCTCAGCGCTGAGCCAATCAGGGGCAGGTCTGACTCACATCCATTCATGAATTCATGAATGGGTGTGAGTGAGGCATGCCTCTGATTGGCTCAGCGCTGAGCCAATCAGGGGGCAGGTCTGACTCACACCCCCTTCACACCCACTGCAGGACGGCTGCCCGGAGCTGCAGGCAGAAGGTGAGAATGCAATTTTTTTTTATTTTAACACATTTTAGGATGGATTGCAGGTAAGGGCTTATATATTTAAGCCCTTACCAACAATTCATCCCGGGCTCGCCCGCAGCGCATTGCTTTCAATGGAGACGGCTGTATTGCCGTCTCCATTGAATGCAATGCGCTGGACAGCTCCGGCCCGTTTCTAATGAAACGCGGCTAGGAGCAGATTTTCGGGCGATTTGCGGGCGACTTGCGCGCACCGGTCACGCGATTTGCGGATGCGCATCCGTCATGCGATCCGCAAATCGCGGCAAAAAACGCCCGTCTGACTAAGGCCTAAAGGATCAGATGCTTTTTAGCAATTTCATGCATGTGGTAGTTTTATAGCCCTATTTTTGTCTTGTGCTGCCAAAAATATTTTTAGTAAATTTTTTTATCATGATACATAGGACTGTTTTTAATAACCTTATTTGACAGAAAGTGTTTTCTCTTTTTTATTTTATTAAGGTAATATGTACAAAATATATATATATTTTAAAAATGTATAGTTTAAAATAGAGATGAGCGAACATACTCGGTAAGGGCGATTTCGCAATCGAGCACCGTGATTTTCGAGTACTTCACTACTCGGGTGAAAAGTACTCGGGTGCGCTGTGGGGCGGGGGGTTGCAGAGGGGAGTGGGGGGTAGCAGCGGGGAACAGGGGGGAGCCCTCTGTCTCTCCCTCTCCCCCCCACTCCCCTCTGCAGCCCCCCGCTCACCCACAGCACACCCGAGTACTTTTCACCCGAGTAGTGAAGTACTCGAAAATCGCGGTGCTCGATTGCGAAATCGCCCTTACCGAGTACGTTTGCTCATCTCTAGTTTAAAATCCTCTCCAAAAACTATTTATAAGTTTAGAAGTTTATTTAGAAGTTAAACAATATATTTTAAAGGTACCCCAAAGAGGTATCATTAGAAGGTGCAACTCACAAGGCCTCATGTGACTATGTCAATGAAAAAATAAAAATGTTATGGCTCTTGGAATGTAATGATGTGAAAAAGAAAAAAAATGCCTAGTCCTTAAAGGGGTTATCCAAGATAAAAAAAATATCCAAAGGGGTCCCTCAGTGTTTAAACATAATTAAGAGCTCATACAACTCATTTATCCCGCTCGTCCTCCGCTGACAGCTCCAGTTTCCCTGCTGACGTCATCCCTGCAGGCTGCATCCTGATCTATCTCTAAACAAGCTGCTGCGGCCAATGACAGAGCTCAGCGGTCACCTTAGAGCTCTGTCATTGGCTACAGCAGCAGGTTTTCGGGACATCAGAGGCTGACTGCAGCCTTTAAGCAAATAATGCATCTAAAGCTGCCAGCAGAAGACTAGCGGGAAAGAGGAGTATGAGCTCTATGAACTCTTTATTATGTTTACACACTGGAGGGACCTCTTTGGAAAAAAAAAAATTCCATCTTGGACACCCTTTAAGGTACAAAATAGGCCAGTCACTAAGGGGTTAATTGACTGACTACCTGACATGCTCCAAGAATCTAGATGCATTACTTGTATCCTGTAAAGTATCATGTGATCTCTCTCCATGCTGCTGACTGGTTGAGAGATATATTTCCAGCGTCTGCTCATTAGCATACATGGCGCGTTTCATCTTTCCTTTTCGTTTTAGTGGAGAAATTCCGCCTTTGTTATCCCATCTAAACCACGTTCTTTTAACTTTATCTCAACCCATCTTCTAAGCTTATACTAGCAGGGTGTCAGTGCCTAACGAAGATCTTCAGTCCGTAACATTTTGTGCATGCAAATTCCTCCCTGTGATTGCTGTGCCACATGCCAGTAGATGAAAGCAATAAAGGAAATGAGAGTTAGCAATGTCATCTAATAGGGTCATGAAAAATAAATTGTGTTAAGAAATAATTTACATTCCTTGTTCAGTACTTATGGTTTAGTCATCGGGGGGGAAAAGGCATATATTGGCTAGTAATGAATTCATTTGATATCTATTTCCATTTTTTTGTCTTTGTGTGCTCTTTTTGGAAAACAGTATACAATTAAACTCACTAATGTTTTCTTTCTTCCCTTTGTGGTTTGCTAATGAGAATATGACAGAACAATTCAAAGCTGGGTTCTTGACATTGTATAATTTAGTTATATGATGCAAAAGAAACAATGTCATTCGAAACGATAAAGGAGTCTTGCTTATGAGTACAGGCGGCACAATCAAACACTTGCGGTACATTTTTCTACTGTAACCCGGTGCCATCTTCTGCATAAATAATAAATACTTTCTATAAGACACTTAACAAATAAATCCTGCAGCATAACACTTGTTAAAACTAAAAGTGTTTGCCATGCTATGATACAGTATAGATGTACAATAAATGACCCACGCATAATTTATGAGAGACTTGTATCATCACTCTGAGAATCCAAGGGCATTTTACCATCATTATTGCTAGTTCAACAGGCACAGTTTAGAAAAAGACCAACATTTTAAAGCTTTCTGAGATCAACCAAAGAGATTTACTAAAACCAGTCTGCTGAAACGGGAGCGATTTTAGAAAGGGACACAGGTAACTTAATAGGAATGGCAAATCGTTTTGGTTGCTGAACATGACAAAAATACATTTACTGCATGTGAACGTCCACATTTGGTATTCTCTAGCCAAAATATGGTTTAGAAATATGTCATTTTTCAGTATATTGCTTAAAAAATGCAATCATCCATATTCATAGCAACAGGTAGCACAAGCAGCTAGCCATTCCTAAAGGGGTATTGTGGCTATTTAGCCCCTTTTAATACTCATGACCTGTCCTCAGGGTTAGTCATCAACTGTTGATTGGTGGGGTCTACTGCTTGAGAACCCCGGTGATCACAAGGTCTCAGCACTTGCACTCATTACAGCTCACCGGACTTTAGCATTGAGGCTGGAGCTGGGAGTGCCATCAAAAGTGTAGCTCCCATTAATTTCAATGCGACCAAAGCCTTCGATTACACTTCTGGCTCCGACCTCAATGCAGATGTGTGGCCCTGCTGCAGTAAGTGCAGGGGCTGGGGACTCCACGTGGCAGACCTCTGATGATCAACTACTGATGACTTATCCTAAGGATACACCATCAGTACTAAATGCCCAGAATACTGTTTTAATTTGTTTACCTTTACCTTCATTATAAATCTGCCAGGGCTAACTGCGCTTGAAATCCAGATGGCATTAAAAAAAGCCATGCTTCCCATACCTTAATATGTAACCTATGTTAGTGCTAGTTTACATCTGTGTTGGAGGGTTCATTAGGAGAATCCATCAAAGATTCAATTAAAATTCCAAATTAAATAATACAGCATGGGAAAATAATGGACAGCAGGACGGAAGCCAAATGGACCCACTTATAGTCAATGACATCCATTTGACAATATTCGGTTTCTTCACAGGATAAATTTGTTCTGCCCACAGATTCCGTTTTCCTACTCCCATGACAGAACAGAAAAACAAAATTCATAAACAGCAATGTGAATGAGCCCATATACAGTACAAATATTATTCCTAACAGCCTCATAACTATATATGATAATAATAATCTTTATTTGTATAGCGCCAACATATACCGCAGCGCTTACATAGACAGGGGGAATACAGAAAGACAAAAGTACAAAAATTACAGAACCACGGTTACATAGTAATCCGATGATGGAAACAATAGGGGTGAGGGTCCTGCTCCAACGAGCTTACATACTACAAGTAATGGGGTGATACAGAAGGTAAAGGGGCTGGAGATGTGCACGGTATGGCGAGGTGGAAAGTGTGGGATGCTATACACATAGACAATGGTCAGTCATTTTGCCGTGTGACGCCAGAATCAGTATGACTGCAGGGGCAGTTGATGGTGGCTGGCAAGGATTGCAGTCAGTAGGTCAGGGAACATGTTATAAAGGCGGCATACAGAGGGGTTTGTTTAGGGAATGCGGTATGCCTCCCTGAAAAGGTGCATTTTTAGAGCACGCCTGAAGTTCTGTGAGTCCTGGATTGCCTGGATATCCTTTGGTAGTGCGTTCCAGAGGACTGGTGCTGCTCTGGAGAAGTCTTGGAGGCGGGAATGAGAAGTTCGAATTAGGGAGGCGCGCAGTCTAGTTTCGTTAGCAGAGCGGAGGGCCCAGGGTGGGTGATGGATTGAGATGAGGGAGACAATATAGGGGGGCGCTGCGCTGTGGAGGGTTTTGTGGATGATGCCCATCCTCCTGTTCCATCCAAACTACATATGTGTGACTCACCTATAAATACTGCCTGTAACCCATACAAACTGCTCAGTCCCCATAAAGACAAATGTTATGTCCTTTTACATACCGCTGATCACTCTCTCTGGTGATTGGTAGCATGGTCTGAACTTCCATTGATGGGATATGGATATGTTGTTTGGCATGAATGACTTTTCAACTACAGCACTGACAATGACTGAAGAAATACAACATGACAATTAATTTTTCAACAGATATCAGTCAGGATCTGCCACACTTATTCTTGTCATGAAAAGGAGTCGATGGCTGCAAGAAATAGCCTGAATCACTTTTTTTTCAGTATCCAACATCTCTATTAGATGGCGAAATTTAAGGTAGCTTTATATGGGACTATTGGTTGAAAAATTGTTCAAAAAGGGATTTTCATTCATAGTTGACCCATGTAAACAGAGGATTCAACAGGGTATGAAGCATATGATTACTCAATAGTCCCTAGTCACTTTGTTTCAGCTCATTGAAACAAAGCTACGGTACTAGTGAGTGAACTTTAGCTCAGTATAAAGAGGCAGTCATTCATCACAATACTAATGACCACCTGTCCGTCCATGAGTGAGTGAATTACATGCTCCGTCCCTGATCACAAGATGGTGATGTCATCAAAGGTCCTAAAATATAAAACATGCAGAGCCTGATAGCAGCCCTTGCTTACAGGACCTGTGATGATGTCACCATCATGTGATCAATCACCTGGGCTCTCTGTCCATGATTGAATTACATGCTCCACCCCAGATCACATGATGGTGATCTCATCACAGGTCCTTCATCCCTATGCAGATTACGGGTGGACTACATCCCCTACAACCCCCCGCAGACTCAGTTGCTATGAAATACTTACAACCACTTGTCTGTAAGTGAGTGACTGTGTGAGTTACATGTGAAGATGCCACCGTCATGGAATCAGTCACTTGGGTTCTGAGCTCCATTACTGATCACATGATGGTGCAATCATCACAAGTCCTTCACTTTATTAAAAACCTGCAGAGCTGGACAGAAGCCATGTGCTTACAGCACCTGTGATAATGTCACCCTCATGTGATCAGTCTCCTGTGTGGGAGGAGTCTGGGCTTACATGACCAGGGGGTAATCAATGTGTGCTGGTTGTGATCAATGTTGTATAGAAAGAAAATTCTATGTAGCAGAGCTGTATATGATGTACACAGAGCAGAGCTGTGTGTGTGACATGCATGTAGCACAGCTGCGTGTGTGTGATGTGCATGTAGCACAGCTGTGTTTGTGTGACATGCATGTAACAGAAACACTGGTGCTATAATTTCCTAATAATTACTAGTCTTTGAATAACTGCCAGTTGAGAGTGAATGGAGGTGGGTGGCTGGAAGAGATCTCTGGTGCTCTTTGCCTCCATTCACTGAATTACTGTTGCTCCCGTGTGAAAGCACAGAGACAATAAATCTTGGGACGACTATTGTGCACTTATATTCCATATTGACGTCCCATGTAAAGCCACCCTAGGAGGGGGCAAAATCATTTAGCCCTATAACATGGGATTAGAGGTGTTTGTTTAGTGGTAGTGGAGTCATTGATGATTTTTCATTATGTGGATTCTGTCTCGTGACTTAAGGTACCTTAAGAAGGAGCTACTATGATTCAGATGGTCACTCAGAAAAGTCATTGAAGCATACAAATGACAACCATTCATTTGCTTTTACACGGCGCAATAGTTGCCCATTAGTTGTTTGCCATATAAAGTTAATAGAGGGGATCTCCATGCAAATTTATTTGCAAATCTTTCAAATACGAATGACTGACTTACATGAGACAACTTTTGATCAACTAGCAACTATTTTTTTGGAAGGAGGACTAGTGACTCTGTTGGTGGCCATGTTTACACTGAACAATTATTATTTGAATTTGCTCTTTTGAGCAATTATTCAGCTGGTAGTCATCACTTTGTAAAAATAGCATAAAGTGTATTACAATCCCAAACACCAGTTTACTTTTCTTTATCTTAGAATGAAGGCAAACGATAGCGAAACTTTTCGAGGTCCTAGTCAAACCAATTTGGAAGAATAATAATTAGAGATGAGCGAGCACCAAAATGCTCGGGTACTCGTTACTCGGGACGAAATTTTCGCGATGCTCGAGGGTTCGTTTCGAATAACGAACCCCATTGAAGTCAATGGGCGACTCGAGCATTTTTGTATATCGCCGATGCTCGCTAAGGTTTCCATTTGTGAAAATCTAGGCAATTCAAGAAAGTGATGGGAACGACACAGAAACGGATAGGGCAGGCGAGGGGCTACATGTTGGGCTGCATCTCAAGTTCCCAGGTCCCAATATTAAGCCACAATAGCGGCAAGAGTGGGCCCCCCCCCCCAACAACTTTTACTTCTGAAAAGCCCTCATTAGCAATGCATACCTTAGCTAAGCACCACACTACCTCCAACAAAGCACAATCAATGCCTGCATGACACTCCGCTGCCACTTCTCCTGGGTTACATGCTGCGCAACCCCCCCCCCCCCTGCACGACCCAGTGTCCACAGCGCACACCAAATTGTCCCTGCGCAGCCTTCAGCTGCCCTCATGCCACACCACCCTCATGTCTATTTATAAGTGCGTCTGCCATGAGGAGGAACCGCAGGAACACACTGCAGAGGGTTGGCACGGCTAGGCAGCGACCCTCCTTAAAAGGGGTGGGGCGATAGCCCACAATGCTGTACAGAAGCAATGAGAAATCCAATCCTGTGCCACCTCCATCTGGAGCTGCACACGTGGGCATAGCAATGGGGAACCTATGTGCCACACACTATTCATTCTGTCAAGGTGTCTGCATGCCCAAGTCAGACCGCGGTTTTTTATAAATAGTCACAGGCAGGTACAACTCCGCAATGGGAATTCTGTGTGCACCCACAGCATGGGTGGCTCCCTGGAACACACCGGCGGTACATAAATATATCCCATTGCATTGCCCATCACAGCTGAGGTAATAATGTCATGTTTAGCTAAGCACCACACTACCTCCAACAAAGCACAATCAGTTAGACTGGGGTTCTTTAGAAGTGGACACATGCAGTTACAACTCCCTGTGGACCGACAGCATGGGTGGGTGCCAGGAAGCCACCGGCGGTACATAAATATATCCCATTGCATTGCCCATCACAGCTGAGGTAATGTCATGTTAAATGCAGGTGGGCTTCGGCCCACACTGCATGCCCCAGTCAGACTGGGGTTCTTTAGAAGTAGACACATGCAGTTACAACTCCCTGTGGACCCACAGCATGGGTGGCTCCCTGGAACCCACCGGCGGTACATAAATATATCCCATTGCATTGCCCATCACACCTGAGGTAATGTCATGTTAAATGCAGGTGGGCTTTGGCCCACACTGCATGCCCCAGTCAGACTGGGGTTCTTTAGAAGTGGACACATGCAGTTACAACTCTGTGTGGACCGACAGCATGGGTGGGTGCCAAGAAGCCACCGGCGGTACATAAATATATCCCATTGCATTGCCCATCACAGCTGAGGTAATGTCGTGCTTAATGCAGGTGGGCTTCGGCCCACACTGCATGCCCCAGTCAGACTGGGGTTCTTTAGAAGTAGACACATGCAGTTACAACTCCCTGTGGACCCACAGCATGGGTGGCTCCCTGGAACCCACCGGCGGTACATAAATATATCCCATTGCATTGCCCATCACACCTGAGGTAATGTCATGTTAAATGCAGGTGGGCTTTGGCCCACACTGCATGCCCCAGTCAGACTGGGGTTCTTTAGAAGTGGACACATGCAGTTACAACTCTGTGTGGACCGACAGCATGGGTGGGTGCCAAGAAGCCACCGGCGGTACATAAATATATCCCATTGCATTGCCCATCACAGCTGAGGTAATGTCGTGCTTAATGCAGGTGGGCTTCGGCCCACACTGCATGCCCCAGTCAGACTGGGGTTCTTTAGAAGTAGACACATGCAGTTACAACTCCCTGTGGACCCATAGCATGGGTGGCTCCCTGGAACCCACCGGCGGTACATAAATATATCCCATTGCAGTGCCCAGCACAGCTGATGTAACGTCAGCTTTAATGCAGGTGGGCAAAAAATTAATTGGATTACACTGTAGGCGAGGGCCCAAAAGAATTGGTGTACCAACAGTACTAATGTACCTCAGGAAAATTACCCATGCCCAACCAAGAGGGCAGGTGAAACCCATTAATCGCTTTGGTTAATGTGGCTTAATTTGTAACTAGGCCTGGAGGCAGCCCAGTTAAAATAAAAATTGGTTCAGGTGCAAGTTTCAACGCTTTAATGAGCATTGAAACGTATAAAAATTGTTTAGAAAAATTATACGACTGAGCCTTGTGGGCCTAAGAAAAATTGCCCGATCGGCGTGATTACATGAGGTTTCAGGAGGAGGAGCAGGAGGAGGAGGATGAATATAATACACAGATTGATGAAGCTAAAAGGTCCCCGTTTTTGATGGTGATAGAGAATGATGCTTCCATCCGCGGATGCAGCCTACATATTGTTTAGGTATCGCTGCTGTCCGCTGGTGGAGAAGAAAAGTCTGGGGAAATCCAGGCTTTGTTCATCTTTATGAGTGTAAGCCTGTCGGCACTGTCGGTTGACAGGCGGGTACGCTTATCCGTGATAATTCCCCCAGCTGCACTAAACACCCTCTCTGACAAGACGCTAGCCGCAGGACAAGCAAGCACCTCCAGGGCATAGAGCGTGAGTTCAGGCCACGTGTCCAGCTTCGATACCCAGTAGTTGTAGGGGGCAGAGGCGTCACGGAGGATGGTCGTGCGATTGGCTACGTACTCCCTCACCATCCTTTTACAGTGCTCCCGCCGACTCAGCCTTGACTGGGGAGCGGTGACACAGTCTTGCTGGGGAGCCAGAAAGCTGTCAAAGGCCTTAGAGAGTGTTCCCCTGTCTGCGCTGTATATACTGCCTGATCTCCGTGCCTCCCCTGCTACCTGACCCTCGGAACTGCGCCTTCTGCCACTAGCGCTGTCGGATGGGAATTTTACCATCAGCTTGTCCGCCAGGGTCCTGTGGTATAGCATCACTCTCGAACCCCTTTCCTCTTCGGGTATGAGAGTGGAAAGGTTCTCCTTATACCGTGGGTCGAGCAGTGTGTACACCCAGTAATCCGTAGTGGCCAGAATGCGTGTAACGCGAGGGTCACGAGAATGGCATCCTAACAGGAAGTCAGCCATGTGTGCCAGGGTACCTGTATGCAACACATGGCTGTCCTCACTAGGAAGATCACTTTTAGGATCCTCCTCCTCCTCCTCTTCCTCAGACCATACACGCTGAAAGGATGACAGGCAAGCAGTATGGGTACCCTCAGCAGTGGGCCAAGCTGTCTCTTCCCCCTCCTCCTCATGCTCCTCCCCCTCCTCCTCCTCAACGCACTGAGATATAGACAGGAGGGTGCTCTGACTATCCAGCGACATACTGTCTTCCCCCGCCTCCGTTTCCGAGCGCAAAGCGTCTGCCTTTATGCTTTGCAGGGAACTTCTTAAGAGGCATAGCAGAGGAATGGTGACAATAATGATTGCAGTATCGCCGCTCACTATCTGGGTAGACTCCTCAAAGTTTCCAAGGACCTGGCAGATGTCTGCCAACCAGGCCCACTCTTCTGTAAAGAATTGAGGAGGCTGACTCCCACTGCGCCGCCCATGTTGGAGTTGGTATTCCACTATAGCTCTACGCTGCTCATAGAGCCTGGCCAACATGTGGAGCGTAGAGTTCCACCGTGTGGGCACGTCGCACAGCAGTCGGTGCACTGGCAGATTAAACCAATGTTGCAGGGTGCGCAGAGTGGCAGCATCCGTGTGGGACTTGCGGAAATGTGCGCAGAGCCGGCGCACCTTTCCGAGCAGGTCTGACAAGCGTGGGTAGCTTTTCAGAAAGCGCTGAACCACCAAATTAAAGACATGGGCCAGGCATGGCACGTGCGTGAGGCTGCCGAGCTGCAGAGCCGCCACCAGGTTACGGCCGTTGTCACACACGACCATGCCCGGTTGGAGGCTCAGCGGCGCAAGCCAGCGGTCGGTCTGCTCTGTCAGACCCTGCAGCAGTTCGTGGGCCGTGTGCCTCTTCTCTCCTAAGCTGAGTAGTTTCAGCACGGCCTGCTGACGCTTGCCCACCGTTGTGCTGCCACGCCGCGCGACACCGACTGCTGGCGACGTGCTGCTGCGGACACATCTTGATTGCGAGACAGAGGTTGCGTAGGAGGAGGAGGGTGGTTTAGTGGAGGAAGCATACACCGCCGCAGATACCACCACCGAGCTGGGGCCCGCAATTCTGGGGGTGGGTAGGATGTGAGCGGTCCCAGGCTCTGACTCTGTCCCAGCCTCCACTAAATTCACCCAATGTGCCGTCAGAGAGATATAGTGGCCCTGCCCGCCTGTGCTTGTCCACGTGTCCGTTGTTAAGTGGACCTTGGCAGTAACCGCGTTGGTGAGGGCGCGTACAATGTTGCGGGAGACGTGGTCGTGCAGGGCTGGGACGGCACATCGGGAAAAATAGTGGCGACTGGGAACTGAGTAGCGCGGGGCTGCCGCCGCCATCATGCTTTTGAAAGCCTCTGTTTCCACAAACCTATAGGGCAGCATCTCCAGGCTGATCAATTTGGCTATGTGCATGTTTAACGCTTGAGCGTGCGGGTGAGTGGCGGCGTACTTGCGCTTGCGCTCCAACACTTGCGCTAGCGACAGCTGGACGGTGCGCTGAGAGACATTGGTGGATGGGGCCGCGGACAGCGGAGGTGAGGGTGTGGGTGCAGGCCAGGAGACGGTAGTGCCTGTGTCCTGAGAGGGGGTTGGATCTCAGTGGCAGGTTGGGGCACAGGCGGAGAGGCAGTGGTGCAAACCGGAGGCGGTGAACGGCCTTTGTCCCACCTTGTGGGGTGCTTGGCCATCATATGCCTGCGCATGCTGGTGGTGGTGAGGCTGGTGGTGGTGGCTCCCCGGCTGATCTTGGCACCACAAAGGTTGCACACCACTGTTCGTCAGTCGTCTGCACTCTCAGTGAAAAACTGCCAGACCTTTGAGCAGCTCGGCCTCTGCAGGGTGGCATGGCCTGAGGGGGCGCTTTGGGAAATAGTTGGTGGATTATTCGGTCTGGCCCTGCCTCTACCCCTGGCCACCGCACTGGCTCTTCCAACCTGCCCTGCTGCTGCACTTGCCTCCCCCTCTGAAGACCTGTCCTCAGTAGGCTTAGCAAACCAGGTGGGGTCAGTCACCTCATCGTCCTGCTGCTCTTCCTCCGAATCCTCTGTGCGCTCCTCCCTCGGACTTACTCCAGTTACTACTACCTGAGTGATAGACAACTGTGTCTCATCGTCATCGTCCTCCTCACCCACTGAAAGCTCTTGAGACAGTTGCCGGAAGTCCCCAGCCTGATCCCCGGACCCCGGGAACTTTCCAAAGGTTGGGCATCGGTCACGACAAACTCCTCCGGTGGGAGAGGAACCATTGCTGCCCATTCTGGGCAGGGGCCCGAGAACAGTTCCTGGGAGTCTGCCTGCTTCTCAGAATGTGTCATTGTAATGGAGTGAGGAGGCTGTGAGGAAGGAGTAGCAGCAGCCAGAGGTTTCAGAGTTGCAGCAGTGGACGGCGCAGAACTCTGGGTGGTTGATAGATTGCTGGATGCACTTTCTGCCATCCACGAAAGGACCTGCTCACGCTGCTCATTTTCTAATAAAGGTCTACCGCGTGGACCCATTAATTGTGAGATGAATGTGGGGACGCCACAAACGTGCCTTTCTCCTAATCCCGCAGCAGTCGGCTGCGATACACCTGGATCAGGAGCTCGGCCTGTGCCCACACCCTGACTTGGGCCTCCACGTCCTCGCCGCGTCCACGTCCTCTAGGCCTACCCCTACCCCTCAGCATGGTGTATTACCAGTAGTGCAGAAACAGAACGCTGTAATTAAATGTGCCGCTTATTGGCCTGTGGTTGGAGGCTGACTTTGCTTACGGAACGCACAGCAGAGCCAGGAAAGAATTTTGCGCAAGCCCGCTGTAACACTTAGCTGGCTGCGTATTAATTAGGACTACTACCCCCAGCAGAGACGCAGTGCAGTCAGGACGGTCACAGGCAGCCCAAATATATTTTTTTGTCCCAAATTTTTTTGGAAAAGCCCACTGCCTATATAGACAGTATATGTCTTTCACGTTTTTCACTGTCCCTGCCTCAGCACTACTGGCCCTATACTATGTAAAATTACTGCAGACTGTTTCCCTCTGGACAGAATGACAGTAGAGATGAGCGAGCACCAAAGTGCTCGGGTGCTCATTACTCGAGACGAACTTTTCGCGATGCTCGAGGGTTCGTTTCGAATAACGAACCCCATTGAAGTCAATGGGCGACCCGAGCATTTTTGTATATCGCCGATGCTCGCTAAGGTTTTCGTTTGTTACAGCTGTGGCAGAGGAGAATGATCGTTATGCTGACAGTGGGGGGGGAAGGGGTGTCTCACTCTTGCCACTATTGTCGCTTAATAGTGAGACCTCGGAGCCCGAAATGCAGCCCTGCATGTTCCTTCTCGCCTGCCCTATCCATTTCTGTGTTTTTTACATGACTTTGGTGATTTGCTAAGATTTTCACAAATGAAAACCTTAGCGGAGCACCAGTCCTATACAAAAATGCTCGAGACGCCCATTGACTTCAAAGGGGTTCGTTACTCGAAACGAACTCTCGAGCATCACTGAAAGTTCGACTCGAGTAACGAGCACTCGAGCATTTTGGTGCTCGCTCATCTCTAGTCTTAAAAGTACTACAGCAAAAAAAAACAAAAAAACTACATAAGTTTGGTATTGTAGTAATCGTACTGACCCATAGAATAAAGTTATCATATCATTTTTGTTGCAGTTTGTGGGCCGTAGAAATAAGACGCACCCAAAGATGGCGAAATTTCAGATTTTTTTCATTTTACTCTTCTTAGAACTTTATAAAAGTTCTTCAGTACATTAAATAGTACCATTGAAAAAATATAACTAAGCCCACAAAAACTTATAGAGCTACGTTGATGGATAAATAAAGGAGTTACGTTTTTTTAAAACAAAATAAATGCTTGGTTACTAAGGGGTTAACTAACTTGTAAATGAGATGTGCTAGCTATTATTCTGTTTAACCAGTGTCATTAGCAGGTTTTAATTTTACAGAAACATATCAATTACTTTCTGTTGAGAAATTTTTTAAAAGTTTGTTGCACAGTTTTATCATTCAGATTCCTGCGATCCAGCGGAAATCTGAACGAATCATTCCATGTAAAAGGGTCCTTAAAGTCACTAAAAACAAAGCAGATCCTGCACCTATGTTTCGGTATTACTAGTTTATGCAATCAGTGTACAGTGTTGAGTACATTAGCAACACTTCATAGGAAGATAATAAATACCAGCAGCACAATGGTTACTTAACAGGATAGAGACACCTCTACGCCAAATCTCAGCTTCTTTCTTATAGTACTTCCCATTTGTTGAAGATGTGCAACATCAAAGTCATAATATCCTTATATATTGCATTGAGAAATAATGTAACAGACTACCCAAAGAAATCAAAGTAAGTGTTCCTAAGCAGTTTCCTAGCAATTCAGACAGCGGTCTCTTTCATCTGCTCTGTAACTGTGGCAGTGCATTGATTTAAACTTCTTTTGAGATCTCAAATGCATTTATATTCTATGGCTACTAGAATATGGCAGGTATTTTTTTTTTCAATCAAATTATAACATTGTATCATTTACCAAATATCCAAATTGTGTTATTTATAGTCTAACTCCACTATAAAAAGCCAAACAAAAAAATAAAACATAAAATTCAGGTGTGACTAAAGTTAATCCGATTATTATCCCTAACTGCCACATTCACAGGAAACTGATATGTGCCTCTGCCATAGAGTTTTTATACTGGACAATTTGAGCTGTCCATGGTGCTACCTTCAACCACTGAAAAGTGTGATCACTGGAGATTTAGTTTCCCTGAACAACACAATTGCCGGTCTGCACAGTAAAAATACAATATATTTGTGAATAGTCTTCTACGAGGGGGCCCTAGTATCTGGCTCAGGGATTCCCTATTGATATCCGATGGCATTGGTAGCACAGAGGCTCACATAGGGTCCAAGAGTGGATCTGAATACGTTGAGTAACATACTTTAATGAAAGAAAGCAGATCAATAGTTTAAGTACAGGTCCAAGGTCACTCATGACTATGTACCAGTAGGCTACTGTAGAGGATCCATGTTAGCGGTATTGCGTTAAAAGTCCAGTACCCATATATTGGGCTTTTCAAAATCCTTATCCAGTAACTGGAATTTCAAACTAAGTATTTTTTCTCTGTGTAACGGGTTTGTTATATTAAGCCATTACCTGGTCACTGGTAATGTAGTTTCTGGAAGCTTTGTATTACCTCACATTTATCAGGCAGAAGGCAGGAAGGGAAAGAGAAGGCAGAAGTCTCCCCAATGCTTGTATTCAGCTTAGCCTCTCTCCAAAAGAAATGTCTGTCCAGTTGAGGAGCTCATGCCTGTAGGGCTAATCCTGTGCACTGCAGTCTCTCTCGCACCAGCAAGTATCCCTTGATCCTTGCTATGCCCTCCACACTGCAGCATAGCTTGACAGACACAGAGGAGCATCCCCAGCTCCATTCACTGCAGCATAGTTGGACAGACACAGAGGAGATCCCCAGCTCCATTCACTGCAGCATAGTTGGACAGACACAGAGGAGCATCCCCAGCTCCATTTAATGCAGCATAGCTGAACAGACACAGAGGAGCATCCCCAGCTCCATTTACTGCAGCATAGCTGAACAGACACAGAGGAGCATCCCCAGCTCCATTCACTGCAGCATAGCATGACAGACACAAAGGAGCATCCCCAGCTCCATTCACTGCACCATATCTTGACAGACACAAAATAGCATCCCCAGCTCCATTTACTGCAGCATAGCTGGACAGACACAGAGGAGCATCCCCAGCTCCATTCACTGCAGCATAGTTTGACAGACACAGAGGAGCATCCCCAGCTCCATTTAATGCAGCATAGCTGAACAGACACAGAGAAGCATCCCCAGCTCCATTCACTGCAGAATAGCTTGACAAACACAAAGGAGCATCCCCAGCTCCATTCACTGCATCATATCTTGACAGACGCAAAGGAGCATCCCCAGCTCCATTTACTGCAGCATAGCTGGACAGACACAGAGGAGCATCCCCAGCACCATTCCCTGCAGCATAGCTGTCTAGACTAACTACTTCCTGTCCTTTCCCGCTTGGAGAACTGCTTCTCATTTTCTCCCCTTTTTAAAGCCACAGTAGTTTACAAATCATTGACACAGCAGAACATCAAATGAACAGTATACAACAACCATACCCCCCTTACACTTGTAGCCATTATTTGTGAAACAAATAAATTAACTAGAGCATCTACCCTCATTTCACTACACAAGGCAGCTCCTTATACCTCTACTTTAGTGAGCTCCTCACATTCATTATGAGGTAATGGAATACTAAGGTTATTAGCTGTAACTTATGGCATTTTAGGTTAGACTTTTTAAAAGACACCTGTCATGTCTGATATGCACTATGAACTTAGTTATGGTTAGAGGGCAAGGGACATGAAGTCCGATGGTGTACTTCTTCTGCTTATCCAGCTCTTGTTCTCTTACTGTCACCCCAGAGGTCGATGTTCGGTCTGCAAGTATGACTCTTTTCTTTAGTCAGTGCTTACAAACTCCCACAGAGAAAAATATGTGTCCATGCACTGACTGAAGAAAAGTGTCACACTCATAGACCAAACAACAACTTCAAGGGGTGAGAGCAAGCGAACAAGTAGCTGGGAAAATATAATAAGTACACCTCTAAACTCCACATTTCCTATCCTATAAGCCCCCTAATTTATCTTATAGTGTTTATTGGGAATGGGGACATGGGTAAGTATAAGAACTATAATTTAGTATATGGTGTCTATAGGACATGACAGGTTCTCTTTAAAGAGGTTATCTGTTTACAGATCAGTTTTTTTTTTATTAGATAGGTTCCCAGTGATAAGCTGATCAAAAGTTTAAAAATTCAAAGGAAAACAAAGTATTGCATAATCATAATTAAAAGACCAGTTAGTATTCACTTTGGAGCCACTGTTTTTCCTAATAGATGAAAGTGATATGTGCCTCTACCACAGAGTTTTTATACTGGACAATTTGAGCTGTCCATGTTACTACCTTTGACCACTGAAAAGTGTGATCACTGGAGATTTAGTTTCCCTGAACAATGCAATTTCTGGTCTGCACAGTAAAAATACAATATATTTGTGAATAGTCTTGTGTGAGGGCACCCTAGTATCTGGCTCAGGGATTCCCTATTGATATCGGATGGCATTGGTAGCACAAAGGCTCACATTGGGTCCAAGAGTGGATCTGAATACATTGAGTAGCATACTTTAATGAAACTTAAAAAGAAAACAGATTAATAGTTTAAGTACAGGTCCAAGGTCACTCATGACCATGTACCAGTAGGCTACTGTAGAGGATCCATGTTAGTGGTATTGGGTTAAACGTCCAGTACCCATATATTGGGCTTTTCAAAATCCTTATCTAGCAACTGGAATTTCAATTTAAGTATTTTTTCTCTGTGTAACGAGTCCATTATGTTAAGCCATTACCTGGTCACTGGTAATGTAGTTTCTGGAAGCTTTGTATCACCTCAAATTTGTCGGGCAGAAGGCAGGAAGGGAAAGAGAAGGCAGAAGTCTCCCTAATGCTTGTATTCAGCTTAGCCTCTCTCCAAAAGAAATGTCTGTCCAGTTGAGGAGCTCATGCCTGTAGGGCTAATCCTGTGCACTGCAGTCTCTCCCGCACCAGCAAGTATCCCTTGATCCTTGCTATGCCCTCCACATTGCAGCATAGCTTGACAGACACAGAGGAGCATCCCCAGCTCCATTTACTGCAGCATAGCTGGACAGACACAGAGGAGCATCCCCAGCTCCATTTAATGCAGCATAGCTGAACAGACACAGAGGAACATCCCCAGCCCCATTCACTGCAGCATACCTTGACAGACACAAAGGAGCATCCCCAGCTCCATTCACTGCACCATATCTTGACAGACACAAAATAGCATCCCCAGCTCCATTTACTGCAGCATAGCTGGACAGACACAGAGGAGCATCCCCAGCTCCATTCACTGCAGCATAGTTTGACAGACACAGAGGAGCATCCCCAGTTCCATTTAATGCAGCATAGCTGAACAGACACAGAGAAGCATCCCCAGCTCCATTCATTGCAGCATAGCTTGACAGACACAAAGGAGCATCCCCAGCTCCATTCACTGCATCATATCTTGACAGACACAAAGGAGCATCCCCAGCTCCATTTACTGCAGCATAGCTGGACAGACACAGAGGAGCATCCCCAGCACCATTCCCTGCAGCATAGCTGCCTAGACTAACTACTTCCTGTCCTTTCCCACTTGGAGAACTGCTTCTCATTTTCTCCCCTTTTTAAAGCCACAGTAGTTTACAAATCATTGACACAGCAGAACATCAAATGAACAGTATACAACAACCATACCCCCCTTACACTTGTAGCCATTATTTGTGAAACAAATAAATTAACTAGAGCATCTCCCCTCATTTCACTACACAAGGCAGCTCCTTATACCTCTACTTTAGTGAGCTCCTCACATTCATTATGAGGTAATGGAATACTAAGGTTATTAGCTGTAACTTATGGCATTTTAGGTTAGACTTTTTAAAAGACACCTGTCATGTCTGATATGCACTATGAACTTAGTTATGGTTAGAGGACAAGGGACATGAAGTCCGATGGTGTACTTCTTCTGCTTATCCAGCTCTTGTTCTCTTACTGTCACCCCAGAGGTCGATGTTCGGTCTGCAAGTATGACTCTTTTCTTTAGTCAGTGCTTACAAACTCCCACAGAGAAAAATATGTGTCCATGCACTGACTGAAGAAAAGTGTCACACTCATGGACCAAGCAACAACTTCAAGGGGTGAGAGCAAGCGAACAAGTAGCTGGGAAAATATAATAAGTACACCCCTAAACTCCACATTTCCTATCCTATAAGCCCCCTAATTTATCTTATAGTGTTTATTGGGAATGGGGACATGGGTAAGTATAAGAACTATAATTTAGTATATGGTGTCTATAGGACATGACAGGTTCTCTTTAAAGAGGTTATCTGTTTACAGATCAGTTTTTTTTATTAGATAGGTTCCCAGTGATAAGCTGATCAAAAGTTTAAAAATTCAAAGGAAAACAAAGTATTGCATAATCATTATTAAAAGACCAGTGAGTATTCACTTTGGAGCCACTGTTTTTCCTAATAGATGAAAGTCTTAAGGCCCATTTACACAGAAGACTAATTTTTCAAACAACTGAAAGATTGAGCGATCTATTTGCATAAAGCGTTATTGGCCATTAACACTTTATCATCTTCATTTACATGTAAAAAGACCTCCAATAGCTGTTTGCCGAGCCCATTGTATATTTAATCATACGATCAGCTATGCAAATAGCTACATTATTCTGCTCCTGGCTGTGGGCAGATTACATCTTCTGGCTAGTGTAAGATAACAGTGTGCGGTCTATTGAGAGATAAATGTGTTTGCTTTATCTCTCAGTAGCGGAACAATGGATTTTAAGTTCACCTTAAAATCATCATTGAAATGAAAAGTGCACAATGCTCGTGTTTACATGTAACGATTATCACTCATTTTCGGTCTCTTGAACGAATTTTGAGTGATAGTCATTACGTGTAATTGGGCCTTTAAACAAGGGAATTTCCTCTGGAAACTCAGAATTTCCTTGTAGAGTGTTGTATATAAAACTTGGAGGACAAGTTCTAAAATAATACAGATACTCATTCTCTAAATCTGAAGTTAAGGAATAGACAGTCCCATTGTCACTGCAGGCATCTATTAATTCCTGTCACTTTCAATAAACATGTCACATGCTCCACATTAGAATTGATGACCCTGCTTAAATTACCTTGACCCTTTTATGAATAGAGAATTTCATCTTCCATAGGTTAAAGTGTTTCTTCAATGGACACCTCTATCATTTTGCATGTTTGAAGTCATTACATGTTTGAAATGAGACCTTCTGGTCTCTTTATTAATCTGCGATAATGACACATCTGCATGAATTTGTGTCTCACCACTTTTTATTAATGACTAGAATCTGCTCCAGTGAATTTTGGAAACAACATAAGATGTCAAGATATGTAAATAGTTTATGTAAATTAAGGAAGGTAAGCTTACAAAGTCACAAACTCATTGGCTGGCTGTCAGATGCGAACAGTGAATCCCAAATTTAGATATGTTATTATAAGGGAATTACATGAGGAGCAATTCCCTATCACAATATTACCATTACTAGTTTTACAGGTTAGCGCAATTCCAATTAGTGCTCTTTTGCTGCCCGCAGGCACTGTCAACAGGGCAAAGATACTGTGAGCATAGTGGTACAATCCACTGCTGGTTGATGCAAACAGGACTTATTTACTACTGAAAGTGCCTCTAAGGCTGATGATGTAATGTGAGTTCTGTCCATGCACTGAAAATGGACCCATTCATTTAAATTGAAATCAATGATTTTTCACTTGGCCCTGTAGTCCGAGTTTGAAAACTTGCTGCATGCATTTTCCTGCAATTATTGCACAAGAACGGGACATGAAATGTTTGGGGTGCCCTTATGTTGTGCGATGTGAGTTGTGCCACACAACTCGTGGTGACCCATGTGAATAGATGATTTGGTGAATGAGCTTGCCATCTGTGGCCCTAAATTGCTTCCACCCTTGGCTTATTAAAAGGCTCTCAGAGGCTATTTGTGTAGTGGACCTCTTTTGCTGCTGGTGTAGAGCTTGTTGACCACTAGACATGGCTCTATGACACAAAAACATTTCAGTAAGTTAACAGGGTTTGAGAGGGAGCACATTATTAGAATGTGTGGACTAGACTGTCATGAGGTGTTGGGACCAATGGATGCATGAGGGAATGTCAGCAGTGCAACTGGGCTCATTACGGCCTTAATACCAGTAGAGAGAAGCTCCAACTTTTTTGGTGTCCACTATCCAGAGACAAGCAGCATCATTGTTACTGACTCCTGTGTCTGTTGAAACTATTTCCAGCTGCTTTGCTGGAAAACATGTGGTCTCACGATGCCCATTACATATATTACCTTTGACACCGACTGTCCCCTCTGTTTGCAGATGTATCAATGATGAAACTGGACTACTATAAGGTGTAACCAGGTTGTCTTCAGTGACAAATCCTGCTGTGGAACAACATACTGTCCCCACTGCTGGTGTGATGATCTCGGGCCCATAACATATAACAATTCTTCACCCCTAGTAGTGGTACGTGGAACAATGACAGGATGTCCAAAAGGGTAATGGTCACCTGCACACAGCAAGGATTTCACAGGAATGCCTCCACAACATTGCCCCATCTCCGTTGGCCTGTCTGATCGCCAGATTTATTGCCAATAGAACATTCAAGATATTTTTTGCAAAAACTATATGCAAAGATCTGGGCATTGGTAAGACAATGCAATGCCAAGCTATTGTATTACCATTTTTTGCTACTTTTGAAATGTAATCTATTGTATTACAACAGACACACCAAAATACCAAAAAAAGTTAATTTACTTTGTCCCCATTGAAAAATGCTAGATGTATTTGTGTATGTATACTTGGCAGATAAGCTTCCATTCTTGAATTGGATTCACTTTATTTCATCAATTTTAAATAATGTGCATTGCAACAAATACTTCAGATGTCACAAGCTCAGCAAATTATTAATATTCAACGTACAACTGAACTGCTCCAACCATTTGTGTGTACTGCATTGTTATTTCAGAAAGAAAAAAAATCGAAAGACGAGATCTGTTTGATGATATTTGAAAGGTACTTTCAAGCTATTGTTGTGCTTGCTTCTGAAAGAAAGCCTTCCATTAGAAAATGCCTGAGATAGCCTAAAATGTATGAGGACAAATATATACAATGCTACGTACCCAGGGACCAAGTGAGATCTCTCTATAACAATGAGAAAGAACTGGAACTCAATAGAAGTGAGAATTCTGTTTTCGGCTATTTAGATAAATGCTACAAAGTCAAAACCATATTATAATTATTGGTACGTTAAAATGAGTATCTTAGATTTTTAGAGAGATTATGACAAAACAAAAAAAAACATTTAGCTGTTATTAATTTCATGTATTTAATGTGTTAAGTGGTTTGGGAATACGTTGTCCAATGCAACCAATGGTTGGAGTTATTATCAGTGAATTTTTATTAAAGTTGAACTAAACAAAATGATTTGTGAGTCTATGACTATCCTTACTAGCAGCCACAGGCCTTTATGTCCTTTTATTTATTTTTTCTTATGTCAGTGTTATTTCACACTCACACTTTAATAATATACTTTTATGAATTTGACTAAATATTAGGAAATCACACATGAAGCCCCACTGGAGACAGGAAGCAGGATATAGCCATGGGTGGTGTTGCTCAGCAGTTAGCACTGTTGACTAGGTTCAAATCTAAGCCATGGACAACATCTGCATGGAGGTTGTTCTGTCTGTGTCTCACAATAAACAACTTTATTTATAAAGCTCATAATGCTATGCAGCACCTTAAATTGGGGCCATTGAGGCTCCCAATCAATATTCAACTATTAGAATGTTTTGGGATTACGGAAATAAAAACACACAAACATAGCAAGAACGTACAAACTCCATGCAGATCTTGTCCTTGATCAGATTTGAACCGAAGACCGCATAGTGGCAAGGCAACATTGCTAACCACTGAAACACCATGCTGCTTCCTACTTATCTTTCTCCTCCACCTCAATAAATGTATGTACTACATAAACAAAAAAATATATTTATATGAGGAATAAGCTCGCATAAACACAGGGAGAACATGCAAACTTCATACTGATGTTGTCCTCGGTCAAATTTGAACCTAAGACCTCAGCATTGCAAGACAACAGAGCTAACCACTGAGCTACCATTAACACCATTTTTAAGGGGTGTTGGTGGCATTCGAGTTGGATTCAGACTGAACCAAAATTCGGTGAACCAACAAAAACTTTTTAAAAGTGAGACTGGCAGAGGCATGTGTCCTGGGTGCACCAGAAGCCATGTTGCTTTGGTCAGGATATTAATATATAGGGTAGGGCAGGAAACATAATCCATGCCCTAGGTAAAGGAAAGCCTAGCAACTAATCTGACAGTTACCACCATGTTACGGGTCCAATGTTACCGAACCAATTTTTTCAATACCAAATAATGTGATGTGTTGTAGGTAAAAAGGATAGACTGTGGAATAGCTAGTAAAGGGCCTGAGGGGGGTTACATGACACAGGGCATATCTCAAATTGTGGAATTTGTTTAATAAATGCCTAAAGATTTAAATAATAAGAAATAAAGGCCAAAATAGCAAAAAAAAAAGCATAAAAGGAAAAATATAAGTGTGCCCTTTATGGTGCGCATGTATGATAGGCTCATAACCTATAAAGTTAAATAATAGCATTTGCTCCCAAAATAGTTGCTAAAACAAACTTATTATATTAAATCAAATTCATAAAATAACATTTTGAATACAAAAGATCAAAGAAATCTAAAAGCTCAAGTCAAACTTTGTAAATCAGTTACTCATTTACAGTATCAGCATTGTAGTGAGTTATTGGCTCTTTTGTAGAATTCATCTACACGACTTGTGAATCATCATTTTATAGGAAGGGAATATCTTTTCCATGTTGATTACAATGTAATTGACCAGTTTCATATCACATATAAATGGTATATAAAGAAAGACAGAAATATAATGCTGAAAATGTAACAAGATAGCGTGTATATATGGGGTTAAAGCCATTTGCATCAGTGATTGCATATTACATAGTCCTTTTGGTGAATTACTATTTTCCTTCTTGTCTGGATCCTAACCATGCCAGCATACGATGCAAAGTGGATCAGACAAATTGTTCTAATTGCAAATTAATGCGGTAGTGGAGATACATTACCAACATACTATTGATCTGCAGTTAAATCTTAATGCATCTTTGCAATAATATTACTTTAATTTTTGTCCCTTCATTACTTTTTCGGCAACATGTTTTCCCTTTTAGATGTTCTTCGTACATTAATGACCTCAATTTTTAATTTCCTACAGAGAGAAAACGTCTGACTTGTAATTATGATCTTTCAAAAGCATCTAGATGCTACAAAAACCCTTCAAAAGATCAAAGAAATTATTGAGATTAAACTGTAATAAGGTAAGACACAATTATATGTACTGTAGGACATGGAACACAGCTGAAGATGAAACATCAGTTTCTTTTGTTACATGAAAAAAAATGTATGTACTTTACTGAAAATGGTAGAAAAGGAGCAACAAGGGGTATGGGATTTTATAGACATAGAGGAAATGATAGAAGGGGGACTAGTGAAAAAAGTCCAGAATATCCATTGTCTGGTGGCATGGTAGAACAATATCTGGCATTACAGATAGGTTTGAGGGATTTTGCGTGCTTTTTTACTCACTAGGGTTTGGACAAGTTTCTATAATAAATATGTATAGGAGAATTCTATGATGGTTCAGGCCACAGGCAATTCAATACAACCAGAAATTATATGATGTCCAACTACCTTTTAAACTTTTTTCTGACTGTTTCAATGACTCATTTGCCATATATATCGAAAAGATCCCAGTCCACATGTGAAACAGATGCATTTACCAGATGAATGCCAAAATAATGTACTTTCGGCCTCCATTAAGTCAATATATATTGGAGTTGTTTTTTTTTTTAATATTTGTATGGAATACAGGGGCAATGAAAAGCATGTACATCATATTGTAGACAAGGTGGAAGCTTCGAGTCATGGCTGTTTTTGTGGGGTGGTTTGCCATTGCTTTCCCCAGTAGTCATTTTACCGACTTCAGAAGGATGGAGGGCTGAGTCAATGTTGAGTCAGCTACCTTACGCTCTGTGCCACATGAGATAAAGAAACAGACAGAGGGAGAGTGATAGAGAAACAGTGGAAGCAATAGACAGAGAAAGAGAAAGCAATAGAGAGACAGACAGAAAGAGACAATGATAAAGAGACAGAGAGACACAGACAAAGTAAGCAATAGAGAGACAGAGAAAGCGATAGACAGACAGAGTGATAGAGAGACAAATAGAGATAGCAATAGAGAGACAGAGAGAAACAGAGAGAGAAATAGACATAAAGAGAGAGAGCAATAGATGGAGAGCGATAGACAGACAGAGAGAGAGCAATAGACAAAGAGAGCGATAGACAGACAGAAGAAGAGTGATAGACAGAACGAGAGCAATAAACAAAGAGAAAGAGCAAAAGAGAGACAAAGCGGTAGAGAGACAGAGAGAGAGAGTGATAGAGAGACCCAGAGAAAGCGATAGAGAGACAGAAATAGAGACATAAAGAGAGAGCTAGAGACAAAGAGGGACAGACAGACAGAGAGACAGAAAGACAATGAAAGAGACAGTTGAATGACAGAGCGATACCAAGACAGTGAGAGGTAGACAGACAGAAACTGACAGAGAGAGAGACAAACTATGAAATAGACAGATAGGGAGACAGATAGAGAGAGAGGCTGACAGAGAGAGACCTGAAAGCTTTTTTATATTAGATATCTGCTTCAAATAGAAAGTGACACCCTAAGGGCTCAGTCACACACTTGTTTTAACGCGCGTCTGTCAGCTGCGTTTGCGGTCCGCATCTATGTAGAACCAATGCTTTTCAATGGGAGCGGTCACATGTGTGAATTTTACATGCGCATAAAATTAGAACGGACAAAAAATAGAACATATGGGGGGCAATGGACGTGGTCACGCATTCTTTTTTACGCACGCAGTGCGATCTTTTTTCACGTGCGAATAAAGGCTCGTAAAAGTGCCTGTGTGACTGAGCCCTAAATAATCACCTAACCAAGCAGATTTAGAAGTTTTCAACCACCGCCGTTGAAACATTTTATGTCCACATAGCAAACATCAGGTCAATCTAGTAATATGAATGACAATATAGAAAAAAAGTTCAGGCTTAGATTAGAAGCTTAAAGCGTGTATATAACAATAAGCATTCAAATTCAACAAGACCAAAGACAATGTTTGACTACCCCTTACAAACCGAGAGAAAACTCTGCAATCTTCCCCAATTTCTCTGCACAAACAGATAACTATGATATTCCCAGCCGAACATAGAATCATAGAATTGCAGGGTTGGAAGGGACATCCAGGGTCATCGGGTCCAACACCCTGCTCAATGCAGGATCTACTAAATGAGTGTTTCTTAATTCCAGTCCTCAAGGATCCCTAACAGGTCATATTTTCAGGATTGTCTCAGTATTACACAGGTGATGTAATTATTGTGGGTGCCTCAGACATTGCCACAGGTGTTCTTACTATAGGATATCCTGAAAACATGACCTGTTGGGAGTTCCTGAGGACTGCAGTTGAGAAACACTGCACTAACTCATCCCAGATAGATGTAAGAAGTACTCACCACCTTCCATGGTAACCTGTTCCACTCATTCATCACCCTAACTATCAGAAAGTGTTTTCTAATATCTAATCTGTGTCTCCTCCCTTTCAGTTTCCTCCCATTTGATTCCATGGAATGACTTCTCAATAAAGCTACCATCCCATTTTTAGAAAATTGACAAACTAAACAATACAGAAGTACTTTTGGAAATTACTATCTTAAAGGGGTTGTCTCGCGGCAGCAAGTGGGGTTATACACTTCAGTATGGCCATATTAATGCACTTTGTAATGTACATCGTGCATTAAATATGAGCCATACAGAAGTTATTCACTTACCTGCTCCGTTGCTGGCGTCCCCGTTCCATGGCTCCGTCTAATTTCGCTGGCTTCTTGCTTTTTTAGACGCGCTTGCGCTGTGCGGTCTTCTGCCTGGTGAATAGGGCCGCTCGTGCCGGAGAGCTGCTCACCGCGTCGTCATCGTAGCTCCGCCTCCGTCACGTGGTGCCGATCAGCCAATGAGGTGGCTGTATCGGCAGTGGAACGCGGAAGACAGAAGAAGAAACTCTACGGTGCACCATGGGAGAAGACCCGCGGTGCACCGTGGGAGAAGACCAGCGGCGCCATCTTTAAAAGAAGAAATGAAGAAGCTGCAGAACGCTGATGCAGGTAAGTGCAATGTGCTTGTTAAAAACTAACACATGCTTTCTTTTTCACAGGGCATAATGCAGGGGTCCATTTAAAAAAAAAAAAAATCGCTTTCGCCGCGAGACAACCTCTTTAATTGTTATTTACAGAAACTAACCTGACCTGGCCTGATTGGTTCATATACTTCATGACTTCTGTTTTCTCAACCTTTCTAATTAGTTAAACTTAAAAGGGTTTTCCCACAAAAGTAAGTTGTGCCCTATCCTTATGATAAGGTTAACTTTCTGATCAGTGGGAATTCAATGATTGGGACCCCACTGATTCCAAGAATGGAGCATCCCAACATGAATGGAGTGGTGATGGTAAATGCATATTGACACTTCAACATGACTGCCAGACATAATGGAGGTCAAGCACTTGGCTATCTCCACTTAAATAAATGGAGCTGCAGCACGTATTGTATTAATATAGTATTGTTATGTGTAATATAAATTCTATGGGTGCATTCACACTTTTGTTAGGGCTGTCAGTTATAATTCCATCTCTATATTCTATTTTTGGTGCAGGAAAATGGAATTAAAATGGAAATAAACAGTTTTTTTTCCTCCATTGATTTATTAAAAAAGAAAGCAAATGGAAAGCTTTCATTTTGCTTCTGTTCCATTAGGTTTCCGTTTTTAAAGAACAAAGAGTGCAGTCTGCAGTACTATTTGTTAAATTAAAAAAAAGGAAAACTTAATGGAACGGAAGCAAACTAAAAGCTTTCCGTTTACTTTATGTTTTTTGTTTTTTTTTAAATCCATTTCAATCAATGGAGAGAAAAAAACAGAAACGTTTTATTTCCATTTTAATTCTGTTTCTCCAAAAACGGGACAGAGATAAGGAATTCTAACCGACAGCCCTAACGGAAGTGTAAATGCACCCTTATTATTATTATATATGCATTCATGTATCATCTCTGCTACAAAATAAATACAAAACTTGTTTATTGTGTTTAGAAAATGTATCTAAACAGTCATCTGTATATATGGCTGTGCACATTGCATACTAACAAAGTAATGGTCGCTTATGAAGGGGTTAACTTCGAGTTAGAAAATAGGAGGCAATGCATAATAGCTGTAACTCACACATACTCCTTTCAGGGACTGTAATTAATGTACTATGTATTTATTATGCAAAAGTTAATTACTGAGCTGAGATCTAGCATACTGCAACAAAAAGGTCTAGGTGACACAACATTAGTTTAAATGTTGTTAATTGCAATATGTGAAGCAGTTGCTTTATGTGAGTTCCCATTCTTAAACCTATCAGGCAACCGACTTTTATATAATAGAGGATTTAGCTTTTTTATATGTTTTTATCATGTAATGTCATTTTCAGTTTTCCAATACCTTTACACAAGCTGTACTGCTTTGGGGTAAAAAGGCATTTTGTTATCTTCTAAAGTAAATCCAGCTGTCATAACATATCAGAGCTGGGTTACCATCGGGATAAGACCTAAGAAATAATTTTAGTACATTTAGAATAGAGTGAGATGCCTCAATGATTCCTATGGAAAAAGGAAGGACTAGTTAAAGGGGTTTTATGATACTCCAAAAAAGGGTCTGTTTCCAGGAAACAGCACCACTCCTATCCAGTGGCAGTGTTTGGTATGGCATCTCTGTCTTAGGCCAGCTTCACATGGACGTATTTGCAAAGTTTGTGCAAGCAATACACAGAGAATATAAGCCATTAATTTCAATGTGTTTGTTCACATATGCGTATTTTGGCGTACGCATTTCGGCCACGCAAAAAAAAAATAGAGCATGTTCCATCTTTATGTGCGTTTTGCACAACAAGGATCACAATAAGAAAAGTGGGGGGGGCAAATTCATGCTAAATACGCAAGGAGATGTGTGAAATGCTGCGTAATTGCGCAGGAAAAAGAACACATCTGGAACTTGTTAGAAGAATTAACTATTTCAATCAGTGTGTTTGTATCCCACATGCAAGGAAATATGGCCTGTGGGGGAAACAATGCAGTGAAATATGCCCACAGGTTCTCAAAAAAGCCTCATTCCTAGCGCAAAATAGTTGCACTAAGCCGTGTACAATTATGCATCTGTCCATGTGAAACTAGCCTTACAGACTTGAATTAATATCAAGGATATTCTGTAGCATTTCCTTGCATTTTGTATTTCCCTATATGGATGGAGTATTAAATTGACCTCCTGCTCCTAATGGGGTCACAATCCCATTTCCTTATCTGTCGCACACACAATCAATGTATTTTGAGAGTGTGGTAAAAAACTGAATACCCAGAGAAAACTCACTCAAATATGGTGAGAACATACAAATTCTATGCAGATGTATCCCTTGTTTAGATTTGAAGCAAGGAGCCCATTGCTAACCACGGAGCTACCATGCTTCAAAGAGTATTTTTGCTATTTAGCCTAATTGACTTCTTTACACAATGTCCAATAAAGCTGTCTTCCTCTTAAAGGGAATGTTTCATCAGAAAATTACCAACTATATAAATCAAGTTTCTATGTTAAACATATGTTTTAAAGAGTTTTTGGTGCATTTTTTTCAATGCCATGATCTATATTAAAAAAAAACTAAAATAATGCATTTTTCCCAATGGCCACTAAAGCCCCATTTACATGCAATGATTATCGCTCAAAATTCGTTCAAACAGTGGCTTTTGAGCGATAATCATTGTGTGTAAACACTTCCATCTTTCACTCTTCAGCTGAACAATGATTTTCAGGTGAGCGTAAAATCCATTGTTCACAAGAGCAACTGATTACATTGTATTCAGCTGACAGCCCTCACCAGCCCTTGCAAAGACAATGCAGCTAAGTGCAAAGTCCAGACCACATGTTGGGATTTACAAACAGCTGCTGGAGTCTAATTTACATGCAAATGAAGCTGATAAAGTGCTAACGGGCATTAGTGTCCATTAGTACTTTATGCAAAATGATCCCTAGAACTGTCAATTTTTCAATCCTTTGAGGCTGGGTTCACACATGGCGGATTTGCCGTGGTTTTTCCGTTCCGGTTTTGATGCAGAAGAACTGCTTCTGCTGCAAAACCGCTTCAAAGTTTAATTTTGGCTTGCGGATTTTCCTGCGGAAAAATCTGCGAGCGTTTTTTTTCCGCAGCGCTTTTTTACATTTTGCAGCGTATTTTGTGGCGGATTTAGCTGGGTCCATAGAGGTCTATGGACAAAAATGCTCTGCGGAAAAGACAGAAGAATGGACATGCTGCTTCTTTTAAAACCACGCCGCAGTTGCATTTCCGCACTGCGGCTGTGAGAACAGCTTTTTTTTTTTTTTTTAAAAACTCATTGGTGCTGCATTGCACTGCAAATATGCAACGGCATATTGCAACGGCAATCCGAGGCAAAAGCGCAGCAAATCCGCCCTGTGTGAACCCAGCCTGAAAGATTCTCTTTAAATGTAAATGAGCATTAAGCCTAATAATAGACTGATATTTACAGTTCTGTAGAGAAAACTCTTCAGCAGTCATTAGAATATCTTCCCAGACAGGATTACAATGAAAAGTAACACCTATACATAGATAACTCAAGATCAACCATTCACAATAGGTGATAATCACACCTCCCTACACAATGGCCTCTGAGTATTGGCCCTTTTATACAGGATGACAGTCCTCTGAATGACTGCATGAGTGTGGACATCACTGCTAAGGTCGTTAGTGTTTGTGCAGAGCATTTAGACTGACAGACTTCACTGCTAGATCGCTGGGTTCTTGCTGGCCTCTCGCTCAGTGCTTCAACTTCTACGTGAAGTGCTGAGCGAGGAGTATTACACCAATCGAGAAAGTCAGCAGTAACAATTTGCGAATAATGACTTTTTTTTTGGCATTTACACTGCAGAATTATCACTCAAATTTGTTTGTTTGGGCGATAATTGTTGCGTGTAAATGGGCCATAAGCTTAGAACACTTTCCAAAAAAGTCAATTAGTCAGGTCCTGTCCGTTGTGTGAATGGCTCATGAGACTGTAGCAAAACATATCTCTAATAGCTGCTGTAAAGCATATTTCTACAGCAAAATCAAGCTGGCCTTACATATAGTTATGTACAGACAACACCATAAAAAACCTTTTATATCAGAAACTAAAACTGGATTAGGAAAATGGAATATGTTTCTAATCAGTGTTTTTTTTAGTAAAAAAATATACGAGATACGCTCCCTTAAAGTGAACTGGTCTGCTACTTTTAGGGCTCATGTCCACGGGCAAAATATGATTTAAGATCCGCAGCGGATCTCCCGCATGCGGATCCGCATCCCATAGGGATGCATTGACCACCCGCGGGTAGATAAATACCCGCGGATCGTCAATAAAAGGGATTTAAAAAAAAATGGAGCATGGAAAAATCTGGACCATGCTCCATTTTCGTGCGGGTCTCCCGCGGGGACGGCTCCCGCGGGCTTCTATTGAAGCCTATGGAAGCCGTCCGGATCCGCGGGAGACCTAAAATAGGAATTTAAAGTATTTACCATCCGTAGCGGACCGGGAAAGTCTCCTCTTCCTCACGGCCGCATCTTCCTTGCTTCGGCTCGGCGGATGTGCCCGGCGCATGCGCGCGGCACGTCGACGACGTGCCGGCGACGTGCCGCCGGCGTGAGGAATTCATCCGCCGGCCGAAAAAGCAGATCCGGCCGTGAGGAACAGCTGACCTTCCCCGCCCGCGCCGGATAGGTAAATGCTTTTAAATTCTTATTTTCGGCGCTCATGTCCGCGGGGCAGGAGGGACCCGCTGCAGATTCTACATGGAGAATCTGCAGCGGATCTTATTTTCCCCGTGGACATGAGGCCTTAAACTGATGATCTTAATTGTAAACAAACCAGAAATGTGTAACACTGCTTGGAGTATGGAATGAAAAAGACCAATAACTATACAAATACACTGAATATACAAAGATGGAGAATAATTATTCTTAGAATAGAAATAATATAAATCTGGTAAATCAATAACAGTCAATAGAAGGCTAATGGTCTCAACGTGACATCTTCCTATAGATACATCAGGGGTTATTTATATTAATAAACAGGCCATACGCTGGAGAGATGGAAGGTAGGCTAATAATACCCAGCACATTAATATATTACAATTATGTATTGGACTTACATGTAGGAGTGAAATACTCTCTTTTCATGGCTAAACCGCTGAAGCGATTTTGATGAAATTTGGCAGGGAGATAGCTTATATCCTGAGGAAGGACATTGGCTACATTTAGAGATGAGCGAGCACGCTTGGATAAAGCAGTTACTTGAGCGAACATCGCTCTTTTTGAGTAACTGCTTACTGGTCCGAGCAGGCTTGGGGAGGCGGCGGGGGTGAGCAGTGGGGGGGGGGGGGGGATGGGGGGAGAGTGAGAGAGATCTCTCTCTCCCCCCTGCTACTCCCTGCCCCCCCCCCCCCCCCGGAGCCTGCTTGGACCAGTAAGCAGTTACTCGAGAAGAGTGATGCTCGCTCGAGTAGCTGATTTATCCGAGCGTGCTCGCTCATCTCTAGCTACATTTTAATCCCGAAAATGTATAGAGTTCTATAATGAGCATAGAAAACACTGCTGCTCAGATAGCGCCAAGAGATTAGAGGCAGGTTATCCATCTTAACATTTTCAAATCCTTTGTAGAAAAGGAGAGCTGCAAAAACAATTTTGGGGAGTTCTCACAGGGAGAACAAACCCCAAGGGAAAGAAAACACACAGTTTTGTAATAAAAAAACGTTTTGCGCTCGTAGAAAATGAAAGAAAAGTAGCTCAAATAGGTTGTCAAATCCGGTGAGAAGAAAAATCAAGACGGCACTTACTCTGGAGGAGGGGGGTGTATGAAACAAGAAGCCCCCTCCTTGAAGTGTCGATTCCTCAAAGTACTCCTAGTCGCGGAAAATACTGCCCCAGGAGAGTAAAGTCTTTGTTTTTTATTATAAGACAATGCTGGCAACACGTTTCGGTGCCAAAAGACACCTTTCTCAAGCCAATACAATGAGGAAACATACAAAACATACTCACATTTATAGGAAAACGTGTCTCACTTTCGATTCCATGGGTGACGCCATTCTTTTCTTAACCTCATGATAGACTGTAGGGAAAAAAAAAAACTATTCAGGCATCCTGCTCAGTAATTTTTTTAGATTTTGGAAGAAAGGAGGTAGCGCCGTAGCGTTCCGGCTCTACCTCCTTTCTTCCAAAATCTAAAAAAATTACTGAGCAGGATGCCTGAATAGTTTTTTTTCCCCCTACAGTCTATCATGAGGTTAAGAAAAGAATAGAAATAACCGTAACTAATGACTTAATACCCCTGATCCTTCCCCCTATTGCGACATAATGGGCGTAGTATAGTAGCCCCGCCCACAAAAGATGGCGTCACCCATGGAATCGAAAGTGATACACGTTTTCCTATAAATGTGAGTATGTTTTGTATGTTTCCTCATTGTATTGGCTTGAGAAAGGTGTCTTTTGGCACCAAAACGCGTTGCCAGCATTGTCTTATAATAAAAAACAAAGACTTTACTCTCCTGGGGCAGTATTTTCCGCGACTAGGAGTACTTTGAGGAATCGACACTTCAAGGAGGGGGCTTCTTGTTTCATACACCCCCCTCCTCCAGAGTAAGTGCCGTCTTGATTTTTCTTCTCACCGGATTTGACAACCTATTTGAGCTACTTTTCTTTCATTTTCTACGAGCGCAAAACATTTTTTTATTACAAAACTGTGTGTTTTCTATAATGAGCATGACAAGACAGACTTATTTGGTGATGTGGCGAGGAAGGGGTTGTACATAGAGATGAGCGAGCGTACTCGGAAAAGCACTACTCGCTCGAGTGATTTGCTTTATCCGAGTATCGCTGTGCTCGTCCCTGAAGATTCGGGTGCCGGCACGGAGCGGGGAGCTGCAGGGGAGAGCGGGGAGAAACGGAGGGGAGATCTTTCTCTCCCTCTTTCCCGCCCGCTCTCACCTGCTCCCCGCTGCGACTCACCTGTCAGCCGCAGCGGCACCCGAATCTTTAGGGATGAGCACAGCGATACTCGGATAAAGCAAATTACTCGAGCGAATAGTGCTTTTCCGAGTACGCTCGCTCATCCCTAGTTGTACATCATAAGCTATGCCTACACAAATGGCAGGCACGTGAGGGCAGACGTCATTGCCGCATGTATTCGATTATTACACTGGCAGGGATACCCGGCGTTGCCCGGGATTAAAACTTGAACCAAAGACACATTAACATGGATGAAGATTTTAAAGAAAATCTGTGTTGCCCATAGCAACACTCAGGCCTTACTCAGACGGGCGTTTTTTCGCGCGATTTGCGGATCGCATGACGGATGCGCATCCGCAAATCGCGTGACCGGTGCGCGCAAGTCGTCCGCAAATCGCCCGAAAATCTGCTCCTAGCCGCGTTTCATTAGAAACGGGCCGGAGCTGTCCAGCGCATTGCATTCAATGGAGACGGCAATAGAGCCGGCTCCATTTAAAGCAATGCGCTGCGGGCGAGCCCAGGATGAATTGTCGGCAAGGGCTTAAATATATAAGCCCTTCCCTGCAATTCATCCTAAAATGTGTAAAAATAAAAAATATATGTATACTCACCTTCTCCCGGCAGCCGGAGCTCCGCGCGGCCGTCCTGCAGTGGGTGTGAAGGGGGTGTGAGTCAGACCTGCCCCCTGATTGGCTCAGCGCTGAGCCAATCAGAGGCATGTCTCACTCACACCCATTCATGAATTCATGAATGGATGTGAGTCAGACCTGCCCCTGATTGGCTCAGCGCTGAGAGGCAGCAGTCACTCACCCATTCATGAATTCATGAATGGGTGTGTGAGTGAAACCGGCCTCTGATTGGTCACAGCCCTGACCAATCAGAGGCAGATCATTCAGCAGGCGGGGATTTTAAAGCCCCGCCGGCTAAATAGTGCCGAGAAGCAGTTCAGGAGAACTGACAGCGGCCGCGGCTGGACTCCGGCTGCAGCGGAAAGGTGAGTATACAATTTTTTTTTATTTTAACACATTTTAGGATGAATTGCAGGGAAGGGCTTATATATTTAAGCCCTTCCTGACAATTCATCCCGCGCACGCCGGCAGCCCATTGCTTTCAATGGAGCGGCTGTATTGCCGCTCCATTGCATTCAATGGGCAAACATCGTTCTTCTCTGCACAGCTGTTACAGCTGTGGCAGAGAAGAATGATTTGTCTTCTATATGTTCTCAATGGGGTCGGCGCTGCTGCCGCCGGCCCTATTGAGCGCATATAGAGAAGAGAACAGGAATCGCAGATCGCAGATAGGTGCAATCTGCGATTTTTTGTTCTATAATTTATCGGACGAGCGCATAAAAAGCGCTCATGTGTCCGATACCATTGCAAAGCAATCGTTCTATAAAATCGCCGGACGCATGCGCATGCGCAAATCGCGGCTAAAAATGCCCGTCTGACTAAGGCCTCACAGTGCAGCTTTAATTTTATCTCAGCAGTATAACATATAGCAACCAATCACAACGCTGCTTTCATTTTACCTCAGCAATATTTACGTTCCAATAAACAGCAAAACACAGTTTAGATTAAAAAATACAAATTCCACGCAGATGAAGTCATGGGTAACAAGCTAGTATATGTGTGTGTATACACAATTGCAAACGGGCTTATTAGCTAGTATGGCTCAAAGGCCTTCATTACAGCAATCACTGGGCCTCCTACCAGACTGAAAAAAACATTTTAGGACTCACTACACTGCCCCCCCCCCCCATCAAGCTGCAGCCCACCCACCTCCCTGTCCGCACTAGTTAATCCTATCTGTCATAAAGATTACAGGAGTCACCCACCAACAACCCTTTCCACATAGGTTAAGTGCAGCGTTCAGCATTGTTACTTCCTCAATATCCTCCTACCTTTCCCCACATTGTGTCCATCAGCGTCTTGTATACCTACATGACTCATTGTCCTCCACTTGACTCTGTTTCCACCTACTGCACTCAGAACAAACAGAGCAAGAAGACAAAGCTTGGAGAAGGTTGAGTCATATATGCAAGACACAGCTGAATACAAAATGAGGAAAGAATCAGGTTATTGATCATGTAGCACTTCTGAAGACTGTACTAGTATGAGGAGGTGAGATGGACACCATTACTTCATATGGGCATAAAGGAGGTGTTAGACTCTATTAAATAATGGGGATACTATTACATCATGGGGTTGGCGGCAGCATCACACCACGTGCTAGGTCCACGCTATGCGATGTCCCCCATTAGGAACAATGGGAAAAACTCCACGATCGCAATGTTTTTGTGGAGTGGTTTGCCATTGTCTTCCTCAGTCATCTTTTTTCCCCTCACCCCTGCAAGCTGGGTACTCACCTCGGAAGGATGGAAGGCGGAGTCAACCTTGAGCCGGCTATATGAACCACATGGTGTTTGAACCTACAACCTTCAGGTCATGAGCGAGACACATACAAATCCCTCTTCAAAAACATTTAAATTGCCTTTACATGTAACATTCATGAGGTGTGGGGGTTTCTTTGCCCAAGACTGACGTTCTTCAGTAGTACACCCGGCTGTAGCTACCCTTCCCAATACAACCCTGGATCCGCCCCTACCTTATATTATATCAGCATCCTTTAATTACATGAATAACATCAAGTAATATGGCTTGCTGTAAGGTGGTGCTGTATTTCACTCTGCCCTTGGTGTGTTAATCAAATGCTTACACTTTATCAAGCGTTTAGCAAGGCCAAGTAAGATACCTTGGGGGAGATATTATATCAAGCAATTATGGAAATAAGTAATAATGACCTGGTTAAATATTCACTGTATACGTTGCATGTCACATTAAACCTTAAGAAAATCAACGCTTATTGCCTCATTATAAGCTCCAGAGGTATGTATTACGCTCCAGCGCAGTGCAACAACCTAGGAAAGGCTGTAATTATAATTATGAAATATTTATCTCATACTGGTGGGAGTGTTAAGGATTTCGGCATGTCTTTAGCAAGATTTAAGTTATTGTAGAGGTCACAATTGTTACCTCAGAGTTGTGTGAATATATAGCGCACCCGAAAATAAATCATTGCTTCAATTATTTATTTGCCAATGTGAAAAAAACTGTAAATAATAGAGATGAGCGAGCACACTCGTCCGAGTTTGATGCTCGTTTGAGTATTAGGGTACTCGAGATGCTCGTTACTCGAGTCGAACACCACGCGGTACTCGGGTCAATTGCATTTCCTTCCCCACATGTTTATCTCCATTTTCTAGCCAATAGACATGCGGGGAAGGCATTACCACTTCCTGCTGTGACGTGCCAGCGCTCCCCCCCCCCCCCCACAGCAGTGAGTGGCTTGGCTGATCAGGTGACCGCCAAGTACTTAAACTGGTCCCGCCCGCGGCTCGCCTCTGACGCATGCTGGCAGAGGTTACGGATAGCGCTGCTGCTGATATAGGAACAGTGTTAGAGTAGGAGCCTGTCATTAAGAACCCCAACGGATCTTCTTAGGGCTACTCCTCATAGTGTGCATTGGTGTTGTAGCTGGCTGGGAGCAGTAGTGCACCAATTTTTTTTTTTTAAGCTAGGGCTGTGCAGGCCATTTCAGCTATACTGTTCTGTGTGTGCAGTGCATAAGGCAGAGTGTAGGGACACAGCTACTTATATAGGGAAAGTTTTACATTCCTCCTGATCCTCTGTACAAGAACCCCAATGGTCCGTCTTAGGGCTTCATCTCACCATGTGTATTATAGTTGTGGCTGGCTGGAAGCAGTAGTGCCCAAACTTTTGTATTACGCAACTAGGCCGGTTCCCAGCCTTTCAGTAATAGCGTTCTCAGCCTGCAGTGCCGTACAACCAGCTCTCACCGTGAAACTGCACTCTAAAATTTCCTAGCCTACTGCAAACTAGTTCAGTTATACCGTTCAGTGTGTGCAGTGCATTAGACAGAGGTCTCACCGCTAAACAGTACTGTAATATTTCCTGGGCCACTGCAAAGTATTTCAGCTCTGCCACTGTGCAGAGCGTCTCACAATACCCTATCCCTTGGTGGGGTTGAGATAGCCGCAGTTACCAGCACTATCCATTGGCTTTAGAGTCTTCTCCCATTCCATACAGCCTCTATTATCTACAAGTCTCTGTGAGCGGTAAATTACCCCTAGGTACCAGCGCAAGACAGCGGGTTAATTTTTTCACGTCACAACATAGAGCTTCCGTAATCTACAGGTCTCTGTGTGCTGTAAATTAAGCCACAGTTGTCAGTGCTGTACAGTGGGGTATTTTATTTGGGTCCTGCTCTATTCTTAATCCGCCATGATGAAGAGTAGGGGTAAGGGTCGAGGACGCGGACGTGCGCGTCCAAGTGAGGGTGTGGGCACAGGCAGAGTTCCTGGGCGTGGTTAATCACAGCCGGCTGCTGCGCGATTAGGAGAGAGGCAAGTTTCTGGCCTCCCCAGCTTCATATCACAATTTATTAGTCCGCGTGGTAGACTTTTATTGCAAACAGAGCAGTACGAGCAGGTCGTGTCGTGGATGGCAGAAAACGCGTCCAGCAATGTATCGACCACCCAGTCTTCTACACAGTCCACTACTTCCAGCCTAGTGACTGCAACTCTGAATCCTCTGGCTGCTCCTCTTTCCTCCCAGCCTCCTCACTCCATGAAAATGACATATTCTGAGCAGGCAGACTCCCAGGAACTGTTCTCGGGTCCCTGCCATGAGTGGGAAAAAACGGTTCCTCTCTCACCTGAGGAGTTTGTCGTGACTGATGCCCAACGTTTGGAAAGTTCCCGGAGACTGGGTGATGAGGCTGGGGACTTCCAGCAACTGTCTCAAGAGCTTTTTGTGGATGAGGATGATGAGACACAGTTGTCTGTCATTGAGGTAGTAGTAAGGGCAGTGAGTCCGAGGGAGGAGCGCACAGAGGATTCGGAGGAAGAGCAGCTGGACGATAAGGTGACTGACCCCACCTGGTTTGCTAAGTCTACTGAGGACAGGGCTTCAGAGGGGGAGGCAAGTGCAGCAGCAGGACAGGTTGGAAGAGGCAGTATAGTGGTCAGGGGGAGAGGCAGGGCCAGCACGGAGAATCCCCCGTTTCCCACAGCACCCCCTCGCGGCAAGCCTCCGTGCAGAGGACTAGGTGTTCAAACGTGTGGATGTTTTTTAGTGAGAGCACGGACGACCGGCAAACAGTGGTGTGCAACCTGTGTCGCACCAAGATCATCTGGGGAGCCACCACTACCAGCCTCATCACCACCAGCATGCACAGGCATATGATGGCCAAGCACCCCACAAGATGGGACGAAAGCCATTCACCGCCTTCGGGTCACACCACTGCCTCTTCCCCTGTTCCCCAACCTGCTACACAGATCCAATCCCCCTCCCAGGACACAGGCATGAGTGCCTCTCGGCCTGCACCCACGCTCTCACCTCCACCGTCCTCCACTCCATCCAGCAATGTCTCTCAGCACAGCGTTCAGCTGTCGCTAACACAAGCGTTGGAGCGAAAGCGTAAATACGCCGCCACCCACCCGCATGCACAAGCTTTAAATGTGCACATTGCCAAATTAATCAGCCTGGAGATGCTGCCGTACAGGCTTGTGGAAACGGAGACTTTCAAAACATGATGGCGGCGGTGGTCCCGCGCTACTCGGTCCCGCGCTACTCGGTCCCCAGTCGCCACTATTTTTCCCGGTGTGCTGTCCCAGCCCTACACCAGCACGTCTCCCGCAACATAAATCGTGCCCTCACCAACGAGGTTACTGGGAAGGTCCACTTAACCACGGACACGTGGACAAGTACTGGCGGGCAGGGCCACTATATCTCCTTCACGGCAAATTGGGTGAACTTGGTGGAGGCTGGGACCGAGTCAGAGCCTGGGACCGCTCACGTCCTACCCATACCCAGAATAGCAGGTCCTACCTCGGTGCTGTTATCTGCGGCGTTTTATGCCACCTCCTCCAAACCCTACCCCTCCTCCTCTGCCACCTCTACCTCTCAATTAAGAAGTGTGAGCACGTCCCCAGCAGTCGGTAGCGCGACGCGGCAGCACAGTGGTAGGCAAGCATCAGCAAGCCATGCTGAAACTTCTCAGCTTAGGTGACAAAAGGACACTGCCCCCAAGCTGCTGCAGGGTCTTACAGAGCAGACCGACCTGTGGCTTTCGCCGATGAGCCTCCAACCGGGCATGGTCGTGTGTGACAACGGCCAGAACCTGGTGGCGGCTCTGCAGCTTGGCAGCCTCACACACGTGCCATGCCTGGCCCACATCTTCAATCTGGTGGTTCAGTGGTTTCTGAAAAACTACCCGCACTTGTCTGACCTGCTCGGCAAGATGCGCTGTGTCTGCACACATTTCCGCAAGTCCACCATGGACGCTGCCACCCTGAGGACGCTGCAACGTTGGTTTCAGCTGCCAGAGCACTGATTGCTGTGCGACATACCCACATGCTGGACTTCTACGCTGCACATGTTGGCCAGGTTGTACGAGCAGCATAGAGCAATAGTGGAATATCAGCTGCAACAGGGGCAGCGGAGTGGTAGTCAGCCTCCGCAATTCTTTACTGAGGAGTGGGCATGGATGGCAGATATCTGCCGGGTCCTCGGAAACTTTGAGGAGTCTACCCAGATGGTGAGCGGCGATGCGGCAATCATTAGCGTTACCATCCCGCTGCTTTGCCTGCTGAGAAGTTCGCTGCTAAGCATAAAGGCAGACACTTTGCGGTTGGAACAGGAGACAGGGGATGACAGTATGTTGCTTGATAGCCAGAGCACCCTCATGTCTATATCTCAGCGCGTTTTGGAGAAGTAGGAGGAGGGGGAGGGGGGAAGAAGGAGGGGGAAGGACAGCTGGCCACACTGCAGAGGGTACCCATGCTGCTTGCCTCTCATCTGTTCCGTGTGTATAGGCTAAAGAGGAGGAGGATCCTGAAAGTCATCTTCCTAGTGAGGACAGCGATGTGGTGCGTACTGGGACCCTGGCACACATGGCTGACTTCATAATAGGCTGCCTTTCCTGTGACCCTCGCGTTAGACGCATTCTGGCCAACACAGATTACTGAATGTACACCCTTCTCGACCCACGGTATAAGGAGAACCTTTCCACTCTCATTCCCGATGAGGAAACGGGTACGAGAGTGATGCAATACCATAGGGCCCTGGTGGAAAAAAGTGATGCTAAAGTTCCCATCTGACAGTGCTAGTGGAAGAAGACGCAGTTCAGAGGGCCAAGTAGCAGGGAAGAAGCGGGGATCAGGAAGCATGTCCAGCGCAGGCAGGGGAACACTCTCCAAGGCCTTTGCCAGCTTTATCGCTCCCCAGCAAGACTGTGTCACCACTGCCCAGTCAAGGCTGCGTCTGAGGGAGCACTGTAAAAAGATGGTGAGAGAATACGTAGCCAATCGTACCACTGTCCTCCGTGATGCCTCTGCTCCATACAACTATTGAGTGTCAAAGCTGGACACGTGGCATGAACTTGCGCTGTACGCCCTGGAGATGCTGGCCTGTCCTGCCGCTAGCGTCTTGTCAGAGAGGGTGTTTAATGCAGCTAGGGGAATCATCATGGATAAGTGTACCGGCCTGTCAACTGCCAGTGCCGACATGCTTACACTCATAAAGATGAACAAAGGCTGGATTTCCCCAGACTTCTCTTCTCCACCGGCGGAAAGAAGCGGAACCTAATGATTCTTTTCACTGCAACAGGAGAAAAATGCATCCTCTATCACCACAAAAAAGGGGAATTAGCTTTGTCAATCACTCTCGGATATTATTGCTCCTCTTCAGCCGAAAACAGCATGTCATCACGCTGAACTGCCATTTTTTCTGCTGCCCTAAAGGCTCTGTTTAAAAGTTTTTTACAATTTTTCAAAGTTTCAAAAGTATTGATACTTTAACAGAAACCAATTTTTTTCACAGGGCTGCCTCCAGGCTCTGTTACAAAATTAAGCAACAGCAAGCTGTAACTTAAAAAAAATGTTTATGGGTTTCACCATTCCTCGCGGTTGAGCGATTTTTCAGGGGTGCATTTGTACTCCTGGTACACCAATTTTTCTGGCCCTCGCCTATACTGTTATCTAACTAATTTTTCCGGCCTTCACCTATACTCATGGTACACCAATGTTTCAGGGGTTCACCTATACTCTTGCTACTAAAATGTTACAGGGGTCTGCCTATACTTTTGCTACAGAAATGTTACTGGGGTCCGCCTATGCAGTTTCTACTGAATGGTTTGAGGGGTTCGCCTATACTTTTGCTACAGAAATGTTACTGGGGTCCACCTATCCTCTTGCTACAGAAATGTTACAAGGGTCTGCCTATACTTTTGCTATAGAAATGTTACAGGGATCTGCCTATACTCTTGCTACAGAAATGTTACTGGGGTCTCGCTATACTTTTGCTACAGAAATGTTACTGGGGTCTACCTATACTCTTGCTATAGAAATGTTACTGGGGTCCACCTATACTCTTGCTACAGAAATGTTACTGGGGTCTCCCTATGCTGTGGGTGTACAAGACTTCCTATCATGGTGTTTTACCTATCTGGCACAAATACACTGACTGACTTGGGCAGAAATGTGGGCCGAGGCTGAGGTCCTTGGTGGAGTGAAACTCTGCCATGTTTGGGCACTTTGATTTCTTCCTGTGTAATACCATCTTTGTGCACCCACAGCACAGGCGATCCCAAGGAACTCAAAGACTTCCCATTGCAGGGTTGAGCTATCAGACACCTACACAGAACGAATTGTGTGGGGACACATGGATTTCCCATTGCTATGTAACTCGCGGCACCTTGGGTCAAACAAGGTGGAGGCTGGGACCGAGCCTGACCCAGGGCCCGCTCACGTGCTTCCCACACAGAGTATTGCTGCATTGTGGAGATCTGTAGAAGTGCTGGCACCTGAGTCCCCTTTACGCCCACGTTTGCGGCTCCTAACAATTTTGTGATGGACGTGGCATGGGATTGGAATGATGATCGTATGTCAATTTATCATCAATTCTCAACAGCATTGTGGGCTATCGCCCACACTTTCAAAGAAGGTTGCTGCCTGGCCCTCCCAACCCTCTGCAATGTGTGCCTCTGGTTCCTTTTCAGCCAATACGCACTTATAAATAGACATGAGGGTGGTGTGGCTATGAAGCGAGCGTGTGGCATGAGGCAAGCTGAAAACTGCGCAGGGAAAATTTTGTGTGCGCTGTGGACGCAAAGTCATGCGGGGGGTTGGACAACAATGCCAGCATGTAATCCAGGAGAAGAGGCAGCGGTGTCACCCGCAGGCAGTGATTGTCCTTGGTTGCAGGTAGTGTGGTGCTTGGCTAAGATTTGCCAGCACGTGTGCCTTGCTAATGAGGGTTTGTCCCAAGTAAATTATTAGGGGGGTGACCGCCAGACTCTTGCACCCATTTTGGTTTAATAGTGGGACCTGGGAGCCTCAGATGCAGCCATGCATGCTGCTCCTGCCCTTCCCTATCCATTTATGTAGTGTTTCCATGACTTTCTGATGTTTTCTGGTGTTTGACAAGTCATCACCTATACGGAGCATCGGTCCCATACAAAAATGCTCGAGTCCTCCATTGACTTCAATGGGGTTCGTTACTCGAAACGAGCTCTCGAACATTATGAAAAGTTCGACCTGAGCAACGAGCACCTGAGCATTTTGGTGCTCGCTCATCTCTAGTCATGATACTTGCTCTCTGATTAGCCAGAGCTGCTCATGTGATCAGTGATAGCCAATCAGAGAACAGGATGCATAGTGCACTAGCTAGCTAGAAAATTGGGGTGGCTATCTTGGACAGCCCAAAGCAGGACCCCAAATTGGCAGATTAGAAGAACCACAGAGAATTTTAATCACAGGTAATACTCCCCAACCTCGTTCCTCTATTCTTTGAAAAAAATACTGAAAATTAAACACTGCATTGTGGTTGGACTGGATTAGAAAAACATAATTTCTTTCTTCCAAAAAATAGTGCCACACCAGTCCATACATTTTGTGTGGTAATGCAATCCTTGAACAGTTGTGTTGCTAGCAGGCATTTTTTTCTAATTCTTCACAGCCCCTTTTAGTCGATAGTTTATTGCTACACTCTTCTGACTACATTTATCATTTTTTCACATGACCTCCCGAATGTTTATAGTAAAAGAAATAATTCAAACCTGCAGCACTGAAGCTCCACTATGAAGAAACTGCAATCCACTCTCTGCTGAGTCAATTCCCCCGGTGGCTAAAACAGGAAATCCAGGGATGGCACGGGCAATGGCGGAGACGGCTCTGAGAGCTATTGGTCTAATGGCATTGCCTAAAACAGAAACGAAATACATTACAATTTAAATTAAAAATAATCTAACTTATAAACCACTTGAAACACCCTATTTCTTAAGTTTTTCTATTCTGCAGAGGAGCAGAGATCCAGGTGGTTTGTGGGGCATGTGCCTTGGGTGTTGGACAGAGTCATCAAGGAGTTACTCTGCCTGAGCCTGAGTGTTAAGCTACAGGGCTAGTGTAGCAAAAGAGAATCTTTGACTCACATGAAGGAAAGCCGAATATTTGCTAAAGTGTGAAGTGCTGAAAACATGGTCAAAGCTAACTCTAAATGAAGAATTTGAAATATAGTATAATGATTAGAGATGAGCGAACATACTCGTTTCGAGTAATTACTCGATCGAGCACCGCGATTTTTGAGTACTTCCGTACTCGGGTGAAAAGATTCGGGGGCGCCGGGGGGCAGGGGGAGGTGTGGCGGAGCGGGGGGTAGCAGCGGGGAACAGGGGGAGCCCTCTCTCTCTCCTTCTCCCCCCCTACTCACCCACGGCGCCCCCCGAATCTTTTCACCCGAGTACGGAAGTACTCGGAAATCGCGGTGCTCGGGTGAAAAAGGGGCGTGGCCGAGTAGGTTCGCTCATCTCTAATAATGATCATAAAGTCAGTATTGCAAAGAAGACACAATAGGGGTCTCAATTCAGTTGCAAAAGAAAATAGTATGCATGTCTATTGCGGAAAGAAGATATCTTCAGATGTAAAGTGATTGTAATTTTTAGGCAAAAAATCAGCATTGTTAATTTTTTAAATAAAGGATTTTAGCAGCCAGAGCTCAATTTTCCATATAAAGTTTCCAGAGTTCTACAGAAATCACTAGGATTAGTTTCAAGCCTACTGTGTACTATTATACAATTACATTGAGTGCCTAAGTATTATTTAACGCTTGCTGGCCATATACATTAGATAGAAGTTCATGGTTGAACAACCATTGAGCAAACAATTATCTGCTTTCGTAGACTTACAGTCCTTTTACCTTTGCCAGACAGCTTGTCTTAGTACTCTGTTACAGAGCAGCAAGTATTGTTGGCATCGATCACAGCGATGCTGGAATGGAGGCGGAGTGGACCGGGGATCGCTCACCCCCGCCCGCCTCCATTTACTGAAAGCAGACAGTCGTTCAAAAGTGTACAAATGCTCTTTACACTGAAGGACAGAAACTAAATGACTAAATGATTCTCGTTCAGTTGCTGCATGTGTTTATACAGGATGATTATCATTCATATTCCTGCAAGGGCGCGGAAATCTGAACGATTCTGAACAATAATCGTCCCATGTAAAAGGGCCATTACCCATACGCATTTTAGTCCTCATTGGCCATTTAATTTGTGCAAACTGGCCATACATGTTCAATGACACTGATTGATGGGCAAACGATCTGAGAATGCCCTATTAGAAGAAAAATTCAAGCACGGCCGACTTCTTTCTAAATGACGATAGTCTGTCATCCATGACTAAAATGATCATCCAAATTAAATGGCCACTTCACTAGACAAACAATCTTGTATTTCCACCAACTTTAGTCTAATGTGTATTGGCACTCTTAGGGTGGCTTCACACGAGCATGTTTTTGTGCGTACATAGGTGCATACATAAGTGCACACCCATGTACGTTCAAAAACATGCGTGAATGCAGGTCTGTGCATTGTTTTCAATGGAGCCATGACTGCTGTTGGTGGCTCCATTGAAAACAATGGTCTGCCGGCAACCCTGCACTGTTATTTAGGGAAGGGCTTTACATATAAGCCCTTCCTTGAAAAACAAAAATTTTAGTGTAAAAATAAAATATAATAATAAAATAAACGTACCTGTCCGCCGCTGCTATATCCCCTGTGGGAATAAAGAACATGCGGCAGATGTTTACTTCATCCCCGCTAGTAAAAAGAATTCCCTGCTGCTACATTTGTAACAGCTGCAGTAGAGGATTCTGCTGCTGGCACCCCGTCAATTGATTTCAGGGAAGGGCTTTAAATATAAGCCCTTCCCTGAAAATCCAGTAAAAGTGCTGTAAAAAACAAAAAAAATAGATACTCACCTTGCTTCAGCTGCCTGGGCTTAGCCGCGTCTTATCCTGCTGTCCCCTGCGCTGTGGTGCTGATCTATCAGCAGGCAGGGATTTAAAATCCCCGCCTGCTGAAAGAGCTGAATGTGAATGGCTGAGGTGCTTAGCCAATCACAGGCAGCTCTCCCCGAATGACACAGCAGCGGCAGACAGGTAAGTTAATTAATTAATTTTTTTACACTAAAATTTCTCTTTTTCAGGGAAGGGCTTATATGTAAAGCCCTTCCCTGAAAAACAATGCAGGGGTGACGGCAGACCATAACTGTAATCCCTATAGAGGTTCAATAGATGTAGCCTTAGCTCATTATGGTGCTTATCCTCATGTTTTTTTCAACTCCCGTACTCAAGGATGAAGTGAATCTGCACATTGGTTCATTATCAGACCACAATTTTAGATAAACCGCCCCAGTGTCATAATGCCTTTTCTCGCAGAATGTTCTAGGTCTACTTGTTCTTAGATATGTAACTAAGAGAAGGGATGGGAGATCTTTTTAACTTTTTCCGTAGAGCTCTCTCTATTCTGTGTTTCTGTAAGAATACATGAGTGAACAATGGTTATTATTAGAGATGAGCGAACGTACTCGGATAAGCACTACTCGTCCGAGTAATGTGCTTTATCCGAGTACCGCTGTACTCGGGGCTAAAGATTCGGGGAGCACCGCTGCTGACAGGTGAGTTGCGGCGGGGAGCAGGGGAGAGCGGGCGGGAGAGAAGGAGAGAAAGATCTCCCCTCCGTTCCTTCCCGCTCTCCCCTGCAGCTCCCCGCTCCGCAGCGCGCCCCGAATCTTTAGCCCCGAGTACAGCGGTACTCGGATAAAGCACATTACTTGGACGAGTAGTGCTTATCCGAGTACGTTCGCTCATCTCTAGTTATTATGTAGGCTGCTGTAAGAGAAAACAATCTGTAAATACAGAACCGATCAGATATACTTCTAATCAATCACAGCTATATGGATACAAGTTCTGATAGGTATTAGGCAATGGGAAGCGGTTTCTTTTTAGTGTGCTGCAGGCATGTCATTGTCTTATGTAATATACCATTAGCTATTTAAGTGCTTCCCCACAGCTTTTGTTAATGATGTTTCCTCCAACAGAATATGGAGTGATAGATAAGAATTGTTAGTACCCTGTAGATGATCATTATCCATTCCACATGGTACTGAGATATAGCATCCCTCATCTCTTGTTCTTCAATTGCATATTATTATCAAGGTTCTTATAATAGGGCAATAATATTCATAAAGCACAATAGTGATAAAATATACCTGTTCAGGATGAATCTATTTGGTTGTTTCCTGTTATAGATGAGGGAATCTTTGACCATTTCACCAACAAATCTATATATTTTTAAATTACAGATATTTCCCTCATAATGCACAATAAGGCCTTAGTCAGACGGGCGTTTTTTCGCGCGATTTGCGCATGCACATGCGCCCGGCGATTTTATAAAACCATTGCTTTGCAATGGTATCGGACACATGAGCGCTTTTTGTGCACTCGTCCGATAAATTATAGAACAGAAATTGCAGATCGCACCTATCTGCGATCTGCGATTCCTGTTCTCTTCTCTATATGCGCTCAATGGGGCCGGCGGCAGCAGCGCCGACCCCATTGAGAGCATATACTAGACAAATCATTCTTCTCTGCCACAGCTGTGGCAGAGAAGAACGATGTTTGCCCATTGAATTCAATGGAGCCGGCAATACAGCCAGCTCCATTGAAAGCAATGGGCTGCCGGCGATCGCGGGATGAATTGTCGGGAAGGGCTTAAATATATAAGCCCTTCCCTGCAATTCATCCAGAAATGTGTAAAAATACATGAATTCATGAATGGGTGTGAGTGAGAGCTGCCTTTGATTGGCTCAGCGCAGGGACCATTCAGGGGCAGCTCTCACTCACACCCACTCACACCCACTGCCGGCCAGCCGCGCTGAACTCCGTCTGCCGGGACAAGGTGAGTATATATATTTTTTTTATTTTTACACATTTCTGGATGAATTGCAGGGAAGGGCTTATATATTTAAGCCCTTCCCGACAATTCCTCGTGAGATCGCCCGCAGCGCATTGCTTTCAATGGAGTCGGCTGTATTGCCGGCTCCATTGAATTCAATGCGCTGGACAGCTCCGGCCCATTTCTATTGAAACGCAGCTAGGAGCAGTTTTTTCGGGCGATTTTTCGGCCCCGGTCACGCGATTTGCGGATGCGCATCCGTCATGCGATCCGCAAATCGCGGCAAAAAACGCCCGTGTGACTAAGGCCTAAAGGCTAGAATATGGATTTGCTACTTGTTATTGTATCCTCCAAAAAATGCTGAAAAGATATGAAAACCTTGTCAAAGGGAGACCAAAGTTTGCACCTACGGTCTCCATTAAAATCAGCGCTTCCATTTTCGATTATTCAGACTGAACCCTAGGAAGGAGAGGCAAGGTGTAGCCAACAATGCTGTATACATGCAGCCAAGTGATGGCCTCCTTCACTGCAATGACATCTCTGTGGACCACATATTAAGAATTCTCACCTGGCAAATGCAAAGTACACACATGGAATCAACTCCAGACTTATTAACTCCTTAATGCGCCATAAAATAATAATGAAGTAACAGGTCACATCAGACCAAGAAATGGATTGTGTTAAAAATGGCTGTAATTCTTAAACATTTAAGGCAAGTTTCAAACTACCATATTTTAGCTTCATACATATTTTGTTCCTTTTTTACAGACCATAATACAGAGCTAATGTTATTATTATTGTTAGCTGTTTAGTTGCTCACGACCCTCGGTGACCCTAAAGGCGAGCTCCCTCCATGTTTTTCGGTTTTGCACTAATTCTTTCAGTTGTGTGATATCCATGCCAGGATCCGCTTTGACTATAACTATTAGAAAGAAAGTACTTAAGCATAGTACAGCACAAATCTGGATTGTATAGTGGTGGAATGCCGAAGAGAGTCCCCAAAGACGCATGTCTGGCCATGAGTCACACAGCTCCATGTATATGCGTCTTTGCCTCCGCATTGTTATTATTGTCTATTGGGCAAATATGGATCAGTATTTACCCAGTATAAAATCAAAGCAATACAGGGGCATATACTGATGGAACACTGATGACACACAGTCGTAATATCATCTTCAACACTTCCATATTACGGATCCGTCTTACGGACATCTTACAGTATGCTGGTCTGAAACTGGACAAATGCAGGTTTTCTGCTAAACCCCTTGAATTAAAGCTGTAAGTCTACACTTCAATCACATATGGACGTCTTTGTTTCAAATCGGTTGCGGTGGTATACATAGGCTAGATTATGAAAATCGTGTCACCGTCCAAATGCTTCTAAAGCCAACTCTATCGTATTCATGCAAATAAGGAAAAAAGATTGCAACATTCATCATTGTCATCAATACAAGATTGTAAACATAGATGCAGTACAAATGATAGGAGTGATTCAGCAACTAATCTATAACGATGATACCGCAGGGGTATAAATAGATCTACCGCTAATAATGTTTTTACATTGTATGATATTTTCAACTCTTGCCTGCAGGTGGCTTCCATAAACTATGCAAGTAACTAAGCAACTTGCAAACGGTATTTTCCAACTGTCATTTAAAGATAATTAGCAATTTCTTGAGATAGCCAATTTTGGTGGAAATAATTGTAATAGAATGCCCTGGACCAACTTTTATAAACTGTAATAAAAGTGTTAAGATAATCTCTGACATTTGCAAATGCCATTAATTCACCTTTTCTTTTGATAGTACAGTGGCATTATGTTTAAACAATTACAAGATAACACGGCAGCTTAATGAAACAATGCAATCTGCAAAGCCTTCAGAATATAATAAATGTTCATGATAATGTTTTATGGACAGAATAGAATATAGTGGTTTGAAGTATGAAATGAAACCCTACAGAACTGAGAGTTATTAAAAACAATCCCTCACTTTAAGGTGTTTCGATATGGATATGTTTTTAACAAGGTGGTTGAAAATTCTCTTTTTCAGCTTATTATTACTTATTCATCTATCTGTAGAAAATAAAAAGTTTTGCCCCAATAAATGCTATTCCTGAAGTACTGCAGGGGAATTGAACATCTGCTATCAGGTGTTGCCACGGCATGCCATCTGCAACCTAGCAATGGGACCGGTGTGATGTTACAGCATCAGCCCCCGGCTCATGTTATCTGTTCGACGGTGCATTCTCACTGTCATTGTGGTGCTAGACACTGGCAGGATCATTCTCTGCATGTTTGTGGGCAGATTTTTTTTTTTGCTGTGCTGGGACAGCCCAACCAATCACCTTTAGTTTCATTATTCTTTTGTCTGACTTGGTTGAAAACTCTCTGCCTAAGGGTTCCTTCACACAAGCGCATAAACGTCATTTTTTTTAATGCCTGGCCGATATGCACAACCATTTGAGCCATTGGTTTCCAATGTATCCGTTTACGTAGGCGAATATACGGTGCATAAAAATGTTGAACCGTGAAAAGTGGAATATACGTGACCGAAATACATGGCGATGCACATACGTTGGGCAAAAAGATAGTTCTGGAACTTTTTTTTGGCCAATATATGCTGGCGGGTCCCATAGACTCCTATGAAAGCAGGGGGAAAAAGGGAGGGGGAGGCCTTTTTGCAGCGGCCAACACTGTGAAAAGCTTACAGCTGCTTCTATGTAGGCATTAGAAGTCATTCAGAGGATTTAAGCTGAGCGAGGGTTTTCTGAGGTGCAACGTATTTCTTCGCTAAAAACAGTGGGCTAGAAAATGCTAATTACACTGGCAGAAAAGAGCTATTTTATGGCACCAGCGAGAAAACGTAAAAACACCTACGCTCGTTTGAAAGAGCTCTGAAGGTTATTTTGGTCTAGATGGTGGCTCTTAGTCTAGTTTTGCATCTTTGTTAAGATAAGTCTGTCTGGTGGTTTACTATTTATCTTGGGTGTTGTTATATTTACTACCTGCATATCTGATTTTTTTTGCATTTGTGTTCCATCTAACCTTTGCACATTTCCTGTCACCACTTAGAAAAATTCAGAGTCCCCCCAAATTCCTGAAGTGGAGTTGCCTTCAACAGGGTGAGCACTCTGTTTTTAGGTAGGATACCACATACCAGTAGGTCAGGGTCAGATTCCCTGTATTAGCTATTGGTGTTTCCTTATCACAAAGTAGTGTCTTTTGTGTCCTACAGTGTCTGGGTGGGACACTAGGGTTACATGCTGCACAGACATAACAGGTTTCTTGCAGATCCCAGTTGATTACTGGGACATCTATAGTAACAGTGGGATACATTGCGATTAGCTTATCACTAGGGAATACATCTGACAAAGAAAAAACAAAGTTCAAAATGTTGCCCCCATAAATGCTATAAACAATGGTTGCAGCACAGATATAACTACCACCAAAATTGTTACTGTCATCTTCTTCAATCAAGGGATTGTCTTGTTAAGAAAAAAACATTATCAAATACCCTATTAGACAATTCTGAGTTAGTAAAGGTGAAATCCTACATTTTGGGCTTCTCTCCATCAATTAGATGGAGTACAGAGCTGCGTTAGAGCGTTTATCCCTCTCCGGAGGACCCAAAGTGTCCATGCGTTACACATAGTCCATTCATTTGAATGAGCACCAAGTAATGCTTGATTTCACCTGTGGTGGCACTGTTGGGGAACTGAATACTTTCTGACAAACTCCTTGCAGATTACAGCTGATTGCTGGGGCTCTTAGCAGCACTTGGTCCTCAGGGCATTTTTGCAATGAGGACAAACTCTATAATGTTCCTTTAAGAGTTAAAAGCATTTCAATTCTAGCAAAAGGAAATAAATGGACAGGTACAAAGCTATGAGTGCAATGCAAACCCAAACAAACACAAAGATGAAGCAGCACCTTACTACATTTACTGTAATAACAGATGGGTCCATATACTAAACAGGGTACTTGTACAATAGGAGAATAAGGGTACTTTTTCACAGGCTGATAGTTATCTTAATATTTGCTCAAACGAGTTATTACTAGCGACTGTTGGCCCATGTAAACATGGCACCCAACAGGATACTGAGTGAAAAGTCAGTCGGTAGTCACTAGTCATGCCGTTTCTGCACATTATAAACAGGCAGTCACTTATCTTTGAACAACTGCCTGTTTGCAATGAATGGAGATGGCTTTAAAAGATCTTGGCACGCTCCATCTCCATCCACTGAACGACTATTACTCCAGTGTGAAAGTACAGGAGTGATAGTCATTGGAATGGCTGTTGGCCGCTTAAGCGACTGACAGTGATCCTGTCTAAAATGACCGTAACTGCTCTTAGGCTTACATAATGAACTCAGGATAGGTAGGAACAAGCTTTATTTTACACTAATTAAAACCACCCTTCTCATATGGCGCATTGATTGTACGCTTTTAACAGCGAAAATCCTAAAGCAACTCCACTCCAAATCCACCCCTATATGGTGCAGATTTGGCCGCCTTTTTTAATTGCGGATCTGCTGCAGGATTTAACCATGTTTTTTTAAGGGTTGAATTCTGCAACATAAATCCACAGCATAAATAGACATGCTGCAGATTTAGAATCCACAACGTTTAGCAAAAATGCTGCAGATTAGTTGTGGAAATTTTCTCTAACATGTCAAGGAGATTTTTACAAATGCTGCAGAATTTCTGCAGCGATTCGGCCTGCAATAATTCTGCCTTAGGCCACATTCGTATGGCCAAGTGTGAGTTACTTCTGAAAGTCTCACATCAGACAGCACACTGTTGCATGACTAAAACTAAATGGGTTATTTAGGTTTTCTAGCAAGCTTTTCATTTCTTATTAGTATAATCTTTAATTTTCCTCGAAATTATTTTTCAATATAGTCAAATTTCCCGAAATCAAACTGATCATCTTGGTATGTCTTTGAGACCATCTCAGCATAACTGAAGTATTGGGTACTCGGCATGTAGTTGGGATGATTCCACAGGTTAGTCAGTTATATGTTATTAATTATAACCTAGCCCAGAATTTTTCAACTAAGGTTCTGTGACAATCTGGGGTTTCTTAAGGCCCATTTACACGTAATGACCGAAAATGAGCGATAATCCTTACATGTAAATGCAGGCATCGTTCACTTTTCATTTGAACAATTATTTTAAGGTAAACTTAAAATTCATTGTTCTGCTACTGGACATAAAGCAGTTTGCATTTATCTCCAGTAAAATGCATGCTGTGTTCTCCACTGGGAGCCATCAGATTACATTGTATTCTGCTGGCAGCCCACAATGAGAACAATGCAGCTGTGTGCACAGCTGGGCATGTGACTTTTCACAAGCTGGGCTCTGCAAACAGCTCCTAGAGGCTCATTTACATGCACATGAAGATGATGAAGTGTCAATGGCAATTACTGACCATTAACACTTTATGCAAATAGATTGCACAATCTTTCAATCTTTCAGTCATTTGAAAGATTATCTTTGTGTGTAAATGAGCTTTTAGAGCCTGGTTAAGGTTTCCCCAGAAGTGAGCAACGCATGTCACCTTTACAGTAAAGATTATATACTTATATGGATCCCTAAGAAAGGGGTACTTTTTAGAGTTTGTCCATGGTAATAAAGATTGTGAGCTACTGACGGACTAGAGTACGAAAAATGTGCCTGTTCCTTTTGTTCATTTTCAATGACTAGTCCATTTATGACATATTGAAGTTACAATTATATGTATGACTGCCTTGCAGTTGCAAAGGCTGATTCTTCTTTTTTAACTCAGGAAGCTTTGACAATGCAAAAATCATTGTAAGTCATCATTTCCTATGGGGAAAATTTTAGGTGCAGGAATTTAAAACTACTATATCGGCAACCTTTGCAGTCACACCTATTAAACTAAAGGTTGCTGTTTGATGCCTAGTCAATAGACTAATACTTGCTATGAAATCATTTGGTGTAACCCTAGGCAAAAGGAAAGATGTAAAATAAGGATTACTTGGAAGGAGAAAAAGTAAAATAATTTGAGCTGGGGTAGGTCATATGTAGTGTTGAACGATTATTGAAATAATCAGGTTAGAAGTGACCGACCACATTAAAAAAATAATTGCAAATCAGAACTCATGATTGTGACTTTCATTAAAAAATCCATAGGAGGAAAAATTGTGTTCTCTAATTTGGCCTCCTAATTTGGAGCTGGTGGTGACAGAAGCCCAGTGGTTAGAACTGCTGCCAATTCCCCATCGAGGTCAGATTGAAAACTAGAACTTCAGCACTAGCATCAGTGCTAAGTCAAGACACCTGTCTCTTCTGCTCATAGCAGGGAGCCAACATTTTGTAAATTTTTGCTAAAAATCGGATCGGGATGATTTGATCCGATTTAGCAATAATAGTCCCATTTTATCGCCTCAGCCAATCACAATGAGCAACACTAATTATGTATTTTATTATTAGTGGGTTACAAACATAAGTAAAGGTCTTTCAGGGAATTGGGAGATGTGAAGCATATTGTAAGTCCTTCCTTTTAAGCTGCACTATAGCCAAGTCATTCAATATACATCTGGAGGCTTTCACCATGAAAAATGTGTTGCCAATCCACATGAATCCTTTACACATGCGTCCAACTTAATTTAAAAAGGAAATCTGTCCTCTTCTCAAATCCCTTTGCTCCCATCATGCTAAAATATTAATGAGATGACTCTTAATCAAAACTTTATTGCATCTTAACATCTTTCATTTATCATCTCTTCCACTAGTTGAAGTATAAATCCTGAATGAAATCAAGTCATCGACTGTATTAAGATAAATTATGGGTTTATGTATAATGTGTATATTGTGTCAGTAGACGAGACTATTTTTATGACAAATTGGTGCAGAAGGTTATCAAATTAAATTGCAAATGTGAGTGAAGACTTGACAAGATAAATATTGTGTCCTACAGGTGAGAAAAGAGTCTGGGCAGAATTTAGTCAGGAATCAATAGAACCAACAAGACTCTATAGTATCCAATAGTCTTAAGACTTCTATTGCGGTGTGCCAGTCTCAATTAGGAAGTGTAGCCAGGGTGACCTCACAACCACACGCCCCACCCATGTGACCCTGCCTTCAGCACTGAGTGCTGACGAGCGCCTTCTTCCTGTCACTGCAGAAAGCTTCTGAGGTGTCCTCTTTTGGAACCTCCTCAGTAAGGTTTATTGTATGATGGGCAATTCTACTCAACCCTGCTACAATATCTCCTGTGGTTTATGGACTGATTGGCTGACACAAAGGTTTTACCCTAGCCGACCAATCAGTCATAATTAAAGTATATTTATTCTGGGTCCGCCTCTACATGGGTGCTGGTTATTGTCCTACTGAGGTAGTGGTCATCTACAGCTAACCACTAAAGCCGCAGCGCTGCTAGAGATTACTCTCAACAACATGATTGCCATGCTCAAGGCTTCTACAGCTATCAGAGCTTATTCTGACCTATTAGCTTGAACCTCTTAGATAGTTTAAGAAAGGTTTTTTGCCATTGTGGCAGTTACTATTAGAGCATAGGTGGAATTGGGGTATTGTCCCCCTAAAGAGCGAATCCTGATCCACCTACCTAGCTCTTTGCCATTGTGGCAACTACTATGGGTGAATAAATCTGTATTGGGGTACTGTCCCCGCAATGCTACCTTTTTACAAATATCGGGCTATAGCCATTTATGTTTGGAGCCATTAATCTAATGACTATCTGCCTTAATCAACTGTGGCAGCCCTTGATTATAAACCCTCCAACATATGACCATGGTATTATCCAGGTCAACTTTGGTAGTATAACGTTACACCACAATTAGAGGCTAGGTATTCCAAGGCTGAACGGGACGCATACAGTGCGTAGCTCTTCTACCTTATGGGGAAGGTGTATAACACGCCAAGTTTTCTAAGTCCAAATACGAACCTTAGGTATTCAGGAACATCCCCTTCCTGTTCTTGAAACAGTGACAACCTAGAACTATTAGAGCAAGCTTGAGACCTGTATGATTGGTAGGGTCTAAGCAGAATTAGGCAATCTGAGTAATCCTTTAATATTGATCAGTGACAGGCGTATTTTAGCCAATCATCTAGCTCTTTACATTACTCGGGGCTTCTATCATTTCCCGGCTCCTGATGAACTATCGGTCACTCCGATAGGGAAACGCGTCGAGCAAAAAGTGAGCAAAAAGTACATAGAGTAAAAAGTACTTAATTGGTACTGTAACATACGGAAATAACATATTATATTGTACGGTACTCTATGAATGAGCACGAAAGGATGAAACATCTGTAAACAGTGAAAAAGTAAACACCACATTCTATTGAGTGGAAAATATTAAAGTTCTACAAGAGTCCCCAAAATAAGAATGTTTTGTTGGAACTATGCGACAACTATAAACGCATATCTCCACTGAAAACAATATTGGAGTACACACTAATCAAAGATCCACTCTAGTGTTATCAAATATCCACCTTAACAGGGGTACTATTTTCCCATTGCCTGAAATTATAAAGAGACTCTTGGGGACCCCGGATAAGATTGGGTGGAAATCAGAGACATATAACTCATTCCCCCACGTTTCCTCGATTCTTCACTTAATCTGTCTGTCCGTTCTGTCACTATATGTTTTTTTGTAATTGTCTTTGTTGTTGGCTCCGATCTTTTAACTAATTCCTAATAAAGTTGCTATTTTTTAATTTTTCTATATCTGTGACGGCCTTAGCTCTAACCATATAGATTTCCCATACCACTGTGATTTGTTACCAGTAGTAATGTTTTCATTGTGGGTATTATTGACCTTTGTCTAGCTCTGTGTATAAATATGCTGGATTATTATAAATGATCTTCCTGATTTAAAAAACAATCATAACTCACGTTTAATGACACTCCAATACATAAATTTGATTTCAATGAAAACAAACTCAAAAATGTTCATTTTGCAAAATTGTCTAACAGTAGGACTGTCCTGGCTTCCATAGCAACCAATCATAGTGGAGCTTTCATTTCTCAAGCTGCTAAGAAAAAATGTAAGCTGCACTATGATTGGTTGTTATGGACAACAAAGACTGTCTTACTGTTTTGCTAAATGAGTCGCAACAAGCTTTATTCTTCCGAAGTTGTCGCTAGTGTGATATGAGACAAAATGGCTTCCAACGAAGATAGGAGAGCTTTTTTGTACTTAATTTGCACATGTCCCAGTCTGTTATTGCTCCAACTTGTTCTTTGACCTGTATAAAACTTTGCTTGATGTTAACTGTTTTGCTAGCAATTTTACAGACAAAACACATTTCTTTTATACTGATGTTCAGGAGATTCCTTCAGATGACAGTAGTGTTTTGGAGGTGGCTGCCAAGCCTGGCAAGTTCTCATTTCAGGATGTCTCTGCATTGTCAGATCTCCATCACTTGTAGTCTGAGAGTTTGCCTGGCTTCAAAATCTGAAACATTTTGTGTTCCCAGTTGCCCTTTTTATTTCATCCAATTGCGTTCGGTTCCCCTTGATCAATTTCAGGTGTTAGTTGAACATGACTTCAATAATCTCCATTCTAAAATGTTTTTCAGGCAATCTGGCAATAATTTGACCCAAAAGGAACTCATGGCTATCAAACAGCTGAAAGCTCTGCCTGATATTTTGATTCGTGAGGCTGACAAAGGGTATTCTGTCATCATTCTTAATTTTGGTCTCTTACAACTTCTTGTCCCCAATATCCCTGGGTACATTCAGGATTCTAAAGATCTCTTGGAAAAATTTAAAGGGTTCCAGTGGGGGAGTTGCTTTGTGTAAAACATAATTGTTCTATTACTAATCAATTAAATAGTGAGATTAATATAACTATTCACCACTTAAAAGAAAGTAAATATCAATCATGGATGTTAAACAGAGCAAGACCCATTGTAAACAGTAGAGATCAAGCTGATCTCTTAAGGTCATTTTACACACAAAGATAATCTTTCAAATGACTGAAAGATTGAAAGATTTAGCGATCTATTTGCATAATGCATTAATGGCCATTAACACTGTATCATATTCATTTGCATGTAAAAGGGCCTCTATGAGTTCTTTGCAGAGCCCAGTGTGTGTTTAAACACACACCCAGCTGTATAAACAGCTGCCAACACATTCCATTGTTCTCCTTGGGGCTCGTATAAAGATACCGTGAGGAGAGCATCATGCAGTCTATTAGAAGATGAGTGAAATACAATCAAATGGAATGTATTTGCTCAGTATTTTACAGGTGTAAACAATGGATTTTAAGTAAACTAAAATCCACCATTCAAACAAAATGAGCACGATGCCCGCATTTACATGCAACGATTATCACTCATTTTCAGCCGTTTGGATGAATTTTAAGCGATAATTGTTGCGTGTAAAAGGGCTGTTACATACACTTCCATCAGTAAAAATATCCAGTCATCCTGCGGTAGTATTTTCCACTGCCTTTAGTTGTAAATTTCAAGAAACATGCCAGATTTTTAATAAATATACACTTGTTTTGCATATTGATCCTATGTTCGCATATATTCTCTGTAATAGTCATAGGAATGTAGCAAAGAAAGACCCAACTGTGGGTCAATTATTATCGCCCAGTCAGTTTTCTGACCATATTGGTCGATCCCCCACCAGATTCATGCATTATTGGTCATTTAACCCCTTGAGTGGCGGGTTTCTTATCCCCCTGTCGTACCCATCAGGGCAGGTTTTTTAAATGGGCCAATCATTTAATTTCAACTAATTTTGCAGTTGCGTTCCAAGAGCCATAACTTTTTCATTTTTCCATTGACACGGCCATGTAAGGGCTTGTTTTTTGCTGGAGAAGTTGTACTTTTTGATGGCATCATTTTTTGGGTATATATAATGCATAACTTTTGGGAAAAAAAGTAATACAAGTTAAATCACCCTCCTTTTGCCATATCTATAATAAAAAAATCTAAATCATAAAAGAAAAATACATATTTGGTATTGCCGTGTCCGTAAATGTCTGATCTATCAAAATAGTGCATTATTTACCCCCCACGGTGAACGTAGTCCAAAAAAAAAAAACGCCAGAAATGCACTTTTTCAGTCACCCTGTCTCCCAGAAAAAATGCAATAAAAAGCGATCAAAAGGTCGTATGTATTCCAGATTGAGACCAACGTTAACTACAGGATATCCTGCAAAAAATGAGCCCTTGCTCAAGTACGTCGATGGAAAAATAAAAAAGTTATTGCGCGCAGAATATGCAGCAGAAAATAATTTTAAAAAATTAAATGTCTTTGAAAAAAAATACAAGTGCTATAGTAAAAAAAGGTATACACATTTGGTATCGTAGTAATCGTACTGACTAGAGATGAGCGAGAATACTCGTCCGAGCTTGATGCTCGTTCGAGTATTAGGGTGCTCGAGATGCTCGTTACTCGAGACGAGCACTGACCATTGAATTCAATGGAACCGGCAATACAGCCGGCTCCATTGAAAGCAATGGGCTGCCGGCTAGCGCGGGATGAATTTTCGGGAAGGGCTTAAAAATATAAGCCCTTACCTGAAAATCATCTTAAAATGTGTAAAAAGTAAAAAAATATATATACTCACCTTGTCCCGGCAGAACGATGTTAGCCCATTGAATTCAATGGAGCCGGCAATACAGCCGGCTCCATTGAAAGCAATAGGTTGCCGGCGATCGCACAATGAATTTTCGGGAAGGGCTTAAATATATAAGCACTTCCCTGCAATTCATCCAGAAATGTGTAAAAATAAAAAAATATATATATACTCACCTGGTCCCGGCAGACGGAGTTCAGCTGTGGCCAGCTGGCAGTTCTCCTGAACTGCTCTCTGTAGTATTCAGCAGCCGGGGATTTAAAATCCCCGCCTGCTGAATGAGCTGCCTCTGATTGGTCACAGCCTGACCAATCAGAGGGAGATCTCACTCACACCCATTCATGAATTCATGAATGGGTGAGTGAATGCTGCCTCTGATTGGCTCAGCGCAGCTCTCAGCTGAATGACAGCAGTTCAGCACCACAGTGCAGGGGACAGCAGGAGAAGACGCGGCTGTGCCCCGGCAGCTGAAGGGAGGTGAGTATCTATTTTTTTTTGGTTTTTAAATCACTTTTAATTCATTTCCAGGGAATGGCTTATATGTAAAGCCCTTCCCTGAAAAAGAATTCAGGTGTGCCAGAGGACCATTGTCTTCAATGGAGTCGCCGGCAGCAGCAGCGGCTCCATTGAAGAGAATACCTGCATTTTTATTTTTTTTACACTAAAATCTTTCTTTTTCAGGTAAGGGCTTATATTTTTAAGCCCTTCCCGAAAATTCATCCCGCGCTCGCCGGCAGCCCATTGCTTTTAATGGAGCCGGCTGTATTGCCGGCTCCATTGAATTCAATGGGCTAACATCGTTCTTCTCTGCCACAGCTGTTACAGCTATGGCAGAGGAGAATGATCTTAATGCTGCCATAATTTTTATTTTTTTATTTTTACACATTTTAGGATGATTTTCAGGTAAGGGCTTATATTTTTAAGCCCTTCCCGAAAATTCATCCCGTGCTCGCCGGCAGCCCATTGCTTTCAATGGTGTCGGCTGTATTGCCGGCTCCATTGAATTCAATGGGCTAACATCGTTCTTCTCTGCCACAGCTGTTACAGCTGTGGCATAGGAGAATGATCGTTATGCTGACAGTGGGGGTGGGGGGGTCTCACTCTTGCCACTATTGTGGCTTAATAGTGAGACCTCGGAGCCCGAAATGCAGCCCTGCATGTTGCTCCTTGCCTGCCCTATCCATTTCTGTGTTTTTTACATGACTTTGGTGATTTGCTAAGATTTTCACAAATGAAAACCTTAGCGGAGCACCAGTCATATACAAAAATGCTCGAGTCACCCATTGACTTCAACGGGGTTCGTTACTCGAAGCGAACTCTCAAGCATCACTGAAAGTTCGACTCGAGTAACGAGCACTCGAGCATTTTGGTGCTCGCTCATCTCTAGTACTGACCCATAGAATGAAGTTATCAGGTCATTTTTGTTGCAGTTTGTGTGCCGTAGAAACAAGACGCACTGAAGGAGGGTGGAATGTAATTTTTCTTTCATTTTACTCCACTTAGATTTTTGTAAAAGTTTTTCAGTACATTATATGGTACTTTAAATAGCACCACTGAAAAATATAACTCATTCCGCAAAAAACAAGCCCTCATACAGCGACGTCGATGAATAAATAAAGGAGTTTTGATTTTTTAAACGGGGGGAGGAAAAAAAGATATGGGGAAAGAAGAAAAAAAGGGACCGTGTTATTAAGGGGTTAAATAATGTACCAACTTCCTTCTCTGGGTCATTACGACGCAGGGATACCACATGTGTAATTTTATTTTTAATTTTTCACAAAGTAAATGCAGACAAGTGTTTTTAATTTTATTTATTTTAGTTTTTTAAATAATGTTAAACTTTTTTTTTTTTTTACTTTTTTTAAATTTTTGTCCCTATAGGGGACTTCTACAGAGACTCATCAGGACTCCCTGATAACATTCTGGGGGGTCCCATGGTGATAACCCTTTACATGCTGCAGTCACATAGACTGCAGCATGTAAAGGGTTAACACAGCAGAGATCAGAGGTTTTCTCTGATCTCTGCTGTAAGAGCTGGAACCTAGCTGTCCTCTGACAGCCAAGCACCAGCTCTCCCTGCCACAGAGACAGTCGGCTTGCTTCTGACAAGCCGATGGTCTCTATAGCAACCTGTAAACAAAGCAGGACATTAGAAGCAGGAGATGGCCGTCAGATCGGCAATATCTTCCTGCTTCTCAATGTCCTGCTCTGTTCTCTGTGGGTCAGGTGCAGGCAGAGCACACTGCCACAGCTTGTGGCATTGTGCTCTGCAGCTCCTATAGTGATACATAGCCTGGAAATCTTCCGGGCTATATCGCTATGAGCAGTGGAGCTCGTCCCGGAAAATTTCCGGGCGTGCCACTCAAGGGGTTAAATGTGTTTGGTTCTCATCTTCATATCTCAAAAACATTTATTTCCCATGTCTCTGACAACTCACTTGATAGTACACAAAATATATTACTTGTAACACTGCTTATATAGTGTATTTGATCCCTTGTCTCATGTCAACCTCCATACATTGGCTGTACGAAATGGGGCATCCAGGAATGTTTCTGCAGTCTCTGCACATTTTTTTAACATACATGCTGGTAATTTCTCAGTGATGGTCACTGCAGGAATTGGACAGGGCAGTTGTCACATTAGGGGAGGTGATTAGAGATGAGCGAACGTACTCGTCCGAGCTTGATACTCGTTCGAGTATTAGCGTGTTCGAGATGCTCGTTACTCGTAACGAGCACCATGCGATGTTCGTGTTACTTTCACTTTCATCTCTGAGACGTTAGCGCGCTTTTCTGGCCAATTGAAAGACTGGGAAGGCATTACAACTTCCCCCTGCAACGTTCAAGCCCTATACCACCCCACTGCAGTGAGTGGCTGGCGAGATCAGGTGTCACCCGAGTATAAAAATAGCTGAGAGACAGTGCTATCGTGTTGGAGCTGCTGTAGAGAGAGTGTTAGGAGTTAGTGTAGGCTTCAAGAACCCCAACGGTCCTTCTTAGGGCCACATCTAACTGTGTGCAGTACTGTGGAGGCTGCTTTTTGCAGTGTTGCACAATTTTTTTTTTGGTATATCGGCCGTGCAGAGCATTGCGCCCTGCAGTAATACTACAGGGACAGAAGTGGTGGTTAGGCAGGGAGAGTGTTAGGAGTTATTGTAGGCTTCAAGAACCCCAACGGTCCTTCTTAGGGCCACATCTAACCGTGTGCAGTACTGTGGAGGCTGCTTTTTGCAGTGTTGCACTTTTTTTTTTTTTTGGTATATCGGCCGTGCAGAGCATTGCGCCCTGCAGTAATACTCCAGGGACAGAAGTGTGGAGGCAGGGAGAGCGTTAGGAGTTATTGTAGGCTTCAAGAACCCCAGCGGTCCTTCTTAGGGCCACATCTAACCGTGTGCAGTACTGTGGAGGCTGCTTTTTGCAGTGTTGCACATTTTTTTTTTTTTTTGGTATATCGGCCGTGCAGAGCATTGCGCCCTGCAGTAATACTCCAGGGGCAGAATTGTGGAGGCAGGGACAGAAGACATATATTATTGATTGAATATACGCAGTGGGCCTTTTCTAAAAAATATTGGGCAAAAAATCTATTTGGCCTGCCTGTCACTGTGCTCAGTGTTCTGGGTCCGTGTGTGCTGGGTGTAGTAGTTCTACAAATAAATACGCAGCCAGCTAAGTGTTACAGCAGGCGTGCGCCAAATTATTTCCTGGCTCTGAAATCACCGCTCTGTTGCAGTTAATAACAGTGCAACACTCTGCAGTTCTGTCACACACTCCAGGGACAGAAGACATATATTATTGATTGAATATACGCAGTGGGCCTTTTCTAAAAAATATTGGGCAAAAAATCTATTTGGCCTGCTTGTCACTGTGCTCAGTGTTCTGGGTCCGTGTGTGCTGGGTGTAGTAGTTCTACAAATAAATACGCAGCCAGCTAAGTGTTACAGCAGGCGTGCGCCAAATTATTTCCTGGCTCTGAAATCACCGCTCTGTTGCAGTTAATAACAGTGCAACACTCTGCAGTTCTGTCACACACTCCAGGGACAGAAGACATATATTATTGATTGAATATACGTAGTGGGCCTTTTCTACAAAATATTGGGCAAAAAATCTATTTTGCCTGCCTTTCACTGTGCTCAGTGTTCTGGGTCCGTGTGTGCTGGGTGTAGTAGTTCTACAAATAAATACGCAGCCAGCTAAGTGTTACAGAAGGCGTGCGCCAAATTATTTCCTGGCGTTCCGTAAGCGAAGTCAGCCTCCAACCACAGGCCAATAAGCGGCACATTTAATTACAGCGTTCTGTTTCTGCATTACTGGTAATACAGCATGCTGAGGGGTAGGGGTAGGCCTAGAGGACGTGGGCGCGGCCGAGGACGCGGAGGCCCTAGTCCGGGTGTGGGCACAGGCCGAGCTCCAGATCCAGGTGTATCGCAGCCGACTGCTGCGGGATTAGGAGAGAGGCACGTTTCTGGCGTCCCCACATTCATAGCACATTTAATGGGTCCACGCAGTAGACCTTTATTAGAAAATGAGCAGTGTGAGCAGGTCCTGTCGTGGATGGCAGAAAGTGCTTCCAGCAACCTATCGTCCACGCACAGTTCTGCGCCGTCCACTGCTGCAACTCAGAATCCTCTGGCTGCTGCTACTCCTTCCTCCCAGCCTCCTCACTCCATGAAAATGAGACATTCTGAGGAGCGGGCAGACTCCCAGGAACTGTTCTCGGGCCCCTGCTCAGATTGGGCAGCAGTGGTTCCTCTCCCACCAGAGGAGTTTATCGTCACTGATGCCCAACCATTGCAAAGTTCCCGGGGTCCGGGGGATGAGGCTGGGGACTTCCGGCAACTGTCTCAAGACCTTTCAGTGGGTGAGGAGGCTGATGACGATGAGACACAGTTGTCTATCAGTGAGGTAGTAGTAAGGGCATTGAGTCCGAGGGAGGAGCGCACCGAGGATTCTGAGGAAGAGCAGCAGGACAATGAGGTGACTGACCCCACCTGGTTTGCTACGCCTACTGAGGACAGGTCTTCAGAGGGGGAGGCAAGGGCAGCAGCAGGGCAGGTTGCAAGAGGCAGTGCGGTGTCCAGGGGTAGAGGCAGGGCCAAACCGAATAATCCACCAACTGTTTCCCAAAGCGCCCCTTCGCGCCATGCCACCCTGCAGAGGCCGAGGTGCTCAAAGGTCTGGCAGTTTTTCACTGAGAGTGCAGACGACCAACGAACAGTGGTGTGCAACCTTTGTCGCGCCAAGATCAGCCGGGGAGCCACCAGCCTCACCACCACCAGCATGCGCAGACATATGATGGCCAAGCACCCCACAAGGTGGGACGAAGGCCATTCACTGCCTCCGGTTTGCACCGCTGCCTCTCCCCCTGTGCCCCAACCTGCCACTGAGATCCAACCCCACTCTGAGGACACAGGCACTACCGTCTCCTGGCCTGCACCCACACCCTCACCTCCGCTGTCCTTGGCCCCATCCACCAATGTCTCTCAGCGCACCGTCCAGCCGTCGCTAGCGCAAGTGTTTGAGCGCAAGCGCAAGTACGCCGCCACGCACCCGCACGCTCAAGCGTTAAACGTACACGTAGCGAAATTTATCAGCCTGGAGTTGCTACCGTATAGGGTTGTGGAAACGGAGTCCTTCAAAAGTATGATTGTGGCGGCGGCCCCGCGCTGCTCAGTTCCCAGTCGCCACTATTTTTCCCGATGTGCCATCCCAGCCCTGCACGACCACGTCTCCCGCAACATTGTACGCGCCCTCACCAACACGGTTACTGCCAAGGTCCACTTAACAACGGACACGTGGACAAGCACAGGCGGGCAGGGCCACTATATCTCCCTGACGGCACATTGGGTGAATTTAGTGGAGGCTGGGACAGAGTCAGAGCCTGGGACCGCTCACGTCCTACCCACCCCCAGAATTGCGGGCCACAGCTCGGTGGTGGTATCTGTGGTGGTGTATGCTGGCTCCACTAAAGCACCCTCCTCCTCCTCCTCCAACGTAACCTCTGTCTCGCAATCAAGATGTGTCAGCAGCAGCAGCACGTCGCCAGCAGTCGGTGTCGCGCGTCTTGGCAGCACAGCGGTGGGCAAGCGTCAGCAGGCCGTGCTGAAACTACTCAGCTTAGGAGATAAGAGGCACACGGCCCACGAACTGCTGCAGGGTCTGACAGAGCAGATCGACCGCTGGCTTGCGCCCCTGAGCCTCCAACCGGGCATGGTCGTGTGTGACAACGGCCGTAACCTGGTGGCGGCTCTGCAGCTCGGCAGCCTCACGCACGTGCCATGCCTGGCCCACGTCTTTAATTTGGTGGTTCAGCGCTTTCTGAAAAGCTACCCACGCTTGTCAGACCTGCTCGGAAAGGTGCGCTGGCTCTGCGCACATTTCCGCAAGTCCCACACGGACGCTGCCACCCTGCGCACCCTGCAACATCGGTTTAATCTGCCAGTGCACCGACTGCTGTGCGACGTGCCCACACGGTGGAACTCTACACTCCACATGTTGGCCAGGCTCTTTGAGCAGCGTAGAGCTATAGTGGAATACCAACTCCAACATGGGCGGCGCAGTGGGAGTCAGACTCCTCAATTATTTTCAGAAGAGTGGGCCTGGTTGGCAGACATCTGCCAGGTCCTTGGAAAGTTTGAGGAGTCTACCCAGGTGGTGAGCGGCGATGCTGCAATCATTAGCATCAGCATTCCTCTGCTATGCCTCTTGAGAAGTTCCCTGCAAAGCATAAAGGCTGCTGCTTTGCGCTCGGCAACAGAGCCGGGGGAAGACAGTATGTCGCTGGATAGTCAGAGCACCCTCCTGTCTATATCTCAGTGCGGTGAGGAGGAGGAGGAGGAGGAGGAGGAAGATGAGGAGGAGGAGGGGGAAGAGACAGCTTGGCCCACTGGTAAGGGTACACATGCTGCTGGCCTGTCATCCTTTCAGCGTGTATGGCCTGAGGAGGAGGAGGAGGAGGATCCTGAAAGTGATCTTCCTAGTGAGGACAGTCATGTGTTGCGTACAGGTACCTTGGCACACATGGCTGACTTCATGTTAGGATGCCTTTCTCGTGACCCTCACGTTACACGCATTCTGGCCACTACGGATTACTGGGTGTACACACTGCTCGACCCACGGTATAAGGAGAACCTTTCCACTCTCATACCCGAAGAGGAAAGGGGTAAGAGAGTGTTGCTATACCACAGGACCCTGGCGGACAAACTGATGGTAAAATTCCCATCCGACAGCGCTAGTGGCCGAAGGCGCAGTTCCGAGGGCCAGGTAGCAGGGGAGGCGCGGAGATCAGGCAGCATGTACAGCACAGGCAGGGCAACACTCTTTAAGGCCCTTGACTGCTTTATGGCTCCCCAGCAAGACTGTGTCACCGCTCCCCAGTCACGGCTGAGTCGGCGGGAGCACTGTAAAAGGATGGTGAGGGAGTACGTAGCCGATCGCACGACCGTCCTCCGTGACGCCTCTGCCCCCTACAACTACTGGGTGTCGAAGCTGGACACGTGGCCTGAACTCGCGCTGTATGCCCTGGAGGTGCTTGCTTGTCCTGCGGCTAGCGTCTTGTCAGAGAGGGTGTTTAGTGCGGCTGGGGGAATCATCACAGATAAGCGTACCCGCCTGTCAACCGACAGTGCCGACAGGCTAACACTCATCAAGATGAACAAAGCCTGGATTTCCCCAGACTTCTCTTCTCCACCAGCGGACAGCAGCGATACCCAAGCAATACGTAGGCTGCACCCGCGGATGGAAGCATCGTTCTCTATCACCATCCAAAACGGGGACCTTTTCGCTTCATCAATCTGTGTATAATATTCCTCCTCCTCCTCCTGCTCCTCCTCCTGAAACCTCACATAATCACGCCAAACAGGCAATTTTTCTTAGGCCCACAAGGCTCAGTCATATAATTTTTCTAAACAATTTTTGTACGTTTCAATGCTCATTAAAGCGTTGAAACTTTCACCTCAACCAATTTTTATTTTAACTGGGCTGCCTCCAGGCCTAGTTACCAATTAAGCCACATTAACCAAAGCGATTAATGGGTTTCACCTGCCCTCTTGGTTGGGCATGGGCAATTTTTCTGATGTACATTAGTACTGTTGATACACCAATTTTTGGGGGCCCTCGCCTACAGTGTAATCAAATTAATTTTTTGCCCACCTGCATTACAGCTGACGTTACATCAGCTGTGTTGGGCACTGCAATGGGATGTATTTATGTACCGCCGGTGGCTTCCTGGCACCCACCCATGCTGTGGGTCGAAAGGGAGTTGTAAATGTATCTGTGTCCACTTCTAAAGAACCCCAGTCTGACTGGGGCATGCAGTGTGGGCCGAAGCCCACCTGCATTAAACATGACATTATTACCTCAGCTGTGATGGGCAATGCAATGGGATATTTTTATGTACTACCGGTGGGTTCCAGGGAGCCACCCATGCTGTGGGTGCACACGGAATTCCCATTGCGGAGTTGTACCTGCCTGTGACTATTTATAAAAAAAACGCGGTCTGACTGGGGCATGCAGACACCTTGACAGAATGAATAGTGTGTGGCACATAGGTTCCCCATTGCTATGCCCACGTGTGCAGCTCCAGATGGAGGTGGCACAGGATTGGATTTCTCATTGCTTCTGTACAGCATTGTGGACTATCGCCCCGCCCCTTTTAAAGAGGGTCGCTGCCTAGCCGTGCCAACCCTCTGCAGTGTGTGCCTGCGGTTCCTCTGGCAGACGCACTTATAAATAGACATGAGGGTGGCGTGGCATGAGGGCAGCTGAAGGCTGGGCAGGGACAGTTTGGTGTGCGCTGTGGACACTTGGTCGTGCGGGGGGGTTGGGCAGCATGTAACCCAGGAGAAGTGGCAGCGGAGTGTCATGCAGGCAGTGATTGTGCTTTGTTGGAGGTAGTGTGGTGCTTAGCTAAGGTATGCCTTGCTAATGAGGGTTTTTCAGAAGTAAAAGTTGTTGGGGGGGGCCCACTCTTGCCGCTATTGTGGCTTAATAGTGGGACCTGGGAACTTGAGATGCAGCCCAACATGTAGCCCCTCGCCTGCCCTATCCGTTGCTGTGTCGTTCCCATCACTTTGTTGAATTGCCCAGATTTTCACAAACGAAAACCTTAGCGAGCATCGGCGATATGCAAAAATGCTCGGGTCGCCCATTGACTTCAATGGGGTTCGTTACTCGAAACGAACCCTCGAGCATCGCGAAAAATTCGTCTCGAGTAACGAGCACCCGAGCATTTTGGTGCTCGCTCATCTCTAGAGGTGATGACTATCAAAAATTAATTAATGAACTAGATGTTTTGGTTGAAAAACCAGTGCCCCCGTTTGGTTTAAATAGGAGATCTGACTTAATTTTCCACTAATGAGGGTTAATTGCCTTTTTGTTCTATCTCCCTTTTTTCTGCTTAGTTACATGATTACTTTTTTGTTTGTTTCTTGGCTGTATGCTTATTTTTAAACTGAGCAGGTTAGCCATGTCCTTATACAGCTTGAAACGCGTCAGTATGTCGTCCTTCCTGTTGTGATTTTAATATGTCTTAACAAAGCCATGATTTTATGAATGCTGGATCCTTTTCTTACTGTCTTCTGCAATTGATTCTGGTCAAGTCTGTGCATTCTGCTAGTCAGCTGCTTCATCTTCTTTGTATAGTCTGTTATTAGTGTGCAACGTCATTTTCGAACAAACTTTGGTTAAGAGCCACCCAGTGAGCACATGGTTTATAAGTGGTATTTGAATTTTAAGGAAAAAGGTTACATCTGGAAGGGTAAACCATCCGTCCATCGACCAGTAAGTGTGGAAACAGAGAATCATGTCCATACAGGTTTCACACAATCCTCAGAAATCCACCATCAGAGCAAGCGGACAATTGGATATTCTGCAGCCATCCATGTGAAAGATTCTGAGCAAACATCTGTGATGTTATTCCTACTATTTGCAATTGTCACCGGCCCTGAAATCGAACAACAAAGCGAAGTGACATTTTTTCTACACGATAATGCAAATACTATTGGAAACCAGTGGCTTTATGGAATCTTTAGTGTTTAGTGATGAAGCCGCCTTCCACCTTTCAGGCAGTTACCAAACGTACTGTCAGAATCCTTGAAAGGGAAAATCCACCTGCCATGTGAAGCATGTATAAGACTCCTTCAAGGTGAATGTGTTTTGCACTATAATCTGTAGGAAAGTGTATAGCTCCTTCTTGTTCTATTAGGAAACAATCCTGTGAATTTCAAGCTTCTGCTGCAGCTGGAACTGGAAATCCGAGGTTTCATCTTCCAACGGGATGGGGAACCCCTATTTTCATAATGAAGTCGGAAGTAAACTCAACATTCGAATACAAAACAGATTGACCATGCAGGTTGTGACAATAATAAACTTCTTCCTTGGCCTCCACGTTCCCCAGAGCTCTATTTTTTTCCTCTGCTCAAGTGTTAAAGATAGAGTCTACATGCCACCCTTACCACCCACCATGCATGATCTACGGCATCACAGAAGCCATTCCATTAGTCAATTGTGCATGGTAGGAACTTGACTACAGGCTTGCTGTGTGTAAAGTGTCAAAGGGGGCTCATATTAAGTAACTCTCATATGGAAACAATTTTGATATTGCATAACAAAACTTTTTGTCTTTCTGTTTCCATTAGTAGCCTCCTTCACCTACCTCATCATTTCTTCCAAGTAGTTTAGACCTCTAAGTAAGCTTTTCTTCAGCAGCATTCATTTAATCCAAAATGTGCAATGCTGAAAGCTTTCTCAATGCCAGCAAATCAGTCGGAGATGTAATGGAAGGTAATACTTAGAATAAGCAGGGAAGGCAAAACGGAACCAAAATGTTGACAAATAGAAAAAACTCTTAGTCATTACTTGAAAAGTGACAATCATGACAGTTTCCAGCAACAGCCCATTGGAAGGGATGAGGAGGACGCTAGTTGTGGTACAACTGCTAAAAAAGATGGTAGAAGTAAAGGTCGGCAACAATATATAAATTTGTGTGAGTGCGTGTGTTTTCACTGCAAGTCTTGTAGCAGCAAAGCATTGCTTTCATTTTATTTGCTTTTTATTTGCACCAATATAATTTATTGTTGAAAGTTTTGAAGGTCTCTATGTGAGCAAGTACAATAATCCTTGTTTACAAACAGACTAAACAAAGATGCACACAATTTCAATAGTCATTACTGAGGTAGCATTGCAGAAATGATCATACAAGATTGCATTAAATACTGATGCTTCAACAATGCTCAATGTTCCAAGGGCATCACAATTATCTGTAACACCATACATGTAACAGGATATATTACAAGAGGGGCCAGTAAATAAGACTCACTGTGTGCTGCATTCCAATTGGCGACTGCACAGCAAAAACTATGATGACAACGAATGTCATCATAATGGTCACTCAAGATCATGGTAAATCATGGTAATAATTGAGAGGTTAAATATTGTTTTTGCCAACATAGCCTTAAAAGGAATGCATTTACAGAAAATAACCTCTTGCTTTACTCTTTTCATAACATTACCTTTCTATATTTAAACATAATCCAAAAAACTTGCAGCTTTCACATTGACAATTAAGCCTCACAATAGGTTGACACTAGAGAGGAGCGAGCACCCAAATGCTCGGGTCCGCGTTATTTGAGTCGAGCTTTTCGTAAAATTCAAAAGCTCTACTTGAGTAACGAACCCCATTGACTACAATGGGAGACTCGAGCATTTTTGTATGTGGGACGCCGGGTCCTGAGCTTTTTATTTATTTTTTTTCTAGGTTCCTCTCTCTCTTTCTCTATTTCTCTCTCTTTCTCTCCCCTGCGTGCCAGACAAAAAAATTTGCCATTGACGTGTGCTGCGTGGCGGCGGGGAGGGGTCAAAACAGGCACATCACTGTGGGGAGGAGCCAAAAACTGGAGCGGGGTCAAACACGGCTTGATGCTTGTTCAAGTAATGAGCACCATCGAGTATGCTAATACTCAAACGAGCATCAAGCTCGACAGAGTACGTTCGCTCAACTCTAGTTGACACATCCCATTTTGAATAGATCACTTTTCAATAGTTTTCTCATTATTAGTAGTGAGCGCACTGAACTGTACAACCCTGTTTTGGGTTGAACTTTGCTAAAAAAATCAGTTTGGCGAAAACCCAAAACTCACGTGGTCAGTTTCAGCCAAAATGGAAGTTCATAAAAACCCTTAAAACTAGTATTGAATACTGAGAGCCCTGGAGCTCTGTCATTCAATGGCTGAGTGCTGTCTCTGATTGGTCACAGCGCGCGGCCAATCAGAGGCAACACTTTCTGGAGGCAGGAATTTTTTAATCCACGGCCACCAGAATACAGAAGACTGCCAGGGAGGGAGAGAAGAGCTGGACAGTGCTTCTATGTGAATTAACTTTTATTTATTTCTACAGCTAGGGATGATTTTTGTGACAGCTGTGGCAGGGGATTCTTTTGTCCCCGCGGGGAATCCCATCATCACTGAACACTGTGACAGTGCTGCCACAGTGTTCAGTGATGAGGGGACCTTTGTTGAGCAGCTGCGCTTCTACAAGCATAGCTGCTCCAGTGACTGGACATATGAAACTTTGCCCCTTGAATGCCTGCACACACTATTTTGGGCACATGTTAAAAAAAAGCACGGAGCTGCGGTCACGCACATTTTGCACATCCATGGAGTGCATTTTTTTGTGCAGATGAAAACACGCTCATCCGACCAAGGCCTAAGGAAAAAAAACAGTGCATCTGCAATAAGTATATGCAGAATGTGCATATAATAAAAGGCAGCAGTGCCAAGCCATCAGATGAGCAAATACTTACTAAAAATCAGATAGGGATGATCTGATCCATTTTAGCTAAAATTGGCCCAATGTTATCGCCTAGGAAATCACGATGAGCAATAATATTACTGACATCTTCAAAAAGAGGTGCTAGGATTGAGAGAGGGAGAGACAATGAAGAGATCCTGTTGCATGGAGGCTTGGGGTTTACAGACTAACAGAAGCTTGTATGCTTGCAACATGGTTTGCATGTCTATATATGGTATTTATCATACTATAGACAAATGCAAACTGTCATGTGAAGAAAGTTTTTCACTTACTTGTTTGTGGAAATGTGCTTACAGCCCAGAAGAGACACAGAGGGCAGCTGCAGTTACAGGGTATTAGAAGCAAGACTGTATTTTACTCTATAAAGAAGACCACTCATGGGGGGAAAGTGTAGCTAAATTCATACAAAATGAGGACATTGTAAGATTATTTTAGCATGGGAGAATCTATTTACACATCTTATGAAAGTACAGGGCTTTCTGTAAAACTAATTGATTGTGGGAGTACCCCTTTAAACATACCTCATCAACAACTTAGTGGCACTTCACCAGAGGTTCACCTCACAGTTTAATAAGTGCCATGTTACACTCATGTTGGGTGCCAGTTCAGTATGGAGGCCCTCAGAGATGTCACCAACACATCACATCAAGATGTAATAAATGTCTTAAAAGGACCAATACAGTCATATATTATATCCCTAGAATGTGGGCAAATAACAGTAACAGAAATAGGAATGCAAACCCTAACTAACTTTGATGTCCAAACCCTGCCTAGCGACAAGGCGATCACCCCAATAAGGATGGCCCCACTTCAAGAACCTAGGGGACATAGTCTATCCATAAATAGAAGAACGGAAAGAGATTAAATGCAGAAGAAAAGAGCAATGTATATTACACAGTATAAGTAGCCACAAGCCAAATAGCTGACAGGAGTCCACTGCTTCACCTGAGGCAGGACAATAACCAGCGCCCATGTAGAGGCGGGCCTGGAATAAATATTTATTTTCGCTAATTAGCCAGCTAGGGAAAACACCTCCTTGCTGGTAAATCTGTCCATACACTACAGGAGATATTACAGCAGGATTGTGAAGATGAGCACATTATACACTGAACCCACTGAAGAATTTATGATATATGAGACCTCTGGGATCTTCTGCAGTGACAGGAAAAAGGCACTTATCAGTATCCAACACTGAATGATAGGATGCATGTGCCAAAGGTGCGGTCATGTAGACTGGGGCTGACATTCTGATGTCACCCCGGCTCCACTTCCTGATTGCAGACAACACACAGATTTTAATACATCCTGGGGTTACATATTGACCAGAAGATGGTTAAATATCTAATGTTCATTGAAACTATCAAAGACCCAACCAAAGGATCCTGTATAGTAACCCTAGTTATTAAAACATCACCTTCTGTTTTGGTCCACGATCATACCGATACTCTTATGTTTGGAGGTCCTAAACAGAAATGGTGGGAGTGCACATATGTTTTTAGAAGGTATAGACGTGCACGTGTTAAATATATGCACTGCAATCCAACCTACAGCATCTTACAGCTACTTTCTGTGTTATTCTGAGAGTGAGAAATAATGTAAAAAAAATATCTTGGAAGTTCATGTAAAACTATATAATGATAAATAAGAAAGGTTGAAGTAGATGGTAGGTGTCCAGTTAAAGTAATGTTAAGGAAAATTGAACATCGAATAAAATCCAAGTAATATTACTGTCACAGTCGCTACCCTGTTCATCATTTCCTCCACTCTACTGAAATCATCAGTAAAATTACCTACAATACCGAAATAGATTTTTTTTTTCTTTCCACTAAAGAAAAATAAGTCTTCTGCTGTCTACGTTTTCTTCGTAAAAGATTTGTCCTAAAAGATGACATATCATAACTCTTCGAATAGAAATTCTAACCAGTATCTAATCAGAATATCATCAGGATATCTGTTTAATAACGGATGTAAAAGGGTAAAATCGAGGTTGGAGGATGAAGGTGGGGGGGGGGGGGGTTGAGTCAAACTTTACTTTCTTGTTATAGTTTCACAAATAGATTCCACCGCTTTTAAAATGATTAGGCTACATATGTACACTTCAGAGGTTTGTGGAAAATGTAAGGATTCAGTATTAGGCTTAAAACACAACACTTTAAACGTGCTACCTGCAATGAAACCGCTGGGCTTCGGCGCGGCAATTTTCAGCGAACAAATTGTTCCTTTAAAATGGTAAAGATTACAATTCTGCCTAAATCAATGAGATGAAAAATGTGCAGAAAATCCAGTAGTATTACTTTAACTGCAAGAAAGGAGGAAGAGCCGAGTTATTGAGTAATGCTCTGAGGAAAATGGAAATATTTTCAGATCTGTGCTGCATAATATATGCTAGTTGGTATAACTGCCAAGGGATCTCCTTTTGGCATGTGTTCCACATTGAATGTATGAGTAATTAAGAAATGTTTCATTTAAGGAAATTGTTTAATAGTGAAGTAACATTTCTTATGGTGATGCCTCAAAGCTGTATGAGGCAGTAATGAAAAGGTTAAAGGCTTAATCAATTGATGGGTCAAACATATATGGCTGCATAAAAAAAACATGCCGCTCATTACTACTTGACTAATTGGATGTTACTCAGGGAATTATTTAAGGAACCAGTGATTTACTTTATTACGTTAACGTTTATGTTGTTTAAAGGAACAGTCCAGGTAAAACGAATGTACTGTGTTGAGCCTAGTACAGGATTTGGGAGTGGCAGAACCCGATGGGGGCTTATAAAAAAAATATCTGGCTCAGGTATCGTACCCACAACAGACTAAAAGTACAACTTCTTCAGTAACATGTGATCTTAATTCTGACTAGCTCAGATTTACTTGGGTTTATGTATTCTCAAACTAGTCAGTTTTGCAGCCAGCATAACATCTGTGTGATGCTGTTGAAAGGAGGCGCCCCTGGATGGTGTTTGGGCCCTCCATAAAGTTCGAGTTTAGGGTCCTTTCTCCAATTTGCTCTTTTTTCTGAGTGTTGGCATGTACTGCTAATGGTGGAGAAAGGCACCTCTCCTACTAAGGGTGAGGATTTGGGATAGAAATAGGCTCAGTCACATGCCTGTAGCAAAAGGAGTAGTGGCTGGTGGTATACAACAGAAGCAGGACTGGCCATACTGTGTCAATGGTTTATTTAATGAACCAAAAGTCAAGAATTAACAAACAGCTTCCAAGTTCTCGAAGGTAAAAGTCTTTAAACAGCATGAACATTTTTGTAAATAGTCTGTTTATAACAGTTACGTGCATTACCCTTGATATCCAGGAATGGCAGTCTCTTTCTCTCTGGCCTAAGGCTAGGATCACTTAATAGACTGATAATAATAATGATGCCAGTCTATGAACAACTCACGAGTGTCTCTGCAAAGTCCTTGTTATAATACCTAAGTGTTGAGGTCAGGCTCTGAGTTGCCAATTAAAGTGATGGGTCTCAAAGGTAACTACAGTTATTGAAGACACCAAAACCCATCGATTTTGATAGTACGGGGATTCCCCAGAACTCGGAGGCTCTCTGCCGCATACTTCTTTGCTTCTCTCTTCAGGTAGGATACCAACCAACTAAAGGCTGTGCCAGAGCGCCTGAGACAGCACCCAACTGGATGCAACAGCTCCCTTTCGCTCATCCTGGTGTGGACTTCTCCTAGGGTAGAAGCTGGATCCCAGTGAGCCAAAGGACCTCTAATGATGTCCTGCCCCTTGTGACCCACCACAGCCAATGGCAGAGCAGATCATTTACACTATATAGAAACTTTAAAAGAAAACAATAATGATACAAGACCACTAGGTGTCAACATTATACAAAGAACCTTGCCACTGCAACCACCTGGTACCATAGGTAACATGGCAAATATCAACATAGGGAATACTTTGGGCTGATTGCTTCATGATTCCAGCTTTCTAACCAACCCCTTTATTATATTACATAGACACTACCACAAAAGCTCTTCAAAGGGGGACACAAACAGTTACTGATGATGGTCACACAACTTCTGTCACACAGTTATAATAGAGGAGATCACAGTTCATACTCGTGACTGCATGCTTATGCTCTGTAGCTTATTTAGGTGAATACACTGGATAATGACAGTATCCCTCAACTAGGCAGAGATGATACGGGTTGTGGCATGTGACCTTGTGCTTATGCAGCATGTAACTGATAACACAGAATAGTTAAAGTAAGCTGGGAGAGCTCTCAGCATCAACATGGTACCTGATAAGTATCAGATAGGAGGCTGCACTGTATGGAAGTGACTGCAATATACAGAGTAAACCTCTAGAGTGTAAAAGGCAATAATGTGATGGGTGCAGTAATAGAAAAATTTGTTTTTGCCGAAGTGGCCCTTTAATGGTCAACCTCTATCTGGCAGGAATAGCATATGTCATTCTGTGGCAGTTTTTGATGCAGCTTTTTGAGCATCACAAAGCATTAAATACAAGAGGTAAAATAAGTATTAGTGTTTCCTTTATAGTTTTTCTTTCTTTTTCTTTTGGACCTACTTTTGGCTTTGGCTTAAAGAAATGCCACAAAAAAGGTTGTGTGATTCCATCCTAAATCTAAATATACCATATGTACATTACACCCAAAGTAAATTACAGCTAAATATCCCATAGACTTACTAGTTAGGTTTCACATTAGACTAAATTTTCATCAAATTCCATTTTTCATTTTAGGTTTAGAATGGCAGAATTCTAGAGATAGTGGCTAGTAATTATCAAAGGCCAGTGTTAAGGAGCACTAATTTACAAAGGCAAAAGGTATGTTTAGCAAAATAACTATTTCAAGATAGGGCCATCCATGTCACTGCAGGGATTTAAGCTGCCGTAATTCAGTAAGCTTAATCTTTCCGCCTGAACATGCTTGTCAATATTTTGTTCCCAGGAAATGGTAAGATCCTTTCAAAAAGTAGCTTTAATACAAAATTCTATAGAAATGTCTGTGCTTCGTTTTCTAAAATGGAGATTATACTGATGAAATTTGTTTTGTGCTTTGCAAAGTACGATCCAGCTAACTATCCACTTACAGAGAGCGTAGCGTGAGAGAGACTGCTTTCACAAATAGCGGGTGTCATTATTTTCAGCTACTGCCAAAAAAAAAAAAGAAAGAGAGAGAAACTAAATGTATTAGATAAGACTGATGGAATAAATTTTTGCATGTCGAGATTACAAACTTCTAAACTGATTTTTTTTCTTCCCTGGCATGAAACATATTTCTTTATTAAAGAAGAAACTTCTCTGACAAGCTATCAAATATAGTTTTTAAGTGCTTCTGTCATTAGACTGAAGCACCTCAAACTACCAATATCCTAAATTAAATTAAAAAGTTAAAGAAAATGTATTATCAGAAAATGACATATTATTTAATTCACGCATTTATTATGAACACATTTTCTTTGAATTGTTGGTTGGTGGTATTTTTAATGTGACTATCCATTTAAACAGAATCTTGAAATATTGCAGTTTTAACACTGGTCACAAGAGTTGTTGGTCACTGTTTTCTGCAGCTCACTTGTCAGCTAGGGAGATTGGGACAAGGTGTTATGCCTGTCAGCTCATAGTTAATTTTGCCAGCGCACCTTGTTCTGTCCAGACGAGCCAGAGTTAACAGTTCCTGTGCCTTTCAGTCAGGTTAATTACCCTGCTCTGTGTCTGAGAGGTGTGCTGGTGATTGACAGGTCAATCTACCTATCGGCTCCTGCCGCCTTTCTATAATATCCAGCTCTGGCTGCCTGGTAGTTGTCGATTACTGTTCAGTGTTGAGTGTCTGCTGGTTAGTCCAACTACTCTGACCTGCTGGTAATCTGGCCCTGATTCTTGGTGCCATTCCCTATGTCTGCTAGCTTGTCTACCTTGTTTGTTATCCTGCTTCTGTCAGCTTGTCCGCTAGACCTCGCTGTGATCAGCCAGGGCTTTACCATCTGCCTCTGTCCTGTTTGTACTGTTCGTGTTGGTTTTGTCATCTGCCTTTTCCTGTTGGTGCCAATGGGTAGTAGTCTCTTGCATTGGTACGGCAGTCCCTGCCTATCCTTCCCTAGGAAGTGTAGGTTCAGAGTTGGCGGCCTGGACGTGTCCACCATCAGGGCTATCTCCAGGAAGAGACAGTGGCATTGGTGAAGATCAGGGAGCCCCGCACCGTGTGTACCTAGGAACCCCACTAGTACTGTAACTTAATAATCGGCCCAAACAAACTGCGCTAGACGCAGTGTGGATCCGGTTCAGGCTCTTTCAAGCCAGTTTAGTATCATGTCTGTACAGGATCCAATGCAAGTCCTGGTTCAGCAAGTGCTAGCGTTAACGCAGCAGATGGCGGACATCATGCAGCAGCTGTCTGCCATTAGGTCTGTGCCTGCAGCATCTGACTTATCAGCACAATCTGAACCCAGGCTTGAACTACCAGACCGTTTTTCTGGCAAATGGAGTGAATTTGTTTCTTTCTGTGAGGCCTTTAATCTATATTTTCATTTAAGGCCAGTTTCCTCAGGGAATGAGGCCCAGCGTGTGGGCATAGTTATCTCCCGTTTACAGGGAGACCCTTAGGCCTGGGTATTTTCCCTTTCTCCTGCCTAACCTAATCTGTCTTCCATTGACGTTTTTTCTCAGCTCTAGTTTTGCTTTATGATGACCCAGATTGTGTGGCCCTCATGCAAAATCTGCTTGACTCTACAAGGCAACCGCCCTGCTGAGGACTACTGTGCAGAATTCCGGTGCTGGGCAAATGAAACCCAGTGGAATGATCCAGCTTTGAGAAGTCAGTTTCGCTTTGGTTTGTCTGGCAGGGTTAAGAATGCTATGAAACAAAAAACAAAAGTCCCACCTTATCTTCATGTGCTGCAAGCCTCAGTTCCGCAAGCAAGTATACTCACAAGCTGTTGCCATCCGGCTACTTCTGGCTCTGAATGAACGCAAAACAATCCAATTGCAGGAATACAGCTTATTGTGGAAAAAACTTGCTTTTTATTTTCTTTATGGTGCACCATAAAGAAAATAAAAAGCAAGTTTTTTCCACAATAAGCTGTATTCCTGCAATTGGATTGTTTTGCGTTAAGAATGCTATGGTTCAGTATGCTACACCTTGCATGTTGGAAGATGCTATGGCCTTGGCGATTAGGATTGATCGCCGCCTACGGGAGAAAAAGCAGGAGACTATGTTTGAATCTCCTTCCCCATCGTCTATGTCTCCTGAAGAGGTTGCGAAGGAACCTATGGAGATAGGGACAGTCTCTACTAATGAAGCTCGTAGGGATATTCATCTAAAGAAAGGTTTGTGCTTTTATTGTGGGCATGACGGGCATGTTATTAGCAGTTGTCCAGTGAGACCCCGGAACAAGCAACCAGTAATTCAGCGGGATCCACAAGTTGCTTGGTTGACTAAATCCAGGCAAGACGTCTCTGCTAAGGTAATATTAGATGATAACGTCATATCTGCTGGTGTTTGTCTAGATAGCAGGTCAGACATTAATGTGATTAATTTTCAGTTTGCCCTAAAAGCTGGTCTGAAGATAAAGACCCTCCCTAAACCAATGTCATTTACCACTGTAGACTCGTCTCTGTTGCGTCTGAGAAACATTGTTCCTGACGTGCGTTTAAACGTCGGACATTTTCATATGGAAACTATATCCTTGTATGTATGTGAGGGTCTGCCTTCTGATATAATCCTTGGATTACCCTGGTTTAAAATTCATAACCCGATTGTCAACTGGGGTTCTAATGAGATTTTTGGGTGGGGAACCTATTGTCTAACCTGGTGCATTCCTGTGAATACCCCTGTCAGGGACTATTAGCCCCATTCTGGTTCTGGGAAAAGTAAATAATTTTTTTTTGGTGACCTTTTGTACTACATCTGCTGAAGGTGTCGTATGTATGTTTCCGCTCCTTATTGTGACTGCTATGCGTTAATTCAGGCCGTATTCATAAGTCCTGTAAGACGTGCGTCGATTGAAGGAATTGGTATATATGCATTTTTTCCGCTCCTTATGGTGATTGCTATGCGTTATTCAGGCTGTATTCATAAGTCCTGCTCTGTGCGTACCTAGGCACCCCACTAGTACCGTAACACAAGGTAAGTAGAGGATCCAGCAAGAAAAATCCAGCTCAACTGATGCTTTGAAAAAGTAATATTAAAATAACAACTTTTTTGAAAATCAATAAAAGTATTTTGCTAGGAGACCACAATAGGCAATGGGGTCGTTATTCTCCCCTACCGCGTTTCTGGTGCCATCTAGCACCCTTAGTCATGGCTACGTTTTCCAAGCATCAGTTGAGTTGGATTTTTCTCTACATGTATCAACTGCATTTCAGAAAAAAAACATACTTAGAAGTTTGACTTGGAGCTCAGCTCTCAGAACTCTTGTCTCAAAGAAACTCACCATACCGGACTCTTCTTACCTTTGTCATCAAGACAGACAGCCCACTCCTGATGCGGCCCACTTCTGACTTCAGTCCAAAAAGAAATGACACCAGCAGCACAATTGGTATATACCCTACTCAGGGGAGGCAAAAACTGCACAGCCACTCCTGGAAAACGAACTCCACTTTTCCAATTTCCATAATCAATCAGCTCCAATACAAATGACAGCAGGACAGCTCCAGTGCATAAAACAGGTCTTTTTATTTCATTATTTAAAATGGTACAGGCAACGTTTCGACCATTTAATGGTCTTTATCAAGCATGATATCAAACTTGACATCAAACTTTAAATATGTTTTTTTTCTGAAACTCAGAAGTGTTTCAGAATCAAAACATACATGAACCAAATGGGCATATTCATCCCATGGTAATGCTGCCTGTGGTTCGGGATTCATGAACCTGGTCACAGGTTCACTTTAAGGGCGCCCACCCACTGGCGATTTTTTTTTTTCCCTGCGAAATTCGCAGCATTTTTTTCTCTGCAGGGGTTTATGTTAAAATCGCGATCGCGCAAAATCGCGATTTCGCGGTAAATTGCGATTTTGCGCGATCGCGATTTTAACATTACAAGTCCCATAGAACCCTGCAGAGGAAAAAATTTCGCAGGGAAAAAAATCGCCAGTGGGTGGGCGCCCTAAGTCCTACTACATGTCCTTGCTCCATCTTCACTCCATTTATCAGCCTTTCTGCCTTATATTGAAGACCCTACAAATCTAACACTTGTTGCTATAGATGTTGTATGACACTTTTTTATTAAAGGGGTTGTCCCGCGCCGAAACGTGTTTTTTTTTTTTCAATAGCCCCCCCGTTCGGCGCGAGACAAACCCGATGCAGGGGTTAAAAAAGAAAACCGGATAGTGCTTACCTGAATCCCCGCGCTCCGGTGACTTCTTACTTACCTGGTGAAGATGGCCGCCGGGATCTTCACCCTCGGTGGACCGCAGGTCTTCTGTGCGGTCCATTGCCGATTCCAGCCTCCTGATTGGCTGGAATCGGCACGTGACGGGGCGGAGCTACGAGGAGCCGCTCTCCGGCACGAGCGGCCCCATTCAGAAAAGAAGAAGACCGGACTGCGCAAGCGCGTCTAATCCGGTGATTAGACGCTGAAAATTAGACGGCACCATGGAGACGAGGACGCTAGCAACGGAACAGGTAAGTGAATAACTTCTGTATGGCTCATAATTAATGCACGATGTACATTACAAAGTGCATTAATATGGCCATACAGAAGTGTATAACCCCACTTGCTTTCGCGGGACAACCCCTTTAACGACACTGTGGTTGTTAGACATTATATCCCAGATGTGCTCCCTTTAAAGCAGGCCTTTTCCTATGTCCAACCATGCCATTCATTTTGACATGAAATGCCAGAAAATAACTAAAACCTGACAAAACTGAGAGCTATTGGTCTCTGTTTCAGTAGATTTCAATAATAGGATAGATACGCTCCATTTGTTTTTTGTTCAGTGGTTCTGTTTTGGTGATTTAGAAGTAAATCCCAAAGGAATAAGGAGTGTGAACAGGTACTTACCGGTATATTATTTTTATGAAAATATTCAGGAGAGAACCTCTTAAAATTGATAAAAAACTCGTGAAATACTAAATAATGTACAATAGAAATTTCTAATAAGATGATGGGTCAGATGAGTAATATTTAATAGATTTTTATATATTCACATGCTAAACAGAAATAGCATAAAGTGAACCTACAGCGAGGTCTTTCAGTTAGCACTTGCAGTAACACTTGTGTTTAATTTTCACTTGTGTCCTCACCTTTTTTTTGCTCATTTATAAAAAATATTGCTGTAACAACTCTTTAGCAACTGCAGCATGTCCCATGAATAATGCAACGCAAGTGATATCACAGCAAGAATCCTTTATCTTAGCTGTTAACACAAGTGATAATTGATATAGTATCAGATGAAACGCTGAGTGAACTGCTGGATTTGTGGGGGTGCCGAGAACAGTACCATGAAGGCATTTATGGAATTAATATTGTTAGGAAACATTTTAGGATAATGATCTTTATTTGGTAAATCAATTCAATAGTCAATTAACTGCTATGTTAAATTGTGTTGATGTTAGATCTCTATTGTATCATTTCAATCCTTTTATTTTTCAATCTCTGTAATTTAGGGCTATTATGCTACTTTTTTCATCCTTTTAATGTCTTTCTTGGTAAGTTATCTTTATTTTACACTACATTGTCTCCATGCAGTTAAATGGATTGTAGATTGGTACAGCTTTGTTGCCAGAGACCGTCGCTGATCAGCCACTCTCTGGGTCAGTGCACTCATGCACTGAGCTGATTGCTGACGGCTCCTTTCCCACTGCAGTGGCCAGGTTGGATATTGCAGACCAAGTTCTCCTTCATTTCAATAGGAACTGAGCCTGCAATAATTAGCCTGGCCACTGCAGTAATAATGGAGCTGTCTGCTTCTGACGGCAATTAGTTCAGTGCATTAACACTCCAGATTAGCAAATGGCTGATCAGTGTGGGTTCATGGCAGCAGAACTACGCCTATTTGATGACCTATTTTGAGTATTTTGAAGATAGACCTTCAATGGTTTACAACTAAACAACCCTTTTAAGGAATTAGTATATGCTCAACTATATGCAATGCACTTTCCACTAACTTTTACTGAAGAAAAAAAAACTTTTATTATTTCATACAGTATAATAGAATCCAAATGTTTACCTGTCAAGATATACAGATGTCTCCATCTATACATTTTGTCGTGACTTATCATGTCCTAAGATGTGTGTCACAAGGTGACCAATTTGATATTACTGTGTTTCCCAGAAAATAAGCCCTACTCCAATAATAAGCCCTACCACTTGAAATATAAGCCCTTTCCCAAAAATAAGCTCTTGCTAATCTACATGAAAAAATACTCAGCAATTCTCACCTAACCAGCGGCATCTGAGTCCCTCGTCCAGCTCTCCGGTGCTGCGGCAGGCTGCCGTGTCCTCAGCACTGACATAGAACTTTCTTCCTGGTGACAGGGCTTTGAATACCCTGCCTTCAGTAAGGGAGTGCTGTGATTGGATCACGAGCGCTGCTGGCTCAGCCAATCAGGGCCAGCGCTCGATCATTCACAGCCATTAAGTGAATGACATCACTGAATGGTTGTGATTGGTTCATCGAGCGTCAGCTCTGATTGGCTGAGCCAGCAGTACTCGTGATCCAATCACAGCACTCGCTTACTGAAGGCAGGGTATTCAAAGCCCTGTCACCAGGATGAGAGTGCTATGTCAATGCTGAGGATATAGCAGCCTGTTGCAGCATTGCAGACCAGAGCGAGGGACGCAGATGCCATGAGCTAGGTGAGTATAAGACACCCCCCAAAATAAGACCCTGTGTCTCTTTTGGGGCAAAAATTAATATAAGACAGTGTCTTATTTTCAGGAAAACATGGTACAATACTGTCATGAGATGTCTATGCTGCATGAATTTATGTGTGGCCACTAAGTGGTTGTGATGTGAATTGCAGCCTGTTTTGAGTTTTTCTAGAATGATGTGACTATTGTGTGAGTATTGAATTTGTTTTGGAGTCCTTAATTAAATTCAAGAACAAGTAAGGAAAGATACATCTGTATGCCAAAAGTACAGTGTGGCTTATGTTTGGCCCATGAGTACATCACAGTATGTCTATTCAAACAAAGATACAGAAAAAAATCTGGGATAGTGCTACAGGGAAAAAGTTTAATGACAATGGATGTAAAATAGTGAAATATTAATTACTTCACTGAGGGGAAAGGGGGGTAAAAACAGATAGGGATACAGGACTTGAACATGGGGTATTGCGGTTTTCACCCCCGAAATGCTTTGCAAGCAGCTGTTTAGGTTCTTGAACCTACATTGTGACCAATACATTCTTGTAACATCCTGGAATGTTATTATGATAGTGTAATAAGTGGTACATAGTGTCTGTAGGCACATGAGCTGATTGATGATGGGAGCCGAGATAATGTGAGATCTCGGCTCCGGTCATGTGACTTATGATGTAGCATCTCTGGAAGCATGTGCTGTGGTTAATTGCATCTGCTGCATCACGGGACCTTTTTATTGATCATGTGACTGATGCAAAGCATTATGAGCACATTGATCATGTGACTGATGCAAAGCATCATGGGCACATCGATCATGTGACTGATGCAAAGCATTATGGGTACACGCACATGCTCACTAGACAGGTCGGGATGCGCCATTGGAGGAGCCGCTGATCCCAGACCAGGTGAAGCTAATCATAGGAGTTGATTGCAATTCTGGACCCGCATCTTTGATTTGTTGATGTGTATGGGTAATTTGCATATAAATGTGCATGTGTATGTCTTGCTTTTGGGCTGCATTCCCACGAACGTATATCGGCTGGGTTTTCACGCCGAGCCGATATACGTCATCCTCGTGTGCAGAGGGGGAGGATGGAAGAGCCAGGAGCAGGAACTGAGCTCCCGCCCCCTCCCTGCCTCCTCTCCGCTCCTCTGCACTATTTGCAATGAAAGAGGGCGGGGCTAAGTTCTGAGAATTAGCCCTGCCCCCGTTCCGCCTCTCCCCAGTGCAAATAGTGCAGAGGGGTGGAGAGGAGGCAGAGAGGGGGCTGGAGCTCAGCTCCTGCTCCCGGCTCTTTCATCCCCCCCCCCCCCCCCCCCCGCACATGAGGACGACGTATATCGGCTCGGCGTGAAAACCCAGCCGATATACGTTCGTGGGAATGCTGCCTCATGCTTGAAAAAGACTCCTTTGGAGTCAAAACGTTGCATGAAAACTATGGAGGAATAAAGAAACGTTTTATTTGCACCTTCTATGCTGTCACCGCTACCTATTTTCTGTGGATGAAGTGGACCTTGGGATCGGATCCTTTTGCTGACTGGGCATCATAAACCTGTCCGACCATATTATGGTGAGGAAGCTGTGCTGCTAGCAAACTTTTGTTTATTGGTAGGCAGTTGCCCGAGCCTGTTCCTGATTCCTTCAACCGTTGGTGGGCAGACGCTAAGGCCTTGATTGTTTGTTTATCAGTAATTTATGTATGTCTGCTCATGTGACTTGTTCTCTCTCTCTTTTGGTGTTTCGTGTGACAGTATTGCTGTGCACCAGATCCCTATGTGTTACATACCTGTATCTCCAGAGGCCCCTCTTTAAGGGGGAGGTACTGTTAGGGTTCACAGATCTGTTGTACTACATAGGTTTTCAGCAGCATAGTCCCACAGGTGGGGTTGATTGAGCTGGCTGGGTGTGGATTGCTCATATACACCAGCTCCTCTGCTTGAGGCTGCTGGCCTTTTTGTCTGTTTGTTCAGGATGTTCAGTGTTAACAGTGTCATGTTCCTGCATGTCTGTGCATATGGCTGTTAATGAGGTGACTGTGCAGCATTCAGGATGTTCAGTGTGAACAGTGTCATGCTCCCGCATGTCTGTGCAGCTCTCGGTACATGTAATGTGAACTTTGTTTTGCTGTGGGTCCTTCATCATCTAACATGAGGTAGGTTCCTAGGTTCCAGTGCGGAGTTGTCCCTATCAGGATGATTGCCCAGCATTGCAGGCAGTTTTCCTGGGGTTAGTTGTCTCGTTAATGTAGGGACCCGCAAGACAAGGACCCTTGAAGTGGGCTTGCAGGCTTAAGTATACTGGCCAAAATTTGAACTAATACCTCATATTGTATCTATTCCATCTGTTTATACATGCGGGTATGCTTGGTGCATGTTTTGAGTGTTTATCAGCCATTGGTTTTTGTCTGTCCATGAGAATGAGGTCCGTTTTGAAATTCTGCTGTTTGGTCTGGTTTTACTAGTTCATGAGTACAAATGACATTATTTTGTGTCTGGTCTGTAGTTCCACAGTTCAAGTGCCGATAAGACTCTGCAGAGTGTTCATGTCCCAGCTCGACGTTACAGAAAACACATGTACACAGATAAGCAGATATTTGTTCATGTCCCTGTTGGATGTAACAATCTGGCTTCTAATGTGAAGGCATTATTGGACTTAGGGATGGTTTTCCAAAAAAAACCCCTCAGTGAAGCAAGTCACTATCAGTAGTTCACATCCAGTGTCATTGAACTCCTGCACTGCAGCGTTACCCCAATATTTTTCCTTTATCTTTGTATACTTTTACCGGGACCCTTTCCTGGACCTATGGATATTTGGGACCAACGCTCTCCTTGGTTTGGATGTCATAGACAGGGACACAAAACATCACTTTCACATCCCTTAGGACATTTCTCTGGACCTGTAGGTGCATGGTGGACAATCATATCCCATACACTTAGGATACGTGCACTTTTCATATTCACATTGGTCCATTTTAAGGCGCTATTTCAGCACTTCATTTTTCTTACCATTACAGTATCTATATCTAAATGAATCTTTCCAACATAACATAAACTTTACATAAAAGAGGCCTAAAGATGGCCGTGTACTTTAGAGAGCTAGCGATATTCCTTTTGATTGTAAATTATTTTATTCAGTTGTCTGTATAAGAATATGGGGGCTTTTAACTTGCCTAAGCTAATGTTACCAGCAATTAGAGATATGCTTTACAGCAGCCTCATGGGCCATTCAAACAATAGACAGGAGCTAACCAATTGACTTCTATGGGAGACTGTTCCAGGCATACTCTGTAACCTGGACAGAGACATTTGTGTAGGCAGGAGGAGGAGGTGAGATGTGACCATCATCTATTGCAAATGGTAAATCCTTTGTTATATATATGTTAGTTGACACCTTTCATTGTAATCCTGTCTGAGATGGTAATGCCAAGACTACTGAAAAGTTTTCTCTACAAAACAGGAAGCCGCAGCCTATAACCAGGCTTAGTGGTAAGTATGAATATTGCTGAACTTTGGATTTTTTTAAATATAGCTTGTTGCATTGAAAATGTAAAACAAAAAAAAAAACTCTCCAAGAATTCTTTAAAAATATTCATATTTCATAAAAACCTGAATTATATAATAGTTTAGTTTCTAAGGACACATTCTTTTTAATAGAGATGGGGAGAGAGTTATTGACTGAGTGGTTGATTGATCAACAGCTATTATATGTCTGTGGCAAATATATTTTGGCAATGGCACACTGGTACTAGCAGGAATTACTTTATTTATTGCCGTCCCCGGATGACTACTTTGCTATAATATGGCAATTAACAAGTGACATAGATTCACTTACTAATTATGGGGAACTATGAATAAAATGTGCTGCACTTCTGTACATATATTACAATTACTAACTGACCTTTCCAGCATACTTTGAAGGATAGTGGAAATATCCTTCAATGACTGATCATACAAGAATCTTTAAGATGCCCCTCAGTCTATTTGCAAGATTTGAAAACAAGAAATCTATCTTGGATCATTGCGGCTTTGCTGCTGATTTTCTTAGCTTGTCTAGGCATTGCATTTCTTTAAGTAGTCATTTAGTGAAGATGCTGAGTATGTAACACTGCAATCATTTTTCACAAATAATACATTTGCCTAAAAATTGCATTGCTTTTTCTGTGTTAAAAATGTCTATTCTTAACTACCCTTTGTGTGAACCACTCAACTGTCAATTGTGCCAGCCTATTGTTTTCATTGTTAAGTTGGATTAGTATGCGCAACATGGTAGATTGCCAGTTTTATTGAGGCACACGAATATACAGAGGCACTGTTAGACCCAGTTTTCTCTTTGGCTAGATGTTTCTAATGTAATTTATTCATTTTCACTTTAATAAACAGAATATTTGTCATATTAGGGACAGACATATCAGGTTGTAGTCATTTAAACTCAATATAGAAAATAGTAATTTACAATAAGAGATAAGTTTGGTGGCACGGAGTCTTACAAAATAATAAGCTGATCAAAGCAGCTTTGAAAATAATGTAAAATACACTGAAAGTTTGTGCAATGAACATATGGTACTGTAGGTGGTATATAGGTGTAGGTAAGGTAAATTTCCCTGGTGCAAGCACCAAGTTATGACTCACTCCCAGGGTGGCATCACATCGTGATGTTTTCTTGGCAGGCTGTTTTTGCGGCTGTGGTTTGCCATTGCCTTCCTCAGTCATCTTTTACCTCCCAGGAAGCTGGGTACTCATTTTACCAACCTTGGAGGAATGAAAGGCTGAATCAACCTTGAGCCGGCTACCTGAACCACGCAGGGATTGAACCCAAAACCTTCAGCTCATGAGCGAGAGCTTTTATGATTGCTTATTTCTGCTGCCCTAACACTCTGCACCACACGAGGCTCTACAGTGGTAATTATATGAGATAAATGTTTTTGGACTTTAAAGTTAAGAATAAAATCTGAGTTTTTGGTTGTCCTTTCTGGCATTTTCCAGGCACAAAATGGAAATTCTGAAAATGCCTAAATCTAAAAGGTACAGTTAAGTAGCGGCAACCTGTTCCTTTTATCTGTTGCTCTGGACCTTCTACTTCATTCCATGCAACCCCCAATCTGCGACTGTGTTCTCATGCACCACTTCTGCAACAGACTCTTACCTACAATTCCCTGCATGCATAGAGCTGGTATATAAGCCAGCACGGTAGCTCTGTCCACAGCTTACAGGTCCTACAACTTACTAGCACCAATGTCCCTCTCACTCAGAGTGCCAGAGAAAGCTGGCTGAAGCAGACAGACAGGACCTTCCAGCACTCTAAACTTCACATGAGGAATACGGTGCAGTGCGTCTGTTCCTGTCCTCCCATCATGCACTGCTCACAGGAAGTTGGCGGTTGTGGACAGGGGAGGAAGTAGCAAATATAGACAAGATGTCAGAGGAAGTGGAGATATTTTTCAGGCAGAGGGTCACATGACATAGATAGAAAATAAAGAAAGTAGCTAGACCAGGTACAATGAACCTATTAGAAAATAACCTATTGTGATGATATACAATAGATTTTAAAATCAGTCTGTGCCCAGAATGCCCCTTTAAAGGGAATGTGTCATGAATTTAATTTTAGTTTCATTAATTAGATTTAAGTATATCATTGGTATATACTTTTTATTTATAAAACCTTCCCTGGGCGACCATATTGGAAGCACAGTTGTTTTCTCTACTTCTTGTATAGACAGTGCAGTAGGTATGTGTGCTTTATGGCAGCTGAAATGAATAGGAATCAATTGACAAAGGGAATGTCATAGATTATTACAGCCTCCAGGAATGGAGTACATTTCTGTTTCCCAGATCCCAGGTGACATGCATACAGAGCCTTAGCTGTTTGTACAGATGTAGTCAAGTTTAACGTGACTCTTCAAGCGCTGGGATAACATTCTGTGTTACAATTTTTGCTCTTTCAATAACTTTTCCATGGCTTAAAGAGTAACTGCATATGTAACTAACCTTTGACATGTCATACAGACATGCAGAAAATAAGATATTGGGCAGCAGCCCAACCAGAATAAGCACCGTGTGTTGGAGCCTTGAAATGTGGTGCAAGATTCTATCAGCCAGGTCCTGACTTAGTGACTCATAGATAGAGTTACCATACGATCAAGCTTGACAAAGACCTCTGAAAGGTTGAAACATCACAGAATTTTACTGTAAAGGTATAAAAGAAGTTTTTACATTTTCTATGAAAAGTTCTGGAGTGCTGATCTTGCTTCGCTTGATCGTATGGTAACTATGTCATAGAGACTTGTCAAAAGCATTGGTCAGTGGAGACCTCCGCGGATCGCTAGAATGGGGGGGGGGGGGGGGGACTGCAGTGCTCCTCCGGCCATCTTCCTTACAGGCTAGTTGCTCTTGGCAGTTCAAGACCTACATCCTACGTAGACCTCTATGAAGCTGTCTTCAGTTCCTGGAAGATGCCGGCAAGTAATGAAGATGGCTGAAGGGGCACCCTCATTTTAGAAATCAATGGGTGTCTCAACAGCAGGATCCCCACTGATCAAAATTTTTAACATGGCTCTATGACATATCAAAAGTTAGTTAATTTTTGCAGTTACTGTTTAAAGTTTGTTGCAGTAAGTTATCACAGTTCAAATTAAACTTGGCTGCATCTGCATTGCTGTACCATAGAGCTGTCATTAATTAATCTATCTTCCAATGGTAAGGAGATGACTCTTCACATTCTGTACCTGTACACACAGCAAAGCTGACAAAAAAAGCTATGAACCACAGGAAATATCAACTTTCTGTTACTGCTCTAGTGTTTAGTGTGAGAACTGGAATATTTCAAGTTCTTTTATATGGATAGTTACTTTGAAAATAAAACACAAATGCCTAAAAACTAGAGATGAGCGAACACCAAAATGTTCGGGTGTTCGTTATTCGTAACGAACTTCCCGTGATGCTCGAGGGTTCGTTTCGAACAACGAACCCCATTGAAGTCAATGGGCGACCGGAACATTTTTGTATTTCGCCGATGCTCGCTAAGGTTTTCATGTGTGAAAATCTGGGCAATTCAGGAAAGTGATGGGAATGACACAGTGACGGATAGGGCAGGCGAGGGGCTACATGTTGGGCTGCATCCTAAGTTCACAGGTCCCACTATTAAGCCACAATAGCGGCAAGAGTGGGCCCCCCCCCCCTCCCAACAACTTTTACTTCTGAAAAGCGCTCATTAGCATGGCATACCTTTGCTAAGCACCACACTACCTCCAACAAAGCACAATCACTGCCTGCATGACACTCCACTGCCACTTCTCCTGAGTTACATGCTGCCCAACCGCACCCCCTCCCCCCCACAGCGCACACCAAACTGTCCCTGCGCAGCCTTCAGCTGCCCTCATGCCACACCACCCTCACGTCTATTTAGAAGTGCGTCTGCCACGACGAGGGACCGCAGGCACACACTGCACAGGGTTGGCACGGCTAGGTAGCGACCCTCTTTAATAGGGGCGGGGCGATAGCCCACAATGCTGTACAGAAGCAATGAGAAATACAATCCTGTGCCACCGCCATCAGGAGCTGCACACGTGGGCATAGCAATGGGGAACCTATGTGCCACACACTATTCATTCTGTCAAGGTGTCTGCATGCCCCAGTCAGACTGGTTATATGCACCTTAACAGTAACCGCGTTGGTGGTAATGTGGTGGTGACTGCGGACCTAGTACCACGGTTGTATTTTGTTGGTTTTCGGAATGCGGCCAGGATTAAGTGGGCCGTGGCGGGGGGATGGTGTGGGGGCTCTCGTTGTGTCGGTAAAGGTGAAATTCTTGGACTGCCACCAGACGAAGCAATGCAAAGACATTTGCCAAGAATGTTTTCCCTGTTGGAGGAGGAGGGGGATGTTTTTGAGGCACTACGTGTCCTCTCCACGTGTCCGTGGTTATATGCACCTTAACAGTAACCGCGTTGGTGGTAATGTGGTGGTGACTGCGGACCTAGTACCACGGTTGTATTTTGTTGGTTTTCGGAATGTGGCCAGGATTAAGTGGGCCGTGGCTGGGGGATGGTGGGGGGGCTCTCTAGTAGTGTCGGTAAAGGTGAAATTCTTGGACTGCCGCCAGACGAACCAATGCAAAGGCATTTGCCAACAATGTTTTCCCTGTTGGAGGAGGAGGGGGATGTTTTTGAGGCACTACGTGTCCTCTCCACGTGTCCGTGGTTATATGCACCTTAACAGTAACCGCGTTGGTGGTAATGTGGTGGTGACTGCGGACCTAGTACCACGGTTGTATTTTGTTGGTTTTCGGAATGTGGCCAGGATTAAGTGGGCCGTGGCGGGGGGATGGTGGGGGGGCTCTCTAGTAGTGTCGGTAAAGGTGAAATTCTTGGACTGCCGCCAGACGAACCAATGCAAAGGCATTTGCCAACAATGTTTTCCCTGTTGGAGGAGGAGGGGGATGTTTTTGAGGCACTACGTGTCCTCTCCACGTGTCCGTGGTTATATGCACCTTAACAGTAACCGCGTTGGTGGTAATGTGGTGGTGACTGCGGACCTAGTACCACGGTTGTATTTTGTTGGTTTTCGGAATGTGGCCAGGATTAAGTGGGCCGTGGCGGGGGGATGGTGGGGGGGCTCTCTAGTAGTGTCGGTAAAGGTGAAATTCTTGGACTGCCGCCAGACGAACCAATGCAAAGGCATTTGCCAACAATGTTTTCCCTGTTGGAGGAGGAGGGGGATGTTTTTGAGGCACTACGTGCCCTCTCCACGTGTCCGTTCCATGTAAGCAATAGTAGCACTCAAGACAGGCCCCAGTAACAATTCTGAAGCAGCAGTATAGCGGGAGCGCAGTCTTCGTTCCATGTAAGCAATAGTAGCACTCAAGACAGGCCCCAGTAACAATTCTGAAGCAGCAGTATAGCGGGAGCGCAGTCTTCGTTCCATTTCAGTAGCCTTAGTATAGCCAAGGCACAAGTGACATTTATGTAGCTAAACTGTAGGCCAACCCCACACACCTTTCTGTACCATGAGTGCAGGCGAAGAACATAGAAATTACTATGATTACACTGTAGGTGAGGGCCCCAAAAAATTGGTGTACCAACAGTACTAATGTACCTCAGTAAAAATTGGCCATGCCCAATCAAGATGGCAGGTGAATCGCTTTGGTTAATGTGGCTTAAGTGGTAACTAGGCCTGGAGGCAGCCCAGTGTAACGAAAAATTGGTTCAAGTTAAAGTTCCAACGCTTTTAAGCTAATTGAAACTTATAAAAATTGTTCTGAAAAATTATTTGAGTGAGCCTTGTGGCCCTAAGAAAAATTGCCCGTTCAGCGTGATTACGTGAGGTTTCAGGAGGAGGAGCAGGAGGAGGAGGAGGAGGAATATTAGACACAGATTGATGAAGCAGAAATGTCCCCGTTTTGGATGGTGAGAGAGAACGTAGCTTCCATCCGCGGGTGCAGCCTACGTATTGCTTACGTATCGCTGCTGTCCGCTGGTGGAGAACAGAAGTCTGGGGAAATCCAGCCTTTGTTCATCTTGATGAGTGTTAGCCTGTCGGCACTGTCGGTTGACAAGCGGCTACGCTTATCGGTGATGATTCCCCCAGCCGCACTAAACACCCTCTCCGACAAGACGCTAGCCGCAGGACAAGCAAGCACCTCAAGGGCATACAGGGCTAGTTCAGGCCACGTGTCCAGCTTCGACACCCAGTAGTTGTAGGGGGCAGAGGCGTCACCAAGGATGGTCGTGCGATCCGCTACGTACTCCCTCACCATCCTTTTGCAGTGCTCCCGCCGACTCAGCCGTGACTGGGGAGCGGTGACACAGTCTTGGTGGGGAGCCATAAAGCTGGCCAGGCCCTTAAAGACTGTTGCACTGCCTGGGATGTACATGCTGCTCGATCTACGCACATCCCCTGCAACATGGCCCTCGGAACTGCGCCTTCTGCCACTAGCGCTGTCGGCTGGGAATTTTACCATCAGCTTGTCCGCAAGGGTCCTGTGGTATAGCAACACTCTCGAACCCCTTTCCTCTTCGGGAATCAGAGTGGGCAGGTTCTCCTTATACCGTGGATCGAGCAGTGTGTACACCCAGTAATCCGTAGTGGCCAGAATGCGTGCAACGCGAGGGTCACGAGAAAGGCATCCTAACATGAAGTCAGCCATGTGTGCCAGGGTACCTGTACGCAACACATGGCTGTCTTCACTAGGAAGATCACTTTCAGGATCCTCCTCCTCCTCCTCCTCCTCTTCAGGCCATACACGCTGAAAGGATGACAGGCAATCAGCCGGTGTACCGTCAGCAGCGGGCCAAGCTGTCTCTTCCCCCTCCTCCTCATCCTCCTCATGCTCCTCCTCCTCCTCCTGTACGCGCTGAGAAATAGACAGGAGGGTGCCCTGACTATCCAGCGGCATACTGTCTTCCCCCGCCCCCGTTTCCGAGCGCAAAGCAGCTGCCTTTATGGTTTGCAGGGAATTTCTCAAGATGCATAGCAGAGGAATGGTGACGCTAATGATTGTAGCATCGCCGCTCACCACCTGGGTAGACTCCTCAAAATTACCAAGGACATGGCAGATGTCTGCCAACCAGGCCCACTCTTCTGAAAGGAATTGAGGAGGCTGACTCCCACTGCGCCGCCCATGTTGGAGTTGGTATTCGACTATAGCTCTACGCTGTTCATAGAGCCTGGCCAACATGTGGAGCGTAGAGTTCCACCGTGTGGGCACGTCGCACAGCAGTCGGTGCACTGGCAGCTTAAAGTGATGTTGCAGGGTGCGCAGGGTGGCAGCGTCCGTGTGGGACTTGCGGAAATGTGCGCAGAGCCGGCGCGCCTTTACGAGCAGGTCTGACAAGCGTGGGTAGCTTTTCAGAAAGCGCTGAACCACCAAATTAAATACGTGGGCCAGGCATGGCACGTGCGTGAGGCTGCCGAGCTGCAGAGCCGCCACCAGGTTACGGCCGTTGTCACACACGACCATGCCCGGTTGGAGGCTCAGCGGCGCAAGCCAGCGGTCCGTCTGCTGTGTCAGACCCTGCAGCAGTTCGTGGGCCGTGTGCCTCTTATCGCCTAAGCTGAGTAGTTTCAGCACGGCCTGCTGACGCTTGCCCACCGCTGTGCTGCCACACCGCGCGACACCGACTGCTGGCGACATGCTGCTGCTAACACATCTTGATTGTGAGACAGAGGAGGAGGAGGAGGAGGAGGGTGCTTTAGTGGAGGAAGCATAGACCTCCGCAGATACCAGCACCGAGCTGGGGCCCGCAATTCTGGGGGTGGGTAGGACGTGAGCGGTCCCAGGCTCTGACTCTGTCCCAGCCTCCACTAAATTCACCCAATGTGCCGTCAGGGAGATGTAGTGGCCCTGCCCGCCTGTGCTTGTCCACGTGTCCGTAGTTAAGTGGACCGTGGCAGTAACCGCGTTGGTGAGGGCGCGCACAATGTTGCGGGAGACGTGGTCGTGCAGGGCTGGGACGGCACATCGGGAAAAGTAGTGGCGACTGGGAACTGAGTAGCGCGGGGCCGCCGCCTCCATGATACTTTTGAAGGACTCCGTTTCCACAACCCTATACGGCAGCATCTCAAGGCTGATGAATTTTGCGATGCGGACGGTTAACGTTTGAGCGTGCGGGTGCGTGGCGGCGTACTTGCGCTTGCGCTCGAACACTTGCGCAAGCGACGGCTGAACGGTGCGCTGAACTACACTGCTGGATGGGGCCGAGGACAGCGGAGATGAGGGTGTGGGTGCAGGCCATGAGGCGGTAGTGCCTGTGTCCTGAGAGGGGGGTTGCATCTCAGTGGCAGGTTGGGGCACAGGGGGAGAGGCAGGGGTGCAAACCGGAGGCGGTGAACGGCCTTCGTCCCACCTTGTGGGGTGCTTGGCCATCATATGTCTGCGCATGCTGGTGGTGGTGAGGCTGTTGGTGTTGGCTCCCCGGCTGAGCTTTGCGCGACAAAGGTTGCACACCACTGTTCGTCGGTCGTCAGGCGTCTCTGTGAAAAACTGCCAGACCTTAGAGCACCTCGGCCTCCGCAGGGTGGCATGGCGCGAGGGGGCGCTTTGGGAAACACTTGGTGGATTATTCGGTCTGGCCCTGCCTCTACCCCTGGCCACTGCACTGCCTCTTGCAACCTGCCCTGCTGATGCCCTTGACTCCCCCTCTGAAGACCTGTCCTCCTGAGTAAGCGTTGCACACCAGGTGGGGTCAGTCACCTCATCGTCCTGCTGCTCTTCCTCCGAATCCTCTGTGCGCTGCTCCCTGGGACTTACTGCCCTTACTACTACCTCACTGCAAGACAACTGTGTCTGATCGTCATCGTCCTCCTCACCCACAGAAAGTTGTTGAGACAGTTGGCGGAAGTCCCCAGCCTCTTCCCCCGGACCCCGGGAACTTTCGAATGGTTGGGCATCAGTGACGATAAACTCCTCTGGTGGGAGAGGAACCGCTGCTGCCCAATCTAAGCAGGGGCCCGAGAACAGTTCCTGGGAGTGCTCCCGCTCCTGAGCAGGTGTTATTGTAGTGGAGTGAGGAGGCTGGGAGGAAGGAGGAGCAGCAGACAGAGGATTCGGATTGGCAGCAGTGGACGGCGCAGAACTGCGGGTAGACGATAGGTTGCTCGAAGCACTTTCTGCCATCCAGGACAGGACCTGCTCACACTGCTCATTTTCTAATAACCGTCTCCCGCGTGGACCCATTAATTGGGCGATGAATGTGGGGACGCCAGAAACGTGCCTCTCTCCTAATCGCGCAGCAGTCGGCTGCGACACACCTGGATCAGGAGCTTGGCCTGTGCCCACACCCTGACTTGGCCCTCCGCGTCCTCGGCCACGTCCACGTCCACGTCCTCTAGGCTTACCCCTACCCCTCAGCATGCTGTATTACCAGTGATTAGATTTCCCAGGCAGGAAATAAATTGGCGCAAGACTGCAGGCCAAATATAATTTTTGCCCTTTTTGGAAAACGAAAGGCCCCACTGCCTCTAGTGAATGAATTATCTAAGTTTAATAACTGTGCTGTGTCCCTGCTTATGTGTCACAGAACGTGAGGGTAGCAGAGTTATTAACTGTGGCAGAGCAGGTATTTTTTTTCCCAATTAAGGAAAGCAAATGGCGAACCCAGCAGTAAAGCGTAGCTGGCTGCGTATGATTTAGCAATGTTTTTCACGCAGCTCACACGTCTACACAGGCGTAAGGACGGACACAGGCTGGACAAATAGATTTGTTTTCAGTTTTTTCCCACCAACAGGCAGCACTGCGTATATTCAATGAACCTGCGAAGTTTAATAACTGCGCTGTGTCCCTGCTTATGTGTCACAGAACGTGAGGGTAGCAGAGTTATTATAACTCTTGGAGAGCAGGTATTTCTTTTCCCAATTAAGGAAAGCAAATGGCGAACCCAGCAGTAAAGCGTAGCTGGCTGCGTATGATTTAGCAATGTTTTTCACGCAGCTCACACGTCTACACAGGCGTAAGGACGGACACAGGCTGGACAAATAGATTTGTTTTCAGTTTTTTCCCACCAACAGGCAGCACTGCGTATATTCAATGAACCTGCGAAGTTTAATAACTGCGCTGTGTCCCTGCTTATGTGTCACAGAACGTGAGGGTAGCAGAGTTATTATAACTCTTGGAGAGCAGGTATTTTTTTTCCCAATTAAGGAAAGCAAATGGCGAACCCAGCAGTAAAGCGTAGCTGGCTGCGTATGATTTAGCAATGTTTTTCACGCAGCTCACACGTCTACACAGGCGTAAGGACGGACACAGGCTGGACAAATAGATTTGTTTTCAGTTTTTTCCCACCAACAGGCAGCACTGCGTATATTCAATGAACCTGCGAAGTTTAATAACTGCGCTGTGTCCCTGCTTATGTGTCACAGAACGTGAGGGTAGCAGAGTTATTATAACTCTTGGAGAGCAGGTATTTCTTTTCCCAATTAAGGAAAGCAAATGGCGAACCCAGCAGTAAAGCGTAGCTGGCTGCGTATGATTTAGCAATGTTTTTCACGCAGCTCACACGTCTACACAGGCGTAAGGACGGACACAGGCTGGACAAATAGATTTGTTTTCAGTTTTTTCCCACCAACAGGCAGCACTGCGTATATTCAATGAACCTGCGAAGTTTAATAACTGCGCTGTGTCCCTGCTTATGTGTCACAGAACGTGAGGGTAGCAGAGTTATTATAACTCTTGGAGAGCAGGTATTTTTTTTCCCAATTAAGGAAAGCAAATGGCGAACCCAGCAGTAAAGCGTAGCTGGCTGCGTATGATTTAGCAATGTTTTTCACGCAGCTCACACGTCTACACAGGCGTAAGGACGGACACAGGCTGGACAAATAGATTTGTTTTCAGTTTTTTCCCACCAACAGGCAGCACTGCGTATATTCAATGAACCTGCGAAGTTTAATAACTGCGCTGTGTCCCTGCTTATGTGTCACAGAACGTGAGGGTAGCAGAGTTATTATAACTCTTGGAGAGCAGGTATTTTTTTTCCCAATTAAGGAAAGCAAATGGCGAACCCAGCAGTAAAGCGTAGCTGGCTGCGTATGATTTAGCAATGTTTTTCACGCAGCTCACACGTCTCCACAGGCGTAAGGACGGACACAGGCTGGACAAATAGATTTGTTTTCAGTTTTTTCCCACCAACAGGCAGCACTGCGTATATTCTATGAATAATAACTGTGTTGTGGCCCTGCCTATACAATTCTTTCCCTGCAGTATCAATGGAGGGTGCAATGCTCTGCAGAGGCGATTTTGAGAAGCCCAAAAAAAATGCAGCACAGCCAACAGCAGCCTGGACAGTACTGCACACGGATAAATATGGCCCTAGAAAGGACCGTTGAGGTTCTTGAAGGCTACACTCACTCCTAACACTCTCCCTGCCTATGCAGCACTTCTGTCCCTAATGCCAGGTGCAACGGTCTGCAGAGGCGATTTTGAGAAAGAAAAAAAAATCCCACTGCTAACAGCAGCCAACACACAGCTATCAGTGGCCCTAATAAGGACCTTTGGGGGGTCTTGAAGCCTACACTAACTACCAATTCTTTCCCTACAGCAGCTCCGGTATAAACAGCACTGTCCCTCATCTAACTCACACCGCATCTGAGGCGAGCCGCGGGAGGGGCCGACTTTTATATTAGGCGAACACCTGATCTCGCCAGCCACTCACAGCAGGGGGGTGGTATAGGGCTTAAACGTTGCAGGGGGAAGTTGTAATGCCTTCCCTGTCTTTCAATTGGCCAGAAAAGCGCGCTAACGTCTCAGGGAAGGAAGTGAAAGTAACCAGAACACCGCATGGTGTTCGTCACGAATAACGAACATCCCGAACACCCTAATATTCGCACGAATATCAAGCTCGGACGAACGCGTTCGCTCATCTCTACTAAAAACTTTAATAATATAAAACTGCTTTAAATAGTATGCCATTTTCTAACAACTCATTGTCCTTTAAAAGGACATCTGTCAGATCCCTGCAGCTACTACAATAGTAGCACAGCAAGAACACTGACAGCTGCTAAACTAGAAGCACTCTAGAATAGGTGAAAAAGCACTCCAATATTTAGGGGACCCAAAGAAATGTGCAGTGAATAAGAGCAGGAACTTTCACCTGGATACATTGTGCTTGTGACACAACACACCACAGCGCCTGTCGGCAGCACAACGCTACCTCTGCCCTGGATGATAGTCAGATTTTCGTTGGTAATTACAAGAAAGCACAGCAGGAAAGTTACTGTTTTAAAGGAAGAGAAGAACGGGAGGGATCCATGAGAGCCAAACAGGTAAAGCCAGTTGTGGGATAAAATGAAGAAGTGGAGGTACTTTATTATGCAATGCATTTCAGAATTGAACTAATCCCTTCACATGGCCATTACAACATAAGGCTGACTTGTTTAAATGGATTCAAAATGGATTTTTGAATATACATATAAACAAATTCTACACCAAAATCTGCAAGGCTACCTACAAATTTTAATGCTGAGCTGAAAATGGCTTAAACGTGCCTGTAATTCCGCAGTCGCAGGTTAAACTGCATTATCTGGTGCGTCCTGGTGGAATCATTTCATCCGTGTGAAAGGTCCCTTAAGGCTATGCAGCCCATGAGGTTTATCAAGGGACCTGATAGGTGCTTTTAAAATCACAACCATTCCTTAGGCAGCTGTAGATTCATATTACTGTGCTGTAGTCACAAACCATGTGTAACCTGCCTATTTGGGGTCCCTTCATTTAATCAGCATCATTTCTATTAATGCACATTTTCTCTAGAACTCCTCTGAGTGTCTAAGTATATACAAACACAATAGTTCAGACAGCGCCAACGGATATTGAGCAGGCTCCCCAATGTGCTTTTCTCCTATCCTCCGTGAAGGAGGAGAGCTGCAATGACAGTAAGGGGGGACTCTCACCAGGAGAGTGGACCCCCAATAAGAAAACAAACAGTAGGTTTTAAGTAAAAAAAAGTTATGCGCTCGTGGAAAAAGCAGTTAGGTCAAGCAAAATGTAGAAAGTGTCCGTCCTGTAAGGGATGGAAAGGATGTAAAATAGAATGGCACTTACTCGGAAGGAGGGGGATGTATAAAACAAGAAGCCCCCTCCTCTGTGTGCTGACTCCTCTAAGTCCTCTCAGTCGCCGATGGTAATTGCAAAAAGCAAGTTGATTTGTCCAGTTTTATTTAGTTTTATTGTCCAGTTTTGAAAAAGGTGCATGTCGCACCGAAACGCGTTGCCTTCCTGTAAACTTGATTATATATAAATAAAGGACTTAGAGGAGTCAGCACACAGAGGAGGGGGCTTCTTGTTTTATACATCCCCCTCCTTCCGAGTAAGTGCTAATTCTATTTTACATCCTTTCCATCCCTTACAGGACGGACACTTTCTACATTTTGCTTGACCTAACTGCTTTTTCCACGAGCGCATAACTTTTTTTACTTAAAACCTACTGTCTGAGTGTCTAAGTCTTTTTGTCTTAGAGCTTGAGACTTGTATTATGACAATCAGGTATCTCTCTTCTGACGCTCTATCTCCCCTATCACAGCATGAGTAACACATTGGTTGAAGTAGACAAAGCTGTAACATTATCCAATCTTATCTTGTCTCACACGTCTCTTCTATGTGTCTTCAGTTACTATGTAAAGGCACGTTTACACGCAAAGATTGTCATTTGAGTGAACAAATGACTCAACAACTTTTTTAATTTCAAACGATGAGTGTTTACACTTAAAGATAATCTTTTGAAATTCTTGACATTTCCTTCCTGCTTTGGGTCGTTTCGTAGTGTTTATACATAAAGATGAGCGGATGATTGTTTGTTCAGGTGGGCATGTGTATATGCAAAGAAAAAAAATGTTGGTATTGTGCAAGCATGTGGATTGGCTTTCTAAATAATTTCTAGGTGGGCGGTTTTTAATTAAGGTGAAGAAAAAGCCATTGTCTACTGCTGCAGTATGTAGATTGGCTTTTAAATGAGTCATTGTGGTTAGCTGGGCAAACAATCACCCCTTCCCTCAAGTTGTTTGAACAAGTTAACAGATGATGTTTAAACCTAACGAAAAAGTGAATGAATTAGCGACTTTTTTATGCAGCGACCAACCACAAGTGAACATAAAAGTGCACAATGGCTTCACAGTTACAGATAATGATTATCGTTCACTTATGATCGCTTGCATACATTTTGAGGGACAATCGTTGCATTTAAGGGGCCATTATTGACGACCAAGTTTTTTGCAACTGTTTATGAACATTTAAAAACAGCCTGTATACAAGGAAAAATGTACTACAGGTTGTTGGAAGATGATGGAAATGCTACTTTCCCATAATAATCTAGATTACCAAGAAACATGTATTCATATGAACTAATAATTTACTATGTAAAGTCACAGAGGTGAGAAAACATGCTCAAAGACATAATTCACAGAAAAAGAGGCCGGATACAGGATATATACTACAGGAAAGGCTCGATCGCCGTTTAACCTGGTAGCAGCAGCAAGCCAGATTGCAATATAGAGGAGCAAAAATGTTCATGTGCAGAATGATTGAGCAGCCAACCAACTCAGCCCAGGGTAGGGCAGGGGTGACTGCTAACAAACCCAGTCTGCACAATATGAACCGATATGCAGGGCAATCCACTGTTTAGTCAGTGTGGGTTGTACACCTGTATGTGTGGCACACCCATCTATGGTGGCCATCTTGGTATCAGTTCATATTGTGCAGATTGGGTTTATTAGTAGTCACCCTGGAGAAAATGTCTAGGGAAGCAGCATCCGCTGAAGCTTATCACAGAAGGGTTCTGGAGTCTTCAAGGAGTAAAAATCCAATATGCATCTTTATTAGAGATGAGCGAGCCTACTTGGCCACGCCCCTTTTTCACCCGAGCGCCGCGATTTTCGAGTACTTCCGTACTCGGGCGAAAAGATTCGGGGGGCGCCGTGGGTGAGTGGGGGGTTGCAGCAGGAAGTGGGGGGGAGAAGGAGAGAGAGAGGGCTCCCCCCTGTTCCCCGCTGCTACCCCCGCTCCGTCACGCCCCCCCCTCCCCCCGGCGCCCCCCGAATCTTTTCACCCGAGTACTGAAGTACTCGAAAATCGCGGTGCTCGATCGAGTAAATACTCGAAACGAGTAGGTTCGCTCATCTCTGATCTTTATTGATAAAAAAAACTCCATTGCAAAACAAGAGCCTGCAACGTTTCATCCTATGCAAAGGACTTTGTCAAAGTCCAGCGGATGCTGCTTCCCTAGACATTTTCTCCAGGACCTGCATAGGATCCAAGAGTCCGGATCCCTTGGTGAGCGTGCATCCACCAGCTTTAAGCTGTCTTTGCTATTCGCTACATCTCCCTACTTTTATAAGCCGTGCCGCTTAAGGTGTGCTGCTGAGATTCTTCGCAATTTTCCTCTATTAGTAATCACCCTGGGTTGAGTTGGTTGGCTGCTCAATCAGTCTGCCTATAAACATTTTTGCTCCGCTATATTGCAGTTTGGCTTGCTGCATGCTACCAGGTTAAATGGCGATCAAGCCTTTCCTGTAGTATATATGCTGTATCTGGCTTCTTTTTCTGTGAGTTAATAATTTACTATGGATTTACTAGTCATAAATTTGATTTAAAAGAATACAAATCTAGCAAACTAGAGTTAATGTGATATGATAACTTAACTTGAATGCACTACAATGCTGTAAATCGAGTTATCACAATGCAACGGTCATGTTAATGATTGCCACATCTGTATATCACCGGTAAGCAAGAAGAAAAATTATTTTTCATTAATCCCAGAAACCCCTTTAAAATATTGCCAATCCTTTTCTTCTCAAAAGTGTAACTAAACTGATAGAAAACTTCTGAGCCCCTTCACTGATCGCTAAAGCAAAGGGCAGAAGCGCTCAACTGAATGTTGCAAAGATGTGGCTCTTAGGCCTCAGTCACACGGGCGCATCGGAACCCGTACACCGGCGCCGATGCGCCCGTGTGACTGACACTAGCAGACGGACGTACCTGCAGACGGCCGTCTCTCTGCAGCGCTGGAGGTAAGAACATGTGACCGGCTTCATTGCCGGTCATGTGTTCTTTCCTCCAGCGCTGCAGAGGGACGGCCGTCTTTAGGTATGGCCGTCTCCTTCCTGCAGTAACACTGCGCACCGGCGCCGGTGTACGGGTGCCGATGCGCCCGTGTGACTGAGGCCTAAAAGTATTCATTCACACGCAACAGAAATGGAGTGGATTTTCTGCTGTGGGAAATCTGCATCAAAGCAGACTCAAAAAACATCAAATATGCAGCTCTGGTGAGAATTTGCATGAGGATCCACAGCAAACTGCACTGCTTCAATTGAAAGGGTGACATCTGCTGTGGATCCATATCAAAAAACATGTGTAAAATCTGCCCAATCTGTTTGATGTGGATTTTGTTGCAGATTTTGAACTGTGGAAGATTTGCACCATTTCTGCTATATGGGAACATACCCTTTGGCGTTGCGTGAAGTAGTTTATGATCTCAATAGAAAGTTGTTTGGAGACATGCATAAAGCCTTTTATACCAGTTTCTAGAGTAAAAAAGTTGCAAATTTTTATGCAAGTGGGCATTTACACAATAATTTGAAACTTTTATGCGATTTTACACCACCTCGACGCTCTTGTAAAAAGTGGGTGGTCCTACCAGGAGGGGCGAGGCCAACCCAGATTTACAGATTTCTGCATAATTTATGCCCTAAATTGATGTAAATTGTTTCAGAAATGTACATCTGATTGAACCTGGAGTACACTTCTGTGCAGGTGCATGGAGGTGCTGAGATTTTCCTAATACATGAAGAGGCATCGCCATGAGATGTCAGAGGTTTTCTAAAAGTTTCGGTTCTTTATAGCCATGCACATTTAAATGGATTATTTCTATTGGACAACCTTTCGTAAATGTAAAAAGGGAATAAATTAGAGACATACTCCGATAGCAATTTAAAGCAAAAAACCCTAAGGCTTTCAGATTTTAATGCAGATCTCCAAATCCATGGTCAGCTATTAGTTGGCTTTCAAGCCTAATTGAAAATTGACAAGCTAGAACATCCATACATTTGGTGATTGGCAAATCTCTTATTAGAGATCCATGTTATAGCCTCCACATACTGTGTGGCTTCTCGAGATGTGTGGCGAGGGATGACCCACTTTGAAAATAACATGATTTTACAATATTCTGTAAGAAGATGTGCATGCTATATTTGTCTATGTGTCCACCGAGTGGTTATGATGTAAATTGCAGTCTGTTGAGGGTTAAGTTAGCTTGTTAGCATAATTTATTACATTTGTAGCATAAGAAATTGGAGTCTTTAACTAAATTAATTGAAGGTGGATACATTTGTATCTGTCAGCATATCAAGAGACAAATAAAAACAAAACTGGATACATGTTTGATTATATTATTTACAAATTCCCAAGGTTATGCTAAACAAAAATATGACAAATAAAACCTCTGCCAATCATAATTTGGTTAACTTAAAGCAATCAGAAATATAAAAGTCCATATTAGGAGCCCCTATACCCAATAATGAGGTAGGATCCCTTTTTGGTGCTAGTTAAAACCACAAAACCCTTAAAGGGGTTGTCCCGTGAAAGCAAGTGGGGTTATACACTTCTGTATGGCCATATTAATGCACTTTGTAATGTACATCGTGCATTAAATATGAGCCATACAGAAGTTATACACTTACCTCCTCCGGTGCTGGCGTCCTCGTCTCCATGGCGCCGACTAAAGCTGCCTTCTCCTTCCATTAGACGCGCTTGCGCTGTCCGGTCTTCTGCTCTGTTGAATGGGGCTGCTCCGGCGTGCTCGCGCTGCACATGTCTTCTGCACATGCGCAGACCAGCTCTCCGGCGCCAGCATGCCGGAGCGGCCCCATTCAACAGAGAAGAAGACCGGACAGCGCAAGCGCGTCTAATGGAAGGAGAAGGCAGCTTTAGTCGGCGCCATGGAGACGGGGACGCCAGCACCGGAGGAGGTAAGTGTATAACTTCTGTATGGCTCATATTTAATGCACGATGTATATTACAAAGTGCATTAATATGGCCATACAGAAGTGTATAACCCCACTTGCTGCCGCGGGACAACCCCTTTAAGTACCTGGGACTGGGGGACTTTGTGCATGTTTGCAACCATTTCTTTTCCAAGATCCTTGGGTTAATCCCCTACACCCTAGTTTGTAGGAACTGTAGAGAGTTGACCACAGCCCAAATCCTTACCACCCCTTTAAAATAAGGGCTACAGCCAAGTGGGTGTGGGCTCCTTTACAGCAAACACAGTCATCCACTACTACTGAGGAAAGGTAAGTATTGGTTCTAAGCCAATTTGCGACAAAGTTGTTCCGTAATTTCTAGGAAATGTCATATACATGTAGTTAGACATAGCATGAGTTTAACTTAAAAATGACAACGTGTTTCGTAGAATTTTGGAAATCTAGCTGATGCATGAAGTTGTTTTACAGAATCCTCCTGTTCAATGTGATATCTGATTTTATAGAACTGTGCATAGATTCCCCTTAAGGCTCATGCGAAAGCCTTTCATGATCAAGCAGCGAGCATGTGGGTATTCTATGTAATCACTTATGTGTGTCGTTGATATGTTGGATTTGGAATTCTTAATGTTAATGTCCAGTAAATGATGTGACTATATTAACTCTGCCATTAATCACCATGTGTAGTTATTCTGTTCCATGAAGGCCTTTTTACTCTATTTCGAGATTATGCAAATATTCGTTGGCTCTGAAGATGTAAAATCCTTGGCATCTCATTACGATGCTTGTGAGACGCAAGTCAGCTAAATGATAAGGATGGTATAGAATGGTATTCCAGTCAGGCATTCCTTTCCTAATTTCCCTTTTCTCTGTTTTGTCTCTTTTGCCTATTCCTCTGGGAGCCGAGTGATTGATGGCCTAATCCAATAACTGTATTACACTGCCTCAACCTGGGCTCTTTTCCTTATCATTAGCAGTTAGCCTATGGTTAAATTCACAGCTCACTGCTTGGTGCAGCCCCAGAGATTTAAGGGTCTGGCCTTTAAAAAATATTTAACATAAAACTGAAATCTTGACAGTACTGAGAATTCACTTCTCTGCAAGCCCTGTTTAATTAATCTAACATACTCTACTACAGTCCTCCTTTGCGCTGAAGAAATGGCGTGATGTTACTGCAACTTGCAGCTTGCTCTGGAATTGCCAAGATGAATAATTAATGGAATGTTGTGATAAAATTGCAATTGTATATTCATGTACCTGCAGTTCAAAGTCACAGAACATATAGTTAGACATGATTAGCATGTACAGTCAATTGAGCCTTCAGACTTGCTGATTGAGGACCTTTCAATTATATTATTCCTGATGTACCGCTTTACCTGTATTGATTAAATTTGAATTTGTATTGAACATTATAATATATGAGACTGGAAAGTAAAATATATAAAACAACTCAACGGATACAGAATTCAGCAGCAATTTTAGCATTAACACTGTATATACCCTTCTTTCAAAAAATAGTTTAAAGTGGTATACCCATGTAGATTTGTATGGAATACTCACAGAATATGCCAAAAATTCTCACATCTATCTTAAGTTTTGGCTCCCACTTGCCCCCAGTCCGACTGTATGTGGGGACTGGGGGTGGAATTATGGAAACAGCAAAGTGATCTGCAGTATGCTGTTTCTATAACCTCCATAGAAATGAAGGGCACATACAGAAACAGTGTGTCACAGCAAACTATGTAATCCGAAGTTACAGGAGTCGGGAGAGGTATCATCTCTCCTTAAGCACCTAGAGGGTAAGAAGACACCTAGGAGGTGAGTGAGACTTATAAGGCCATGCATGCTCCTCTGGGAAATTTATGCAAATGTGGAAAATGGAACAATAGCTCTGCAGCGCCACCTATGGGATGGCAGCATTCCTGCAAATCTGTACAGGTCTTTATAAAAATGATTGAGAATTGAAAACCAAGCCAGAATCCATACACAGACAGCTATTTGAGGCTTTTTGCCCCTCATCAGTGTGCAGCAGTAGGCTTCTGGCTTGGCTAGTGAGAGGCATAAAGGAAGAAGAGTAGCTGACCACACTATGCTGTTTCCTTAATCTCTATTCACTTCTATGAGAACTCTATAAACAATTTAGCCCAACCAAATTCAGCTGTTTCCATCCTTGCTCTCAGTAAAGATGGGCGCACATCAGTGGAGAGTGAAGCACAATCTAGTAGGCCCTCAACATCCAGATATAAGATCATCATTGACCAAGTGAGGACCCTGGTGATGTAGGATCGTCAAATCACAATCAGAGAACTTGCGGACGAGGCGAGCATCAGCATTGAATCTGTGCTATCCATTTTGACTGAGGATTTGGGCTTCAGGAGAATCTCGGTGAAGTTCATGCCAAAGCTGCTAACAATCGAGCAGAAGCAACTCTGTTTGTAGGTCGCGCCGGACATGCTGCAGACTGTGAACAGTGATCCCAAATTCCTCAACACAGTGATCACTGGCGGTGAGTCCTGGGTTTATGGGTCATCACAATGGAAGCATCCAACATCCCCAAGGCTAAAAAAAGCAAGGTAGATTCACAGCAATGTCAAAGTCATGCTGTCTGTCTTCTTTGACTCCAGTGCCATGGTTCATCACGAGTACGCACCATACAGCACTACCATCTCCAAGGAGTACTACCAAGAGGTTCTTCGTCACGTTTCTAACACTGTAAGATGCAAACGGCCAGACCTGTGGGCAATTGTCAGTTCCATCACGATAATACACCCGCCAGTTCTTCACATCTGGTACAGAGTTTCCTGGCCAAACACAACACACTTGTGTTTCTTCAGGCTCCCTACCCTCCCAACACAGCTCCATGTGACTTCTGGCTTATCCCAAAGCTGAAAATGCCCCTGAAAGGAATCAGATTTCAGTCCCGAAATCACGCAGTATGTGACGGACCAGCTACGCGCCATCTCAAAAGAGGCGTTTCAGCACTGATTCCGACAGTGGTAGAAGCATTGGGAGAAGTGTGTGCCTGCCCAAAGGGATGACTCTTAAGGAGGTTAGTGTAAGATTGTTGTATCTGAATACAAATATCGTTTATGAATAAAGGTTGGATACTTTTTGAACACACCTCTTATATATCATTGCCGTATGCAAAAAACGTACACCTCTTTAATCCATTTGTCCTTTTTTCCCGACTCCTTTCAGCCCCACTATTCTAAATCGTAGAGGTAAGTGTAAAACTCTGCAATATGTAATAAATCTAGTGTATGTTCTTCGCTCTCTTTTATATTTATATTTTACTTAATTTGCTTCCTAATTTTGGCACATTTTGCAGAGTAAAGGGTTAGCATAAGCACTTTGATTATAGTGTTATATTTTTTTGGTAGCTCAAAAACCTAAAAAAAACATAGAAATTACCAAATGATGATTAGTACTTTAACATCGACTACTCTACTGTTTTTTTTAATACCAGTATATAGAGTATTAGCACTGATAATAAACATACGCTATATATTTCCTATAATGTAGCACATAAATTAGTGCATAGTTTTTAGAGGCTTTCCATATAATTTCACCTTGCATTAAGTAATACACCTTTGACCTTGCCTTGTCATTTAAGATAGTGAAAGTTTCTATGATGATGGCAGCTGGGTCCCTGATGAAAAATTATGCATCTCATAAACTGCTTTTCTGCTGAAATGTCAAACCAGAGAAGGTCTCTACCTTAAACTCAGGGATTGGCATTTTCCTTCTGTCTCCTTTGTTGCTATGAAGCACTCATGAACAGGGATGACATATCTTGGACAGGTAAGGGGAACGAACTGTCAAAAATCTATTATTAGGGTTCTGATCTCCTGTGCGCTGACTACTGATGACACCATGTCATGAGATATTGAACAATGTACAAGGAAAAGAAAAAAAAACATAAAAATTAAATCATAAAAATCTAATAAATAATAATAATTTGACTGCATAAAGCTTTAAGCATGCTGTTAACTTGAAAGCTTATCATTCTAATCATTTCACTGGATACAATGGATGTGAAATAGAAACCTAGACGTATGCTTCCATTAGCTTCAGATATTTGTGTGTAATATAAAGGCTTGTCTACTCATGACTATAAACTTATTAAGGATAAGCTAAACTGCTAAATATTCTTGTTTTGCCAAACATTTAGTTTTGCTAAATGTAACTTAGAAGAATTAACACTTTTAATGATACAATATATTTGTTTGGCAGATTATGTTCTCAAATTGTATCATAGGGAAGTAATACAAGGCCAGAAGTCTAGAGGTCATGTGGCCATATCATAGTAACATAATGTAGTATATAACATAGCAACATAGTATGAAAGGCTGAAAAAAGACATAAGTCCTTCCAGTTCAGCCTATTACCCCCCAATGTTGATCCAGAGGAAGGCAAAAAAGAGGTAGAAGTCAATGTTCTCCATTTAAGGGAAACAATTCCTTCCTAAATACAATCTGGAAATCTAAATAATCCCTGGAGGAACAACCCTTCTGAAGTTATTAATGATTAGAACATATCATATTGTATCGCTCAAGAAAGACGTCCAGGCCCCTATTGAACTTTTTTATCAAATTTGTCATCACCACGTCCTCAGGCAGAGAGTTCCATAGTCTCACTGCCTACAGTAAAGAACCCCATTCTATGTCGAAGTAGAAACCTTCTTTCCTCTAGATGTAGAGGGCGCCCACTTGTTACAGTCCTGGGTATAAACAGATCATGGGAAAGATCTCTGTATTGTGCCATGATATATTTATACATAGTTATTAGGTTGCACCTCAGCCGTCTCTTTTTTTTTCTAAACTAGCCCTTTCCAATCCACTGTCTGACGTCTGAAGACATTCTGATTAAAGGCTGTACAGCTTTGATGTCGGTAGACGTCCGGCAGGGTATTCTTACTGTATATTACTGACTGCTCTGTTGTCGGGGGGGGGGGGGCTCTCCAGCATGTCCCATACCGCAGTACTGTCTCTAGCCAGCAGATGGTGCCATTGTATAATGGCAGAAAGAGAGAGCCCCCTAGGAAACCCTGAATCCAAAATTGTATTGCAAAGGGTTAAATAACCCCAATTTTGATAACCTCTCTGGGTATTGTAGTTCGCCCATTCCGCTTATTACTTTGGTTGCCCACCTTTGTACCCACTCAAGTTCTGAAATGTTCTGCTTGAATACCAGTGCCTAAAACTGTCCACAATATTCCATGTGCGGTCTGACCAGTGACTTGTAAAGAGCAAGAGCAATGTACTCGTTATGTACCCCTAGACCTCTTTTGATGCACCCTATGATCCTATTTGCCTTGACAGCAGCTGCCTGACACTGGTTGCTGCGGTTAAGCTTACAGTTAACTAAAATTCACAAGTCCTTCATGTCAGTTTTACCCAGTGGTTTCTCATTTAATGAGTAATGTGCAGAACCTTATATTTATGAGTGTTAAGGCTGAAAAAAGACATGGCCAACCAGGTTAATCTATTATGTTGCAATGTTGATGCAAAGGAAGGCAAAAAATGAGGTAGAGGCCAGTTTTCCATCATCACATCCTCAGACAGAGAGTCCCTTACTCTCACTGCTCTTACAGTAGAGAATCCCCTTCTATGTTGGTGTAGAAACCTTTTTTCCTCTAGACGCAGAGGGCATCTCCTTGTTACAGTATAAATAGATCATGGGGGAGATCTTTGTATTGTTCCATGATATATTGATAGAGTTAGTTTTTTTTCTAAACTAAAAAAACCCAAATTTGATAACCTCTCTGGATATTGTACTCTGCCCTTTCCATTTATTATTTTAGCTGCTCACCTTCAAATCCACTTAAACTCTGATATGTCCTTCTTGAGTACCAGTCTTCAATACTGTACACAATATCCCATGTGTGGTCTGACCAGTGACTCATAAAGAGCAAGAAGAATATTTTCATCATGTGTTCCTAGACCTCTTTTGATGATACCCCATAAACCTATTGGCCTTGGCAGCAGCTGCCTGACACTGGCTCCTCCAGTTAAGTTTACAGTTGGTTTTGCTAAATTTGTTTAAGAGTAATTAACTACTGTAATGGATATAATGTATTTATTTGATAGATCATGTTCTGGAAATGTATCATAGGAAAGTATTACAAGGTCAAAAGTCTAAAGGCCATGTGAGTATATCATAGAAATAATTTCTTAAAGGGGTAGTCTCATCCTGGGCACTTTCAGCATATAATATTCATATTGACCATTGGTGCCTAGTCCACCAAGTAAATGGGGATCCAGTAACTCTGCCCAATTCAAAATGGCCATCAATAGTTGCTTTACCCATTAAAGTAAATGGAGAAGTGACAGCACTAGTGTGTGAGCCAAACGTAACCTTCATTTCCCATACTTGATGGTCCGTTCTAGGATGGTGCACCACAGCATGCCTGAAGGAAATAGAGCCAGCTTAGTTTCTGCTTGCTGCTTATCACTGTGCTGAATTATATTATTCTGTGAGAAAATATGTGTGGAGCCATTTATTTCTATAGAAGCAATAACATGACCTTATTCTTTGTATGGAAATAAATGTCTACACATACAGAGTTCTCTTAGTGACATTGCCTTTGTCTATGTTCCTATGAAATCTCAATGTACAGTCAGCAACTGCTTTTAACCCAGGTTTGAATACATAAATTACATAATATCCTCTGCAGTTCTCTAAATGATGATGAATTAACCCTTTGCAATCCAATTTTGGATTCAGGGTTTCCTATGGTGCTTTCTCTTTATGCCATTATACAATGACACAGTCTGCTGGCTAGAGCCCGCACTGCGGTATTGGACATGCTGGAGAGGCCCCCAACAATAGAGGGGCCAGTAATATACAGTAAGAATACCCTGCCGGATGTCTTCCGACATTGGAGCTGTACAGCCTTTAATCTGAATGTCTTCAGATGTCAGACAGTGGATTGGAAAGGGTTAAGAGCTCATGCACACGGGTCCATCCATAGCATACAATGGAAAAGTGATTTTCCACGCACATGAGCGAAAGCCAGTTGCGGTTTCCGTTTGTGGATGAATAAATTGCAGCATGCTCTATTTCAGAGCGTTTTCCGCATGGACGGCTTCCATTGAAGTCAATGGAAGCTGTCTGATCCGCAATCCTTCCGCAATCATCATTATCGAAAGACCGCGGGATCTGCATCATAACCTAACGATGACACAGGGAAATCTATACTGTGCAAGTGTGCCGGCGGCCCATCCACAGTACAGAAGAAAAGACAGGTACGCAAGGTTGCCAGCAGGGGGCACGGGCGGATTCAATGCGGGATTCCCCACGCAGAATCCGTGCATGCCATGTGCAGGCGGCTTAAATGTTTGGTTATATCAGAGAAATGTTTCATCTGTGATGGTTGAATAAAACCAGTTGTGAATTTGCATAATTTTCAACACATTACTTAAATAACATAAAAGTGGATAAAACATTTGTCCTAGCTTTGTAAGATTTTTTGGATATAAGAGTCTTACATATTCCTAATTATTGTCTAACTCGCATTTTCTACAACTTATCTCTATAAAATACATTGGTATGCAGGCTGTAACATATGTAATGTATGCATGTTGAATGGTTTTTCTCTTATCACAGTACAAAATCCTGCTTTGACTATCTGAAAGATGTTAAATCTCTTCCATTTAGAGGAGTCACTTGAAAATGTGAAACCACAGAATATGAATCATGTGCTTTCATATACTTGAAGTCCACATGGACAAATCATTTTCTAAAGTAAAATTCAAAATTATTGTTTGTTTAGATGCCTAGAGCCTCAGGAGCTCAAACTATACCTGGGCCCTTAATCCAACCTTCTAGGTCTTCACACGCCAATTATGACATGCTGGATATAATCTATATACACTCTTTGTTAAAAAAAAAATCAAGCACCTGGAACTCGGCATGCAGTTACATCTCAGGCAGATATGCAAATGATTAGAGTTGTGGCATGATTAGATGAACGGTCTTGACACTTGAGGCTCTAAAACTGGTCCCTCCCTTGGCCTAAAAAGAGGCTCTCAGAGGCTACTTGTGTGTAGTGACTTCTTTTTCTGCTTGCGTAGAGCTCGTTAACCAATAGACATTCCTCTACGATGCAATCAAAGAGATTTTGCCCAGCTAATAGTGGGGGGTTTATTATTGTAATGCGAGAAGTTGGATGGTTGTATCGACAACATTTTACGAGGTGTTGGGACCAGTGCATGTGTGTAGGCATTCACACAATGTGAATGGGTTCAAGAAACGCTCAACAGACCACTAGTAGAGAGGATCATATAATCCTCTGGCAAGCATAAGCAGCTTCAACTGTTTGGTTGTCCAGAGACAGGTGCCGCCATAAATACAGGCCCCTGTGTCTATCAAAATCATTTCCAAGTGCTTGGCTGAAGGACATTTGGTCTCACGGCGACCATTACATGTACTGCCTTTGTCACCAACCCACCGTCACCTCCGTTTTCAGCGATGTCATGAACGATGAAAATGGACTGCTATGATGGTAGTGTTTATATCTGGAGACATAGGGGTGTCTTTGCTGTGGAGTGGCACACTGCCCCTATTGTTGTGATGGTCTGTAGGGCAATTACATACGACAGTTAGTAGCGGTCGAAGAGGAATTTTAAAGCAGGATAATGCTTGGCCGTTCACACCAAGAGTGTCACAGGAATGCTTCTACGACATTTCTACACTTCTGTGCCTGCCAGGTAACCAGATTTATTGCAATTAGAACATGTATGGAACCATTTAGGATGCCAACTTCAACAGCCTACGATTTTGCACAATCTAGAGGCTCAGTTACAACAAATGTGTACCAATATACCACTGGATACCATATAGAACCTGTATGCCTTCATGTCCGCCCATACCACATATTGCATCCAAGCTAGAATGATACTAGAGCCGCCCTTCAAGTGTTCAGTTATTCGCAATAAATTAAACTTTTGCTTTCTAGGTGCTTTCTAGGTGCTTGCTTTTTTTTTTTACAATGAGTGTATATTACGCAGTGTATTTAGGTGTTTTGTACGGTATCACCAGCTAGTTTGGTTACTGAATTTTATGCTTATTATTCATTTCACCCTTGTTCCACCTTCTCATAATCCTATTTCCATATGTGGCTGGTTGGACTATTGGTCGCAAGGTGCATTTTTAATTGTAATGTCTCTAACACCTATTACTACACAACTTTGTTGTGTTACCAGAAAAGTGACTCATTAGAATTTTTGGACCTTCCTTATGCAGATGTATTTATATGGTAATTGCTTGAAAAAACTTGAGTGTGTACCAGTCATCTCCATCTGTACTTTGGGGGCTGTGTGCTGTTCTTAGTCATTGGGGCTATACATGTGGACATTTTTTCATGCCAACCAATCGTCTGAGTAAAAGAACCTCATAGCATGTTCTATGCTTGTTCATTACTTGGATGAGAAATAATTCATGCCAATGCATGTCAGTATGCTGTCTGATGTGAGTTGTGCCCAAGTCTTTTGGGCACAACTTAAACTTAGGGTTAGTGTGCACCCAGTCTTTGTCGAAGTATAAAGGTAAGACCTCACAGGGCAGTTACCATTCGATGGTGGTTCAGCTACAATGCAACCAAAAACCACATCAATTCAGTTTTACAGAAATGACAAAGGCATTTGAGAAGAAAGACTTGAAAACCACAGTTTTCAGCCTGCAGGAGGAATCACTTCTTCTGTCCCAGTACACTAACATATTTGTGGTAGGTGTATAGAGTGGTAGCCAAGCATGCTTGCTACCACTTCATGCAGCTGTACAGGAGATACAGAAATAGCTGAGCATGCATAATGAACAAAGGTTACCAGCCAGAATATCCCTTTCAGGTTATAGCACCATGATTTAAAACTTGCATATAACAGCTTTCTAAGAGATACACAATGCCTTAAGCAATGGGCGTCCGAGCATTGGCATGTAAAATCAGCCCATGTTTGGACAGCAATTACAGATGTGCAATGAACAGCTTTACTTAATTTCTTAAATGGGTTTTCTAATTCCACTACTTAAAAAAACAGCTGACAATATTATCAAATAACAAAAGGAAGCATACTCACCATACCAATACCCCCTACTGCTCCAATGGCAATATTTCCTTGGTTGTTTACCCATCTCTTTTTACCCAGCTCCAACTATATCACACCATCTACATAAAAGACCGTTGAAGCCAATCACTAGTCACATTGGAGATCAGTGATTGGCTTAAACGTCGGTGACCTCAGTAATGTCAACTATAATTAGTGATTGGCTGCAGAAGTCACATGTCAATACAAAACATCATTGCTGGAGCAGAGTAAGAAAAGATCAATTGAGGACTAGTAAAGTGTAGGTAGGGGATTGCTAAGGCATTTCTCCTTTTGTTATTTCATATCATTGTAGAAGACTGATTGTAAAAGATTTCATAGGGCTGGAAAACATCTTTTAAGATCTTTTCCAATTTACTATAAATAAAACTGTCCAGCTACTCTGCCCATTTGCACCCCAATCCTATATATGTCTTCCATCAAATAATATATGGAATACCCTATATACAGCTCCAGAAAAAAAACATGTGACTTCATCTTGATATCCCTTCCTCCAATAGATCTCGTTCTGTATTTCTACAGTGTCAGATCTATTACTCACAGCACGCCTACAACAGTTTTCCAATCTCCACAAGGTCTAGAGACAGTCTCTGTTACACTTGCGCTATCTGAAACTTTGCAGAAGAAAATTACTTAAACTAATTTATGAGATCAGCAGAGAGAGGTGTTTAATCTAGAATATTTTACCACTTTGCTATAGTAAATTGCTATTTGCTATAGTAAATTGCTGTTTGCTAGAGTTCCTTTTTGCTGATACATGGATGTAACAAAAAGAGGAGTACAGAACAAAGTGGAGACTGCTTTGCTCTCCATTCGAAAATGTTTCTGTTCCATTCCTGTAATTTTGGAGTTTCTTATGCTATTCCGTTCTCCAAAGATATTGGAAAGGAATGGAAACCAGGTCAACAGAAACTAAAGTTGTCTCACTTCATTAAAACTTTTGGTTTAATCTGGTGATGAGCAAACTTTTAAAACGTTCAGTTCGGCCAGTTCACCAAACTTTTGTAAAAAGCTTGTTTCAGTTCAAACTAGTTCGAAGTAAACTGGAAGTTCACCAATACCCCTTAAACTGGTGTATTATATAATCTAAGAGCCCTTAGTACTCTGAGTGTCATACAGGGCTTTTATGGCTTTTAGGGCTCAGTCAGACGGGCGGCGATCCGCGCGTATTTCCGAGCGGAAAAACGTTTGCACAGCAGACGTCCGCACCTGTTAAAAAAAAGAACATATGAGTGGCAAAGGAGCTGGTCATGCAGATTTTTGTCCGCACGAAGTGCGGGCGTTTTTCCGCGCGGATTGCCACCCGTGTGACTGAGTCTTTAGTGTTATGGACCAGCGTTCAGGAAAGAAAGGCTGGGCATATGCTATAACACAGTGTGAATCCAGACTAAAAAAACATTATTATTAAAAATGGCCCTTGGCAGGTGAGAGTAACGTTTCAGATTTTGCAATGGGGCTCAGGAACTTCAAGGGAGAAATTTAGTATAATGTATCTTCAGTAGAGATGAGCGAGCACCAAAATGCTTGGGTGCTCATTGATCGAGAGCTCGTTTCGAGTAACGAACCCCATTGACTCAAGCATTTTTGTATGAGACCGATGCTTCGCATTGGTGATGACTTGTGAGACACCAGAAAACTTTAGAAAGTCATGGACACACCACAGAAACAGATAGTGAACGACAGGAGCACTATGCGTGGCTGCATCTGAGGCTCCCAGGTCCCATTATTAAGCCAAAATGAGGGCAAGAGTCTGGCGGTCACCCCCCTAACAATTTACTTGGGACAAACCCTCATTAGCAAGGCACACGCGCTGGCACATCTTAGCTAAGCACCACACTACCTGCAACCAAGGACAATCACTGGCTGCGGATGACACTGCTGCCTCTTCTCCTGGGTTACATGCTGGCATTGCTGTCCAACCCCCCGCACGACTCTGCATCCACAGCACACACAAAATATTCCCTGCACAGCGTTCAGCTGTCCTCATGCCACACGCTCGCTTCATAGCCACACCACCCTTATGTCTATTATATAATAAGTGCGTACTGGATGAGGAGGAACCAGAGGCAAACACTGCAGAGGGATGGCAGGGCCAGGCAGCGACCCTCTTTGAAAATGTTGTCGATAGCCCACAATGCTGTTAATAATGGATGATAAATTGACATACGATCAGCATTCCAATCCCATGCCACCTCCGTCACAAAATTGTCAGGAGCCGCAAACGGGGGCATAAAGGGAACTCAGGTGCCAGCACTTCTACACATCTCCAGAATGCAGCAATACTCTGTGTGGGAAGCACGTGAGCGGGCCGAGGGTCAGGCTGGGTCCCAGCCTTCACCTTGCGTAACCCAAGGTGCTGTGAGTTACATAACAATGGAAAATCCATGTGTCCCCACACAATTCATTCTGTGTAGGTGTCAGATAGCGCAACACTGCAATAGGAAGTCTTTGAGTTCCTTGGGCTCGCCTATGCTGTGGGTGCACAAAGATGGTATTACACAGGAAGAAATCAGAGTGCCCAAACATGGCAGAGTTTCACCCCACCAAGGACCTCAGCCTCGGCCCACATTTCTGCCCAAGTCAGTCATTGTTTTTGTGCCAGACAGGCACAACACCGGGATGGGAAGTCTTTGTGCACCCACAGCATAGGCAAGCCCAAGGAACTGAAAGATGGTATTACACATGAGGAAAATAGAGTGCCCAAACATGGCAGGGTTTCACCCCGCCAAGGGCCCCGGCCCAGATTTCTGCCCTAGTCAGTCAGTGTATTTGTACCAGATAGGTAAAACACAGCAATGGGAAGTCTTTCTACACCCACAGCATAGGCGGACCCCAGTAACATTTCTGTAGCAACTGTATAGGTGGACCCCAGTAACATTTCAGTAGCAAGAGTATAGGCGGACCCCAGTAACATTTCTGTAGCAAAAGAATAGGTGAACCCATCAAACCTTTCAGTAGCAATTGTATAGGCGGACCCCTGTAACATTTCTGTAGCAAAAGTATAGGCAGACCCCTGTAACATTTCTGTAGCAAGAGTATAGGCAAACCCCAGTAACATTTCTGTAGTAAAAGTATAGGCGAACCCCTCAAACCATTCAGTAGAAACTGCATAGGCAGACCCCAGTAACATTTCTGTAGCAAAAGTATAGGTGAATCCCAGTAACATTTCTGTAGCAAAAGTATAGGCAGACCCCAGTAACATTTCTGTAGCAAAAGTATAGGTGAACCCCTCAAACATTTCAGTAGCAATGGCTGACCCCTGTAACATTTCAGTAGCAAGAGTATAGGCGGACCCCAGTAACATTTCTGTAGCAAGAGTATAGGCGAATTCCTGTAACGTTTCTGTAGCAAGAGTATAGGCGAACCCCAGAAACATTGGTGTACCAATAGTATAGGCGAACACCTGTAAAAATCTGTTTACCAAGAGTATAGGTGAAGCCGGGAAAAATTAGTTTGCTAACAGTATTGGCAATGGCCTGAAAAATTGGTGTACCAATAGTACAAGTGTACCTCTGAAAAATTGCTGAACGCCGAGGGCAGGTGAAACCCATAAACATTTTTTAAAGATACAGCTCGCTGTTGCTTAATTTGTAACAGAGCCTTGAGGCAGCCCTCCGAAAAAATTGGTTTCAGTTAAAGTATAAAAACGTTTGAAACTTTTAAAAATTGTAAAAAACTTTCAAACAGAGCATTTTGTGCCGCAGACAAATTGGCAGTTCAGCATGATGATATGCTGTTTTAGGAAGAGGAGTAGTAGGAGGAGGAGTAATAATATCCAAGAGTGATTGACTAAGCTAATTCCCCCTTTTTTGTGGTGAGAGAGGATGCATTTTTCTCCTGTTGCAGCAAAAAGAATCATTAGGTTCCGTTGCTTTCCACCCGTGGAGAAGAGAAGTATGGGGAAATCCAGCCTTTGTTCATCTTTATGAGTGTAAGCATGTCGGCGCTGGCAGTTGACAGGCGGGTCCGCTTATCCGTGATGATCCCCCCAGCTGCACTAAACACCCTTTCTGACAAGACGTTAGCGGCAGGGCAGGCCAGCACCTCCAGGGTGTACAGCGCAAGTTCGTGCGACGTGTCCAACTTTGACACATAATAGTTGCATGGAGCAGAGGCATCACGGAGGACGGTGGTACAATTTGCTATGTACTCCCTCACCATCTTTTTACAGTGCTCCCTCCAACTCAGCCTTGACTGGGGAGTGGTGACACAGTCTTGCTGGGGAGCCATAAAACTGGCAAAGGTCTTGGAGAGTGTTCCCCTGCTTGCGCTGGACATGTTGCCTGATCCCCGTGCCTCCCCTGCTAGTTGGCCCTCTGAACTGCGTCTTCTGCCACTAGCGCTGTCAGATGGGAACTTTAGCATCACTTTTTTCCACCAGGGCCCTGTGGTATTGCCACACTCTCGTACCCCTTTTTTCTTCGTGAATGAGAGTGGAAAGGTTATCCTTATACCATGGGTCGAGAGGAGTGTACACCCAGTAATCCATGTTGGACAGAATGCGTCTAACGCGAGGGTCACGGGAAAGGCAAATCAACATGAAGTCAGCCATGTGTGCCAGGGTCCCAGTATGCAACACATTGCTGTCCTCACTAGGAGGATGACTTTCAGGATCCTCCTCTTCTTCAGCCCATACACGCTGAACTGAAGAGAGACAAGCAGCATGGGTACCCTTTGCAGTGTGCCCATCAGTCTCTTCCCCCTCCTCCTCCTCCCTCTCCCCCTCTTCCTCCTCCTCCAAAACGCGCTGAGATATAGACATGAGGGTGGTCTGGCTATCAAGGGTCATACTGTCATCCCCCATCCCCTGTTCCAAATGCAAAGCGTCGGCCTTTATGGTTAGCAGCGAACTTCTTAGTAGGCAAAGCAGCGGGATGGTAACGCTAATTATGGCTGCATCGCTGCTCACCATTTGGGTAGACTCCTCAAAGTTTCCAAGGACCTGGCAGATGTCTGCCATCCATGCCCACTGCTCAGTAAAGAATTGAGCCTACCACTGACTACCACTTTGCCACCCATGTTGCAGCTGGCATTCCACTATTGCTCTATGCTGCTAGTACAGCCTGGCCAACCTGTGCAGAGTAGAATTCCAGCGTGTGGGCACGTCGCACAGCAGTTTGTGCTCTGGCAGCTGAAACCGATGTTGCAGGGTCCTCAAGGTGGCAGCGTCCATGGTGGACTTGAGGAAATGTGCGCAGACATGGCACACTTTGCCGAGCAGGTCAGACAAGTGGGGGTACTTTTTCAGAAACCACTGAACCACCAGATTGAAGATATGGGCCAGGCATGGCACGTGTGTGAGGCTGCTGAGCTGCAGAGCCGCCACCAGGTTACAGCCGTTGTCACACACGACCATGCCAGATTGGAGGCTCAGCGGCAAAAGCCAGAGGCCAGTCTGCTCTGTCAGACCCTGCAACAGCTCGGGGGCCGTGTGCCTCTTGTCACCTAAGCTGATTAGTTTCAGCAAGGCTTGCTGACGCTTGCCCACTGCTGTGCCGCTGTGCCATGCGCTACCTACTGCTGGTGACGTGCTCACACTTTGTAATTGAGAGGTAGAGGTGGCGGAGGAGGAGGAGGAGGAGGAGGAGGAGGGGGTTTGGAGGAGGTGGCATAAAATGCCGCAGATACCAGCACCGAGGTAGGACCCGCTATTCTGGGTGTGGGTAGGATGTCAGTGGTCCCAGGCTCTGACTCAGTCCCAGCCTCCACCAAGTTCACCCAATGTGCCGTCAGGGAGATATAGTGTCCCTGCCCGCCAGTACTTGTCCACATGTCTGTGGTTAAGTGGACCTTCCCAGTAACTGCGTTGGTGAGGGCATGATTTATGTTGCGGGAGACGTGCTGATGTAGGGCGGGGACGGCACATCGGGAAAAATAGTGACCAAGTAGCGCGGGACTGCCACTGCCATCATGTTTTTGAAAGCTTCCGTTTCCACAAGCCTGTATGGTAGCATCTCCAGGCTTATTAATTTGGCAATGTGCACGTTTAAAGCTTGTGCATGCGGGTGGGTGGCAGCGTATTTCCACTTTAGCTCCAATGCTTGTGTTAGTGACAGCTGAACGCTGCGCTGAGAGACATTGCTGGCTGGAGTGGAGGACCATGGAAGTGAGGGTGTGGGCGTTGGCCGGGAGGCGCTTGTGCCTGTGTCCTGAGAGGGGGGTTGGATCTGAGTGGCAGGTTGGGGCACGGGGGAAGAGGCAGGGGTGCGACCCGGAGGCGGTGAACGGCCTTCGTCCCACCTTGTGGGGTACTTGGCCATCATATGCCTGTGCATGCTGGTGAGGCTGGTAGTGGTGGCTCCACGGCTGATCTTGGTGCGACACAGGTTGCACACCACAGTTCGTCGGTCGTCTGCTCTCTCACTGAAAAACATCCACACCTTTGAACACCTAGCCCTCTGCATGGAGACGTGCCTCGAGGAGGTGCTTTGGGAAACAGTTGAGAGATTCTTTGCTCTGGCCCTGCCTCTACCCCTGGCCACGTCACTGCCTCTTCCAACCTGTCCTGTTGCTGCACTTGCCTCCCCCTCTGAAGCCCTGTCCTCAGTAGGCTTAACAAACCAGGTGTGGTCAGTCACCTTATCGTACAGCTGCTCTTCCTCCGAATCCTCTGTGCGCTCCTCGCTCAGACTTACTGCCCTTACTACTACCTCACTGACAGACAACTGTGTGGACTGCGTAGAAGACTGGGTGGTCGATACATTGCTGGATGCATTTTCTGCCATCCACGACAGCACCTGCTCGCACTGCTCTGTTTGTAGTAAAGGTCTACCATGCGGACCCGCAAATTGTGATATGAATCTGGGGAGCCCAGAAGCTTGCCTCTCTCCTAATCCCTCAGCAGCTGTCTCTTATTCACCCCGCCCAGGAACTCGGCCTGTGCCCACACCCTCACCTGAACGCCCGCGTCCACGCCCCTTACACCTACTCCTCATCATGGCGGATTAAGGATAGAGCCGAACCCAAATAAATTACCCCACTGGACAGCTCTGACAACTGTGGCTAATTCACTGCACATAGAGACTTGTAGATAGCGGAGGCTCTATGCTGTGACTTGAAAAAATTAACCCGCTGTCTTGCACTGATACCTAGGGGTAATTTACCGCTCACAGAGACTTGTAGATAAGAGAGGCTGTATGGAGTTGGAGCAGACTCTAAAGCCAGTGGATAGTGCTGGTAACTGAGGATATCTCAACCCCACCAAGGGATAGGGTATTGTTAGATCCTCTGCACAGCGGCAGAGCTGAAATAGTTTGCAGTGGCCCAGGAAATATTACAGTACTGTTTAGCGGTGAGACCTCTGTCTAATGCACTGCAGACTGAGAATAGTATAACTGAAATACTTTGCCGTAGCCTAGGAAACATTAGAGTGCTGTTTAACGGTGAGACCTCAGTATAATGCACTGCAGGCTGAGAACGCTATAAGTGAAAGGCTGTGATCAGGCCTAGATGTGTAATAAAAAAATTGGTGCACTACTGCTTCTAGCCAGCCACAACTATAATGCACATGGTGAGAAGTAGCTCTAAAAAGGACCGTTGGGGTTCTTGTAGAGAGGATCACGACTGTAAAACTTTCCCTATATAAGCATCTCTGTTCCTAAACTCTGGGTAATGCACTGCACACACAGAACAGTATAGCTGAAATGGCCTGCACAGCCCTAGATGCTTAAAAAAAAATAAAAAAAATGGTGCACTACTGCTCCCAGCCAGCCACAACAGTAATGCACACGATGAGGAGTAGCCCTAAGAAGGACCGTTGGGGTTCTTGAAGACAGGATCCTACGCTAACACTTTCCCTGTATAAGCCTCAGCACTTTCCCTAACCACTGCCAGCATGCGTCTGAGGTGAGCCGCGGGCGGGACCAGTTTAAGTACTCGGCAGTCACCTGATCGGCCCAACCACTCACTGCTGTTGGCCGGCAGAAGGCTGGCACATCACAGCAGGAAATGGTATTGCCTTCCCCGCATGTTTATTGGCTAGATAAATGGCGTTAAACATGCAATTGACTCGAGTACCGCGTGGTGTTCGACTCGAGTAACGAGCATCTCGAGTACCCTAATGCTCGAACGAGCATCAAGCTCGGACGAGTGCGCGCGCTCATCTCTAATCTTCAGTGGTGAATTTCACATGTTCAATGACATTTTATACAGCATAATCTTTACATTTTGATGTTCTGTAAGATTTAAATTTGTTTTTATAAATGAAAGAAATTTTTATTAGTTTAAAAAAGTGCCTTCAAAATATAACATTTTGAATTGAATTCTGTAACTGGTCAGAAAAACTGCCCATTAATCTTAGGATTTTTACACTTTCTAGTCTAAGATGCAGAGAGTAACATGCAGAAAAATTCTGTGTAAAAGAAGCAGGTCATGATTTGTCTCTTTCCTAGTGACCTTACTTTGTATTATACTGCTGGGCTCTACTGTTAAGGAAAGGGCAACATCAGCCTCTTCACATTCAATATGTTCCATCTGTTGCAGTTATTAGAAACGCAATGACCAAGATTGTGCTCAGAGAATTGTGTCCTACAGTGAACATGCCATCTGAGCTTCTAACATAGACCCCCTGAGGCTTTAACAGCCTTTAAAGATAGTTTAGAACATAAAGGGCAACACCTACCAGACACACCACCATATGTGGTCCTGCTCTCTCTTCCAACTGCAGGCCATGGTGTTCCGTCTGCTTTCAGTCCCATCAGCCCTGAGACAGTATTAGTTGCAGTAACACCATCTGCACCACCTATAAAACAGAACGTTTAAGTTGAACCCATTAATATCACATAAGGGGAAGTAATTTTTTTCTTCTTTGCTAATAGAAGAATACACTGATATGTTCAGTCTAACTATTCCACTTAATATATATTTTATTCCAAAAATATGATACAAATGTTTATTACTATTACTAATACAATTAATCACATTATTTGCATATACAGTAGCTTCAGATTTTGCAAATTCTGTTTAAAATATGCATAAAAGATTATTTTTAATTTTTAAATATATTAAAACCATGTCCACGAAAACTACCATTTATGTTAATGCAAGTGACATACTGTGAAAAGAATCTGAGATTCTTCTTCCAGAGACAGTATTACAGACCAGTTTATACTGTGAGGAATCACAGGAAGACCACCATTAAAACTATCTTTAACACCAAACAGCTAAAAATCAACACAAGCTATACGAAGAATTATACCTAATGGTTAACCTTCAAATGAAGCATCTCTTCAGACAAGCAGTTGGAAATATGCAATGGAAAAACACTTCCTACTAAAGCCCTAAAATCAAAACCCTGGTTGTCAAAGGAACAGCTGCCTGGAAAAGTGAGATTTCAGCCAGAACCTCCTAAAAGTCCCCTATTATAAACTATCATGATGAAAAAAGCAAAATAGATCAAACAGTGGTAGCAGGAAAAGCAACAGAGGCAATTGAATGGTGATGGTGCTCAATATAACAATAACATTCAATGAAAACAATAACCATTAGGGGGTCAGTCCTGACAAACCAACCCGATCAGCTTCTACGAGGAGGTAAGTTCTAGACTGGATGGGGGAGAGTCACCGGATCTTGTGTATCTTAACTTTTCCAAAGTTTTTGATATTGTACCGCATAAAAAGTTGGCATATAAAATGAGAATGCTTGGTCTGGGCGAGAGTGGAAGTGGGTAAGTAACTACCTACTGTATGTACAGGAACCCTCAGGCTGTTCACACCCAAAACTTTGAAGAGTCTCTACAGTCTTCTCTGTCCTCTATTTCTCTCCTGCTCCAACCTGGCTGCCACACATTACAACATCACCCTCAAACATGCCCTGGATGAAGCTGCACCCCCCTATGACACAAGCCATCGGATGCAGATCGCGGCAACCTCAAACGCACTTCATCCGGCGGTGCTCTAGGCTTGCTGAACAGCTCTGGAGAAAGTCACAAATGTCCGCAGAATCTTTCCACTTCAAATTCATGCTCAGAACCTACAATCTAGCCCTCCACCATGACAAACAAGTCTAGCTCACCTCTCATCTCCTCACTATCTTCCAAGCAACTCTTTGACACTTTGCACTCCTCTCTCAGCCCTAAACTGCAGCCCCCTATGCTCAGATCTCAGTGCCGAAGAGTTGACTGTTTATTTCAAAAAGAAAATTGGCAACTACCGACAGTAAATAACCTCCCAATCCCAGAATAGCCCAGACCATATTCTCTTCAGTACTGCATCAAGCTCTTGCTTACACTCTGTACTCAGTTCAATGACAGAGGAAAAAGTCTTCAGATTGCTTAGCCCTGCTTGCCCCAGCACCTGTACTAGCGACCCTTTGCCTTCACACTTCCTCTGGTTCCTCTCACCAGTCATCATCTCCCACCTCCCCACCAAATTCAACCTTTCTGTGACCTCTGCCATTTTTCCCTCCTCATTCAAACATGCTATCATATCCCCACTGCTAAAGAAACCGATTCTTGACTCGACTGATGCTGCCAACTACCGATCCATCTCAAATCTCCCCTTCGTCTCCAAACTATTAGAATGCCTGGTTTAATCCCGCTTTATAAGCCATTTCTCAGAAGCTCACTTCTTGACCCTCTACAGTCTGGCTTCCGCCCTCTACACTCGACAGAAACTGCCATTACAAAAGTGTCAAATCACCTCCTGATGGTCAAATCAACGACTACTCCTTTCTGATCTTTCTCAACCTCTATGCAGCATTTGACACTGTTGACCACAAACTCCTCCTCAATATGCTTCACTCCATCAGCCTAAAGGACACTGCTCTTTCCTGATTCACCTCCTACCTATCTGATTGCTCATTCAGCATATCCTTTGCAGGGTCTACCTCCCCTCCTCTTCCCCTTGCTATTGGGGTCCCCCAGGGTTCGGTCCTCGGCCCCCTCCTCTTCTCCAGCTACACAACCCCTACTGGAGAAACCATCAGGAGATTTGCATTTCAGTACCATCTGTATGCTGATAACACCCAGTTATACATCCATTCCCGTGACATCACTGCACCATTCCTCCAGAACGCCACCGACTGTCTGTTCACTGTCTCTAACACTATGTCCTCTCTCTACCCAAAACTGAACCTCTCAAAACCTGTCCATCTTGTGTTTCCGCCCTCTGCTAACTGACCACATCCTGACATCTCCATCTCAGTGTGTGGCAGAACCCTAAACTCCCAGACAGCACACCCACTGTCTTGGAGTTACATTCGACTCAGATCTCTCCTTTCCCCCTACATCCAATCTCTCACCTGAACATGTCACCTGCTTCTCAAGAACATTACAAAAATCTGCCCCTTTCTCACCGTTGACTTGCTAAAAACACCCACTGTTGCCCTCATCCACTCTTCGCTTGATTATTGCAACTTGCTCACTTCTTATTGGCCTTCCCTGCACCACTCTCTCCCCTCTCCAATCCATCCTGAATGCAGCACCCAGGCTCATCTACCTGTCCAGCCGTTACTTGGACTGAAGCTTAACTGGAGCAACCAGTGTCAGGCAGCTGCTGCCAAGGCAAATAGGATCATGGGGTACATCAAGTGTTCTAAAGGCACATAACATGATCATTGTTCTTTCTCTTTCAAAGTCACTGGCTAGATCACACATGGAATATTGTGTACAGTTGTGGGCACGGGTGCTCAGGAAGGATATATCAGAGCTTGAGCAGGTAAAAAGGCCAACTAAAGTAATAAACAGAATGGATAGACTACGGTACCCAGAGAGGTTATCAAAATTGGGATTATTTTAGTTTAGAAAAAACAAAACAGCTGAGGGGTGACCTAATAACTATGTATAAATATATCAAGTGACAATACAGAGATCTCTCCCATCATCTATTTATACCCAGGACTGTGACTGTAACTATAACAAAGGGGCATCCTCTACGTCTGGAGAAAAGATGGCTTTCTACACCGACAAAGAATGTGGTTCTTTACTGTAATAGCAACAAGACTATGGAAATCTTGGCCTGAGCATAAAAGAGTTCAAGAGGGGCCTGGACGTCTTTTCTGAGTGATACAATATTATATGTTACAATTATTAATGACTTCAAAAAGGTTGTTGATCCAGGGATTATTCCAATTGGCAGACAGGAGCAGGAAGGATTTTTTTTCCCTTAACCCCTTGAGTGGCACGCCCGGAAAATCTCCGTGGCTTGCTGCACGGACCATGCAGTTAAACCCCGGAAGGCTTCCGTGGACAGCTCCAGTGCTGAAATGTACTGAGCACTGAGATGTCCGCTGAATTTCTGGGGTTTTTACTGCATGGGGAGTAAAAGGGACTCCCTGCAGGAAGTAAATAATCCCCTCGCACAGCTGTCACAGTTGTGACAGCTGTGGGATGGGACCGCATAGCACTCCTATTGATTTCAATGGAGCCGCCGCTGCCGGCAGCCCCGTTGAAGGCAATAGGAAGCTGGCTGACCCACAGTGATTTTCTGGGAAGGACTTAAAATATAAGCCCTTCCCATAAAATCATTTCTATCAAGTGTAAAGAATAAAATAAAATATATACTTACCACTCTGTGCTGCCGGGGCTCAGGCGCGTGTCTCCGCTCAGATCCCGGTACTGTCATCATGATCTTTCAGCTGGAGAACATAATCAAACTGCCGGGAGGGGACCGCATAGCACTCCTATTGACTTCAATGCAGCCGCTCTGTGCTGCCGGGGCTCAGGCGCGTGTCTCCGCTCACGTCCCTGTACTGTCATCATGCTCCTTCTTGAATTCTATGAATAGACCGAGCGCTGCGTGTGATTGGCTGAGCGCTACGCGGTCCCATCCCGGCAGTTTGATTATGTTCTTTCAGCAGGCGGGGATTTTAAATCCCCGCCAGCTGAAAGATCATGATGACAGTACCGGGATCTGAGCGGAGACACGCGCCTGAGCCCCGGCAGCACAGAGCGGTAAGTCTGTATTTTATTTTATTTTCCAAAATTGTTATAATCTATTCTTTCTTTGCAAAAAAATATTGCAAAGCGATTGTTCTGTTCCTAAATAAATACTTGCGTGAGAAAATTGCATTGTTGACTTATTTAAAAAACCTGCCCTCTGAGGCACGACATGGTAACAGTAAACCTGCCACTCAAGGGGTTAAACGGGAAAAATTGGATTCTACGTCATTGGTTTTTTTTTGCCTTCCTCTGGATAAACATTGGGGGGTAATAGGTGGAACTGGATAGACATATGTCTTTTTCTGGCCTTACATATTATGTCACTATGTTAATAGGGAATTTATAGGAGGTTTCATCTGGAATTGCACTTTTCAGGGCAGCTATTTCATTGACAGCAACGATTGTGATTTTGGGGCTTTGGTAGGGAGAGTTTTCTCCATCACCTACCCCTAACTACCTGTTTGACAAGTTTGTTATTAGGTATAGTTTGCTCATATAGCTTGTGGGGATCTTTATCTTTTTTTAGATTAAAGGTTGTTTTATTGCTGGTTTTATTGTGTTTCCTTATTTCTTGACTTCCATTTACATAATACCTCCTGATGGTAGTACAGTCAGCCTGTGGTTTTCCAGTTTATACTGTAGCAAGAAGAAAAAAAATCAATACATCTTATGCCTTCCTCGGTCTTCCATTTAGGTTAGAAAATCTTGTTCACCATTGTATATTTTTATACAAATCCTAGTGATATGTAAAGAAAATTCTAGTAAATTCTTTTTCATTGACTAATATTGAATATTCAGCGTCATTATATATTACATTAGGATGCAGAATTCAAAGATGTAGGTCTGTATAAGTCTTCTACCTACAATAGATGCATCATGGCCCCTTTTACAAACATGTAATGGAAAGAGATATGTGTTTACTAAATTAAGGATTCTGTCCAACTTGTTATATTTTTAATGGCTGCAAATGTTCTTAAGCAAACAAAATGAAACACTACTCACCTCTTATTTCCTCAGCTTTCTAATTCTGAAACCAGTTGATTTTCAGTTTTCACCAAAGCTAGTTTTACTCTTGGCACCAACATCCTACTATCCTATATTAGACTATTTAAATCAGATCTCCCAAGTTGGTTGGTTGCATCTATAAAAATAGGTTAAATTTATAAAATATGTACAAAGGCCCCTAACTATCCCATCATTTATAATACTAGCCTACTCATATAGTGTAGAGGGAAGGGGGCATAGCCTGAACGCAGAGAGACATGGATCTCACCACAGCACACAATCTATCATTCCTGCAGCTTTAGGCATGTCATATGATGGGCAAAGCCAAGGACAAATTGGTAGAACCATCAGACATACCCAGAACCATCAAAAACCATGCAGACTTGAACAATCTACGGGAGGCAGCTCCAAAATTGTGGAGGATGGTGCCCCTAACCCATGGAGGAATAGAGGACTCTGATTTAGACACTATGACCAAAGAACCTGCTACCATGGTAATTTTTAAGGGCCTTCTCCACAAAACACCAATGTAGGCCCTAAAGCCTGTAATGTTGGGGCTGGCTGAAATTAAAGTGGTAGTGCAAAACAATGGCTATCAAATAGGACTGGAAAATACCTGCATAGCACTCTCTAGTCAAAGCCAGAGGCCCTCTCCTCCAGCGTCGCCCTCCATGTTGACCAGATCAACAAAGTACATACCCATTTGGAAGACCAGGAGAACCACAGTCAGAGGAGGAATGTGAATGCATGCATTAAGGGATTTCCAGATTCATAGACAAATGAAGAACTCCCTAAATTTGCCCTGGAATTCTTTAACGAACTGCTGAATAGCGAAATTGCAGATAAAATCTTTAAAGAGAGAATCCATAGGGCCCTTTACCCCAAACAAGGCAAACACTCTTGTGACATAATATGTGGCTTGCATCCCTATGTTGATACTGCCACCATTCTGGATGCAGCCCACAACAAAACATAAGTCACTTATGATGGCTCAGCCTTGGGTAGTTATCAAGATATCTCCCTGAATACCTTAGAAAAAGCAGGTTAATAAGAGGACTGCTTGAGAAACTGAAAAATGATAATTTGCAATATTCCTGGCTATTTCTCTTCGGCTGCAGGATTTAGATAAAATCTGGCCCATTTGTGAACTGGACCCAACAGCAATACCTTCCTGGCTCCCAATGGCCAGAATGCCTGCCATGCTCATGCTCCCCAGAGCAGAATTGCGGCAGATTGCTTCTCACTATAAATCACCAAAAAGCAAGAAGACACCTCCAAATAATCCTCCAGCTGTCTTCTAAACTGTCCACTGCTGTAAGCCAGCTTTTCTCTTTGTTGTGAGTATGCAGCATATGCTGTTTTATTCTTCAGTTTTGCTCAATGGTTTCATGTATTTATTTGTACAAGCCCTTAATATTCTGTTTCAGTTACATATGCCACTTTCACAGACTTCACTGTTCCTATAGTGATCTATCCAGATTTAGCAACCTCAGGCAATGGACTTTGGGCTTGCTTTTAGCACACTAACCTTTTTCTTTAAAGTGTTTCAGCTTTACTTCCACAGGAATGCATGTTTTTTTCTATGTGTACTCTAATAATCAGGACTAAATTACCTCTTACACATGTATTCCCTTAGCTGCCTGTTGTCATGCTGGCAGCTTCTTGCATTTCCACTATGAGCAGGGACTTCTACATATATGCCCCAAATATTGGACAAACCTCAGGGCTTATCAAAAAATTAGGAGACTTGAAATTGATCACCAGAGGCTCTATTATCATAGGCTCTGACCTAAACATCACTCTGAACAGAGATGTAGCTAAAATAAAAAGCTCTCTACAAGAATGAGACTTGATAGACCTCTGGAGATCTCACAACCCCTTAGCAAAGCATTTCTCCTTCTATTCCAACAGATACTAGTCTTTCCAAAAATTAGACTATGTTGCTTTCTTTCTTACATAAAGTTAGCTAAATTGACTGTATTGCCATATCTGATCATGCGTCAATATATTTGACCATTTCTTTAGAGCAGCTACCATGCAGAGAATGAAGGAAGAAATTAAATGAGTCTCTTTTAGATAATAAAGCACACTGCAACCGCATAAAAAACATACCTGAGAGCTTTTTTCAGGCTAAGGCCTCGTTCAGACGAGCATGCATTTGCACGCACGTATGTGCACACAAATCCGCGCGTCCATGGACATGCCAAAAGACAGGTAAATGCAGGTTCGTGCCTATTGCCTCCAATGGGGCTGCCGCTGCTGCCAGCAACCCCATTAAAAGCAATGGGCTGCCGGCAACCCCTGCAGTGATTTTTCAGGGAAGGGCTTTAAATATAAGCCCTTCCCTAAAATCATCCCTGGCTTGTGTATAAAATAAAAAAATATATATACTCACCTCTTCGCCGCTGTCAGAGCTCAGGCGTGTCTAGTGGCTTGATCTCCCAGCAGTGTAGTGAAGTTCCTTCAGCAGGCGGGGATTTAAAATCCCCTCCTGCTGAAAGGGCTGTATTTGATTGGCTGAGAGCTCACCAAATCACAGGCAGTGCTCAGCCACTCACTGAATGACAACTGAGCGCTGCCTGTGATTGGTCATAGCGCTCAGCGAATCACAGGCAGCACTTGGCCATTCATTGAACTTGGCCAGGGACCAAGCAAAGAAGACGTGCCTGAGCCCTGACAGCAGCAGAGAGGTAAGAATATAATTCTTTTTATTTCTTACATAAGCTAGAGATGATTTTTAGGGAATTATATTTAAAGCCCTTCCCTGAAAATTACTGCAGTGGTTGCCTGCATCGCATTGCTTTCAATGGGGCCGCATTGTGATCCTCTGCCACAGCTGTCACAGCTGTGACTTGCTCCCCGCTGAATGAGCCCTGACAGTAAAGGAAATCAAAGGCATCCTCTTGTGTGGGAAACACAAAAATCTTACATTAGAGGAATTTTTATTAAACTAGGCTCGAACATTAAAAAAAAGATTTTGTGTGGGCTATGCATGGCTGGCTTCCATTGAGGTCAATGGAAGCCATCTGTCCTTCGGCCATTCTGCAATAATCATTGCAGAATGGCCATAGAAGCTGCATTATTGCCGCAACGATGGTGCTGCGTGCTTTTAATTGCGTATGTACTGGCAGTTCCTGCACAGACGGCTTCCATTGAAGTCAATGAAAGCTGTCTGACGTGTAGCCCTTCCACAATTGACATTGTGGACAGGCTGTGGATTCCACAGGAAAGTCAGGAGTTTAAAAAAAAATGCGTACTGTACATGTCCGACGGCGAGCAATGCGGACCATCTGCAGTAAAGAAAAACAAGAAGATAGCAGGTATGTGCAGATGCCAGCCGGGCACAGGGTCAAATTCTGCTGCGGGCTCCTGCTGAAGAATCTGACCCACCTGTGTGCATGCGGCCTTCCTCACACTTTTTTTTACAATAGTTTACTGCCGGGCATCTTCCTACTATAGCAAGCACAAGAAGTTCACATTATCTTGATTTCCAAAGAAAGCAAGGACCCCATGCCTGCAGCAGCTACAGATCAATCTTATTGCTTAACCTTGATTTGAAGATCTGGGCCAAGCTGGTCGCATGTAGGATGTGCAAGTTCATTTCATCTCTGGTGGGGGCCGAACAATCTGGTTTTATGCTAGAGAGAGAGGGAAAAGATGATTCCTCCTGGATCCTCCATGCCATCCAACTTTCGCATAAACACAAACTGCACCTGGTTCTTCTCAGCATTGATGCTGAGAAGGCCTTTGATAAAGTGAACGGGGCCTTTATGGAAACGTTTTGAAAAGATTTAATTTTCCTGACCCTTTTATTCATATTATCCTCTCACTCTACTTGAAGCCCAAGGTCAAGCTTGATATCAATGGCGCACTCTTTGAGGCCCTTGAACTTACAAATGGAACAAGACAAGGCTATCCTCTAACTCTCCATCTCTCTTTAACCATGGAAACCTTGCTAAAATAGGCCAGACAAGACCAGGAGATCAGGGGAATCAAAATAGGTTCATCAGAATTACAGGTCACTGCTTTTGAAGATGATCTGCTACTCCTAATCACTAGCACTACATAATGTCTTCCTTTCATTACTGCTATCCTCCCAGAATTTGGCACCATATCTAACCTGAAAGTCAATTTTAATAAATTAGAAATATTAAACATCTCCCTCTCCAAGACCAAAGTCATGAAAACAAAATAGGTATCCCCTCTCCCATGGGCTACTCACTCTCTTAAATATATGGGATTTCATGTCTAATAAACTAGAGGATGTTTGCCAACTAAATGTGATTGTTCTCAGCAAGAGAGATCACGTAATCTCGTAGATATGATACCCTTTAATGGCTAACAAAAATACATGATGTAATAGCGAGCTTGCAAGCCTCTCGAGCTCTTCGTCAGGCTGAAGGCATTTTGCTCTACTGGCTAACATGGTACCAAACCTTTGTTTTCATTTTACCAACTAAATGACATTCCCCTTTTATCAGAGATTAAAACTCCACTGAGTTCTTATGACTATACAAACATATGCTATGCCTAAAATCCTCTATATAATGCAGATGGTCCCAATCTGCCTTTCCCAGCTTTCTTTAAGTCACTAAGATTCCTCTTCACAAGCTTTCTCTGAAGAGCAAGTGACCATGCCTAGCACATAATGTCCTAACACAAAGAAGATCATGTGAAGAAATTATTACAAGACTATACATTTACAGTTTTGTCTGGAAATGACTGGTCCATGTAAAAACTCTGGTATGGTCATTTTGGCCTCCCAAACATCCGGTACTTCCTTCCATGAACACCTTTGGCTCCCTAATACAAGAAAACAGGGACTTACTAGACCCCCCCTGATGAGAGAAATTTTTGAGGTATGGAAATGCTTCCAACCAATTTTAACTCCTTCCCCCTCCCTATTATGCTTGATGATTTGTTACCAATGCTAAACAGTCCACAGGAGCTCAACTACTCCAATCTCTAGAATAGGCTAAATGAGTTCTCTATTTATAATATTCTAGGCTCCATCCAAGACTACTCTGATCTAAAGAACCTATTGGCCAAACAAGTCCTCTCTCCTTTTTGCATTATTCGCATTTCAAAACTGTGTGCTCTAAATGTATTACTTGTCAATCCTCTCTTCAACCCATGTCAGAGCTCAGCCAGATCCCTTACTACAAGGAAAATCTGTAAATTTGTCACTAGTTTGTCAACACAGTGACAATTGTCAAGCTTATGCATTTGATATCCTCGGTGAAGCAGCTGAGAATTACTCTTTCCAACCAAGTGATCAAACAGATTCTTTAGCACTCACATGGTTTTTCTACCTGTGTTAGATTACAGGAAAAGCAATATAAACTTTTTTTCGAGGCGGTACTGCTCCAGCAAATACCTACCTACGAATCAGAATCTAATAAATGCTGGAGGTGTAACTTGATGATAGAATCTCTTTCACATATTTGGTGGCATTGCCCACTGATATGCTTCTACTGGAACAAGTGGAACCTATTTTAAAGAAAGTTTCTTCTCCAATTTTTTCACACACCTTGGACATGATAGGTCTAGCAAGGCCTAGCATGAACTACAGTCCATCAAAACAGAATTGATGCATGCTTTTAATAGCAGCAGTCAAATTATTAGTCTTTGTCCTGGATGAGTACCACTCCTCTGAGATTTTCCAAGTGTTGCCAAAGTAAATCAAATCAAACAATTTGAAGAGCAAATGGTCATTTATGAAGGCAGCTCATTATCGCTCAAATTCATTCAAATGATCAAATTTGAATTATATCCGTGCAGTGTAAATGCAAAACAATTGCGCAGTATTTGTTCACAGTTCATTACCGCTAACATTCAGTCGGCATAAAGACTTTCGCGCTGAGCGAGAAGCCTACGATCAAGCGGAGAACTCTGCCTGTATAAATGCTCTGCATGAGCACTAACAACCTTAGCGATGACATTAGCGCTTGTGCAGTCATTTACCCAACTGTCGTCCCGTGTAAAAGAGCCATTAGTGAGCTGGCCTAACAGAAGGCATAATTAATTTGATAAATTGTGGGCACCTTGGTTGGACTTTTGTTAACACTGTTACTATGCTACTTTTCCCAGAGGCTGTTATGCGCTTAGTGCATTCATGACTGAGTATCTACCATTCATAAATCACCTTTGATTTATATGCTTTATTTTTGGAAACTCCTAGCCTCTTACAATTCCCCCTCCCCAATTTCTTCTGATATTCTTGTCATTAGATAAGTTTTAAGGTTACTGTTAGAGATGAGCGAGCATACTCGCTAAGGACAATTGCTCGATCGAGCATTGTCCTTAGCGAGTATCTTCCCGCTCGGGAGAAAAGGTTCGGCTGCCGGCGCGGGTGATAGGTGAGTTGCGGCAGTCAGCAGGGAGGAGCGGGGGGGGGGGGAGAGGGAGAGAGAGATCTCCCCTCCGTTCCTCCCCGCTCTCCCCCGCAGCTCCTTGCCCGCCGCCGGCAGCCGAATCTTTGCGGCCGAGCGGGCAGGTACTCGCTAAGGGCAATGCTCGATCGAGCGATTTCCCTTAGCGAGTATGCTCGCTCATCACTAGTTACTGTACAGAAGGCTTTAAGTTGTGCTACCTGTACTTTATAAGAGATGTCCTTTACAAGTTCATTGTATTGTGTATTGTATTGCGCTTTGTTCTTAACTCAATAAAAATAGAATTTGCCAAAAAATGGTACAGAGGGACCTTTTGGTCCCCTAAAACTCGAGGGGTTGGATGTGGCCACATAATCTACATCCACTATAGTTCCACTATTGTTTAAGGGTTGTTGTTTTAATTGCCTGATTGTATACATTACAGTAGGAATGTTTGTTTAACTTTGTGCTTTTTTATCATTTCATCTGTTTCAGTGTAGACTACAATTCTGTTGATAATGAAGATTAATGGTTTATGTAGAAAAACAAATACACAGATATCAAAAACATAAATTCCAGCATACAGCGGCTATCCGAATTTTATTACAGTTCAACAAATTAAAAAGAAAAAAGCAAAATTATATGGTTACTTTATTTATGGGATAAAAATTCAATATTTTATTAATTTAATAACCTCTTAATAAAAGTTATGTTTCTTAATTTCTTTACCTTGGGACTGAAATTTCTATAGCAAACAGCGTTAACATAAATTCTCATTATCACTTTTTCAGACTGTCTTTGGACATGATATTTCACATATCCATTACATAGTGTCAGATTTTTTTTGTTACCTTCATGTGCAGCCATTGCAATCTGCACAACATCTGTGACGTTCGGGGTCAGCTTGGCAAAGAATGGAATTTTGACAGCTTGTCTTACCCAGCGGCAGATGTTGCGCACCAGTTCTGGATCCTGTTCAAATAGGTCAGATATGGAAAAGAAAAATTAGTAATTTGTCTAATCTAATGAAAACATGGAGCAATGAAGGAAACAGAAAATCATCAACAGAGCTATTCTTCTAAACCAGTTAAATCAATAATTTAACTGCACCCATTGAAACAAGCAGTGCAGATGCATTGTACGCTTGTAATGTAATATAGTTCTTAAGAAATATCTAAATGAATACAAATGTAATTAACACAGGAGGAACAAATCAGCCTGCACTGAACAGCAAAAGGCAAGGTTTACTGGAAATGATTTGTTAATACATTCATTGCCAATGTGATGGTGAAATGCCTCATACTGAACTACCATCTTAAAGGAATGTGTCATCGGAAAATAACTTATTGTGTAATCTAAATCTTTATATTAACCCCTTAGTGACGAAGCCTGTTTGCGCCTTAGTGACGGAGCCAAATTTTGGAAATCTGACATGCGTCGTTCAACGTAGCATAACTCCATAAAGGCTTTACATATCCAAGTGATTCTGACCTTGTTTTTTCGCCACATGTTGTACTTCATTTAGGTTGTAAAAAGAGACCGATATAATTTGTGTATATTTATTAAAAGTACCAATATTGGAAAAATTTTGAAAAAATTGTCATTTTTTCACATTTTCAACCATAATAGCTCAAATATGTCCAAACATACTGTACAAATTTTTGATAAGATACATATTTCCATCTCTTTACTTTATTCTGAATGCACACTTGAAAAACTTTTGTGTTTTTTTTAACCATTTAGAGGACGCACAAATTTAACATTACTTTTCAGCATTTTGAGGAACACTTTGTTTTCCTGCACCAAACCAAGTTTGCAAAGGCTCATAAGTGTCAGAATAATAGATACCCCCACAAATGACCCTATTTTAAAAACTACACCTCTTAATGTATTCACTGAGGGGTGTCATGAGTATTTTGACCCCACCAGTTTTTTTCAGGAATTAATTCAATTTAGAGGAGAAAAAATAAAATTTCATATTTTTGCAAATATGTCATTTTAAAGACATATTTTTTTCCTATAGAGCCCATGAAAATGAGGATTTACACACCAAAATGGATACTCCCGTTTCTCCCGTGTTCAGAAACATACCCATTGTGGCCCTAATCTTATGTATGGATGCACAACGGGACCCAAAATGAAAGGAGTAGTCGGTGTCTTTCAGAACATACATTTTGCTTGAAGGCGTTTTAGGCCCCATAGCACCTTTGCAGAGCTCTTGAGCGACCAAAACCAAAGAGAACCCCCACAAGTGACCCCATTTTGAAAACTAGACCCCTTAACGAATTTATCTAGGGGTGTACTGCCCATTTTGACCCCACAGTTTTTGAATGAATTCAAGCCAAGCAAAAGGAAAAAATTGTGATTTTCGTTTTTTTTTGTCAATTCTGTCATTTTAAAAACAGCTTTTATTGTGCAGCACACACATGAATGAAGCCTTGCCCCCCAAAATGGATACCCCCATTTCTCCCGTGTTCAGAAACATACCCATTGGGGCCCTAATCTTATGTCTGGATGCACAACGGTACCCAAAATGAAAGGAGTAGTCGGTGTCTTTCAGAACATAAATTTTGCTTGAAGGCGTTTTAGGACCCATAGCACTTTTGTAGAGCTCTTGAGCGGCCAAAACCAAAGAGAACTCCCACAAGTGACCCCATTTTGAAAACTAGACCCCTTATCGAATTTATCTAGGGGTGTACTGCCCATTTTGACCCCACAGTTTTTGAAAGAATTGAAGCACAGCAAAAGGAGAAAATTGTGATTTTCGTTTTTTTGGCAATTCTGTTATTTTAAAAACAGCTTTTTTTGTACAGCACACACATGAATAAAGACTTGCACACCAAAATAGATACCCCTGTTTTTCCCGTGTTCAGAGACATACCCATTGTGGCCCTAATCTTTTGTCTGGGTGCACAATGGGGCGCAAAATGAAAGGAGTAGTCGGTGGCTTTCAGAACAGAAATTTAGCATGAAGGTGATTTAGGCCCCATTGCCCACTTGTAGAGCCCTTGAGCGGCCAAAACGACAGAGAACCCCAACAAATGACCCCATTTTGAAAACTAGACCCCCTAACGAATTTATCTAGGGGTGTACTGAGTATTTTTACACTACAATTTTTGAATAAATCTAAGCAAACCAGTAGGAAAAAAAATTACAATTTTCATTTTTTTGGCAGTTGTATCAATTTAAAAACTGTTTTTTTTGTACAGCACACATAGGAATGAAGACTTTCACCCCAAAATGGATACCCCCGTTTGTCCCGTGTTCAGAACCATACCCTTTGTGGCCCTAATCTACTTAAAGGACACATGGCTAGGCCTATAATGGAAGGAGCACCCGTTGGATTTCAGGGTACAACGGAATAAATTCCAGGCCCCATTGTCCACTTGTAGAGCCATTGAGCGTCTAAAACGATAAAGAACCCCCACAAATGACCCCATTTTAAAAACTAGACCGCTTAACGAATTCATCTAGGGGTGTATTGCGTATTTTGACCCTACAATATTTGAATAAATCTAAGCAAAGCAGAAGGAAAAAATTACGATTTTCATTTTTTGGCAATTTTGTCAATTTAAAAACTGTTTTTTTTTTGTACAGTGTACATAGGAATGAAGACGTCCACCCCAAAATGGATACCCCCGTTTGTCCCGTGTTCAAAAACATACCCATTGTGGCCCTAATCTACTTACAGGACACATGGCTAGGCCCATAATGGAGGGAACACCCGTTGGATTGCAGGGCACAACTGAATAAATTACAGGCCCCATTGCCCACTTGTACGGAATAAAAATTGACACCTTAAAAAATATCCCCCCCCCCCTCCACACACACACCCCTATCCCTCCGCGCCCTTTTCGGCGTTCCCCAAATCTTAGATAAAAGTAATAATGTGAACTGTGTAATATTTCCAAAGACAGGGGTAATTACGGAGGCTGGTTGGGATGGGTACATGGGGCAATAAAACCGGGTATCCTCCCTCCTCTCATGCTTTTTGGGGGTATTTCGTGACCTCAGTGGCGGGTATGGGGTGTAAAAAGTGGCGCACTCTGAGTCTCCGTAAGCTTGATGAGGTGCGCCGGTCTCACACAGAAGGCGCTCAACAAGCTGCTCCTGGAACTGCAGGAAGGCGAACGTTCCCGGGGCTTCTTGTAAATTGCGTATTACAGGTAGCGGTCTGAATAACGCCGGGCTCACGCAGCCGTAGGTGGAATCTGCTTACGGAGGCCCGCAGCGGATCCCAGCTGTGAGCCCGGCTGTGACCCTGCGTACGGCCGCGTAATGTACTGCGCATAACTGCGTACTCACACAGGCGGAGATTCGCAGTACATCTTTTTTTTGTTTGTATTTCCCGCACCGTCGCTTAGCGATGATGCGGGTACCCGCAGCCCGTATACAAGGTAGTTGCGTATGAGCTGCAGGTATATCCGCGACCATGGAGCACAATGGGCTCTATATTGCGGATATCCGCGGTAAAATAGAACCTGCTGCGTTCTCTTTTCTGCGAGTGGATTACGCAATTCCGACCCACTAATATGAGCGGAATTGTGTAATCCAATGCAATTGATCTGCGTATTACCGAGGATCAGAAGCATGCGGAATCCGTAATTCCTATCCGGTCATGTGAGACCGGCCAAAGGTAGATCGCTACCTTTTTATCACGTGACCGGGGACCACCCAACGAGGCCACCCATCACTGCTCCATGCTCTCGGCGACCGTTGGTCGCTGGGAGCAAGGAGATTTTAAATTTCCTGGGCTCCCCGACTCCTGCGCATGTGTCCGGTGTTTTGCCGGCGGTCGCATGCGCAGAATCCGGGAACATTCACGGAAAAAGATTGCGTCGGGGTGCAAATACAGAGGCCTCCGGTAAAAAGTTTCATCTCCTCTCACCGATCGCATCGGTGAGGGGAGATGAACCTTCACCTTTTTTTTACTTTTACGTGATTGCCATTATCCATTGGATAATGGCGAACATGTGATCAGGAACCGCTCACCGCGGCCCCTGGTGAAATCTCCAGGCTCTCGGCTAAGTTTTGTAGCCAGGAGCAGGGAGATTTTAAATTACCACAGCTTTTGCGCATGCGCCTGCCATATTGGCGACGGGCGCGTGCGCAGAAGCTGGGGTAAGGTCTGCGGATAAATCCGCGGGCCTTAGGTACTTCACTTCATCCTCCCTCACAGATATGATCCGTAGGGGGAGATGAAACGCAAGTTTTTAAAACTTTTTAAAACTTTTTTAAACTTTTTTTTTTTTTTTACCCCTTTTTTTATTTTTATTCTTTAACTTTTTGCACTTTCTTTTTACTTTACATGATCACTGTCATCCATTGGATGACAGTGATCCTGTCCCTGGTGACATCCCTCTGCTCCGGGCTACACATGGCAGCCGGGAGCAGAGGAATTTTGAATTTCCCGGGGCTCGAGCCCCTCTGTGCACGCACCCGATGTCAATCATCGGGCGCGCATGCGCAGACTGGGATTTCGGGTCCCGGGACATCGGGACATCGCAGAGGACCGGGGTGAGTATTTTCACCTCCCCTCATGGATCGGATCCATGAGGGGAGGTGAAATTTTACTTTTTTTTTACTTTTTCAACTTTTTCGCAATCTCCGCTATCCAATGGATAGCGGCGATCGCGGGCCCGGGGACCGCTGTGACACCTCCTGGCTCCCGGCTACCTTCAGGAGCCAGGAGATTTTAAATTTGCCGGGGGCTCCCGGACTTCTGCGCATGCACGTGACGTCATCGTCTGGCGCGCAGAAGGCCGCCGGCGGGTCCGGGAGGACGAGATCTCCGTGGGACACCGCCGACAAGCCGGGTAAGTAATTTCAGCTGCCCTGGTGGATTCGATCCATCAGGGCAGCTGAATAACTAACTTTTTTGACAGTTTTATTTTCTTTTTTGCGATCGGCGCTATCAATCGGATAGCGCCGATCGCAATACCGGGGGGGACTGCCCGCATCCTGGGATGACAGCTCCATGCTGTCGGCTACCTGCGGGCACCGACAGCATGGAGCTGTCACGTCCTCAGACAAGTGGGCATTAATCCAAAGAGGACGCATAAAACTACGTCCTCTAGGATTAAAGCCCACTTACTGAGGACGTAGTTTCCCGATGGGGCAGTCGTTAAGGGGTTAAACATCTCTTTTTTATGATTTTGATGATTTTTGAAATTTTAAACTTCACAATGTACACTTAAAAGAATCCTAATATCTTGCCACTAAGCCTAATATTAGTACATTAACATTACTTCTTGTTCTGTACAGAAAAAAATTGCATGAATCATCTCATTATTATCACAGGCAGTTTTACAATGAACAGTAACATCTCCATATAGACAACGCAATATCCGCAATTCCGAATGATTGATGGTCAGAGCTCAACCCCTCCCCATCCTTGCACAGTGACCTCTGCTTGCCACAGAGAATGCCCACAGCACTCTCCCCATAGAAGCCAATGAACTCTCTTTCTGTCTATTGTGCCTATGTACTCAAAAGACTGTGGTACAGGACAGGAAGTATCAGTCAGTTACTAAGCTCAGTGGCCAGAGTGAAAACTACAGAATACCAGGATTTTTTAAATATAAATAGTGATATGGAAATGAAAAAACTGCCAAAATGTTTTAAAAAATATATTTACCATAAAAACTTGATTCAAACAGTAGTTCATTGTTTATGACTAGAGATGAGCGAACGTACTCGGATAGGCACTACTCGTCCGAGTAATGTGCCTTATCCGAGTACCGCTGTGTTCGTGCTGAAAGATTCGGGGCGCTCCGCTGCTGACAGGTGAGTCGCAGCGGGGAGCGGGGCAGAGCGGCCGGGAGAGAAGGAGAGAAAGATCTCCCCTCCGTTCCTCCCCGCTCTCCCCTGCAGCTCCCCGCTCCGCAGCGCGTCCCGAATCTTTCAGCACGAGTACAGCGGTACTCGGATAAGGCACATTACTCGGACGAGTAGTGCCTATCCGAGTACGTTCGCTAATCTCTATTTATGACACATTCCCTTTAATGTAGTAAAGGCCCATTTACATGTAAAGATTATCACTCAAAATTTGTTCAAATGACTGAAAATGAGCGATAAGCATTACATGTAAATGAGGGGTATCATCAGGTAGGTAAAGCAAACACATTTGTCTCTCAGTAGACTTCAGGCTGTTATCTCCATGTGCATCGGGACATAACATTGTAATCTGCTGTCAGTGGCAAGCAGAACAATGCAGCTGTGTGCACACCTTGGCGTGTGATTAATCACATGCTGGGCTCTGCAAAAGGCTCCTGGAGGCCCTTTTGCAAGCAAATGAAGATGATAAAGTGTTAATGGCTAGTCATGGCCATTAACATTTTATGCAAATAAATCCCCAAATATTTCAATCTTTCATTCGTTTGAAAGATTATCTTTGCACGTAAATTGGCCTTAACTCAGGTAAAAATAATAGAGAATTGTAGTTATTTAATAAGACATTAATGAAATTTTTAATTATAATGGCATATGTATACTTAGCACACACCTTATATGTAGTAGTTTGGCTTAAACATTTTTATGTAACGGGAGCCATGCCATTTAGAGAACTTTTGTCCATATTGCCCAGAAATAACTGAAAATTGAATCAAATTTTCAATATGTCTCCGAAAAAGCCATACTTACTAAAATAAGGGCTGATCAAAATGCCAATTCCCACATCTTAACCCCTGCAATAGCTGATCACCATGAATTTCAGTTGCTGAGTTTTCATTTAGAGAATGGGATAACTCCCTTAAATAATTGTACAAGACAATGTACTTATAACATGCATGATTCCAGCTATTACCTCCAAATCTGTGTGCATATTATGTGCTATTGGACTATGCATGTTTTCTCAATTCAAATTAATGTAGATGAGCTTCAGTAACAGACATAGCCCATAGACAGGAGAGTCGCTATTCCAGATTTTCTAATCTCAGACAAACTATTCAATGGTTAAGTACTGTCACAGCAGGGGTTTGTGATGACCTGGCCAATTAATGCACATTTCACATGGTCTTGCCAGTCAAGGGTTAATCATCTCTTATGCTGTTTAGCTACTGGAGTGGCTGAGATGATGGATAGCTTCGTTAGTCAGTACTTTTATTAGTTTGGTTTTGCTGCTGGGTGGCTGTGATGATTGTCAGCTCAGCCAGTCAATCAGGTTATTTCTGCCGCTATTTAGTCCAGCTCCTCTGATCACAGTTTGCTGGTTATATTACTTGTGTACTGGCCACACGGTGCCAGAGATCTCTAAGTGAAGTTCATAGTAACTTATTGCTTTGCACTAGGGTTTTAGTCAGCTTTGTATCTTGAGTTAATCAGTGTATTAGAATCAGTATTCAGTATATTTGTTGGCAGTTCCCATAGTGGGGTTACCCTTTTCAGGGTGAGTTCTCTACTTGAGGGATCCATTCAGTTTCAGTGGTTCTGAAATCCTCTGTACCTTGATATATTTGGTTCTGCTAAACTAGTTCATCCTATAAGACCTGTATCATCCATTACTGTTTTCACTTCATCTTTGAATCCAAAACTTGTCTCCTGCAGTTGTGCAAACTAGTCAATCCAGATGTAACATTAATACAGTAATATCTATACAAATGGCTTCTCGAGTTATTTTCCATCAGGATATCTACTTAGGATACTCAAAATACTGCTTCTGTGGTCAATCCCCAAGTGAAACTTCTATTTCCAATTGCTGTATTTTTTCCAGCCAATGATCATCGTAAGCTTCTTGTTGTAGTTGGGATACAATATAGGAAGACTCAGGCTATAGAAGGAATTAAAGCAGAATTTATACAGCATGGCTACTCTTGTGTGACAGGTAATCAGCATCTCCTATTGACTACGATGGAACATCTTATCCAAATGACTGTTGGAATACACATGGCATTCAATGTGTTTGCCCTCAGTGAGTGTAAGAAAGTGTTACAAAAAATGATAGCTCATTAATTTTAATAGGTTTACATGGCCTGCAAAAATACAATTTAATTGTAGCATCTGTGTGCAACTTAAAATGCCTTAAAAAAATTGCTTTAAGTGCCATATCTTCTGTTTTGCAATAGAAAGCTGTTTAGATGCTAAATCAAATACGTGACGTGACACTTTTAATGCAGATTTTATTTTAACTAAGCAAAACCTTTGGGAAACTCATGAAACTTGGCATTCCCCACCAACATTTCCTCACTGAGAGATTCACATGAATGCAGGAATAGGGGGATGAGATTTGGGAGACATTGTTAATCAGCTCAGATCGGAGGGATGGCATCCAGATGGACAATGATGCTCAGGTATCTAGAGGTTCCTGAGATATAATCTTAGAAGTTGTACAGCCAAGCATGCATGAAACTTGTCAAATAATTAACAAAAAGACGGTCTTCCACAGAGTGGAGCTAAATGCAATTCAGGAAGCTGGCACTTGGATTTTGCAGCTGTCATATATATCCCATGTGTGGCCAGCTGGTGTTGGCAGAAATGCTGGTACAGACAAAAGATTATAACACAGGGGACATTCAAGACTGGCAGTTACATGAAAGCGACACGATGAAGAAAGTGTTTTAATTCATTAGCTTTGTGACCATGCTGCCCTTTGAAAATATTTAATAAGTGTTCACACTTTTTTTCTAATATATTTATCTATTAATGCCCTTCTGGCTGATTCCTAAGACTCCTAACCTCTAACATTTAAAATAGTGTCTTTTACAGGTCCTTTACTTCCCATACTGTCTGAAAAAGAGGGCAAAAAAGAAACAATTGGCATGTATTTTTCGACATTGAATGGAAGAATCGGTTTATCAACTATGTATCAAGAAACTTTGACCACTCTCAATGTATACAACAGTATTCAGACTCAACATGGTTATATCTATTTGCTTCTACCCAGGCACCTGCCACGTATCAGGGAACTGACTAGTAAACTATAGTTAACCCCTAAGGGGAAGAAGTCATTTTTGTTTTTATCTATTTTTGTTTGTTTCTTCCCAGTTTCAAATAATCACAACTTTTTTTTATTTTTTTTTTACTGGTATAGCCATATGACAGCTTGAATTGAGCAGGGTGAGTTGCATTTTCCAAAGTTGCTATTTAACGTCCCATATAATGAACTAAAAAAAAAAACTCTTTTGGATTCTTAAGCGGAGTGAAAATAAAAAGAAAAAAACACAATTTTTGCCATTTTGCAAAAGCAGCATGATAACTTTATTTTGTGGGTCAGTACAACTTCATCAATACCAAATTTATGTTTTTTTTTAAAAACTACAATAAAATATATTTTTAAAACAAACAAAAACTTTGACGCCACATTCTGAGCTCCATAACTTCATTTTTTTGGCAATGTAGTTGTGTGGAGGCTTGTTTTTTTCAGGATGACCTATAGTTTCTATTGGTGCTGTTGTGGGAAAGAGTACATATGACTTTTTGATCACCTTTCTGGTGTTGTGTTTTTTTTTCTTATGGTGTTTACTGTGTGGGACAAATAATAGGTTATTTAATTAAATCAGACTCAGGTTTGGATGTGGCAATACCAAACATGTTTATTTTTTTATTCTGTTAAAAATTAGAAAATGGTTGTGAGATGATGCCAGTGGATGATCCCTCTACTAGACTAAATAACGAGAGTATTTCTCTAGAGTAGAAACCAATCATCAAATATCTGGGCAAAGATTTTGAACTATTGAATCAAGATTCTCTTCTTCAGAAGTTTAAACTAAAACTGGCGGTTTGGTGTAAACTCCCATAGTCTGTTGTGTGCCGAGCTAGCCTCCTTGAAATGATATTGTTGCTCCTACTTATTGTATATTCTACACAAATCCACTGTTTGGATCCTACAAAACTTATTCTACAAGGTAAACCAGATGTTTAGAGACCTAATTTGGCGACATGGAAGTGCCACAACCTCTACAAGCCCATACTCACCTTACAAATACCCTAATAGTACAGCACCACCAATCGTCTAGCATGGTGTAGGCAAGTGACTGCTGTGGCCAGTGATGAGCTAGTATGGCACCTTACAACTGCAGCAATGTAAATAGAGAACAGCAGGGGTCTACAGGACGGTTGCCACTGGAATCCTGAGGTGTTTAAAAAAATGAACACGGTCTTAAGGCCTCCTTTACATAGGCAACAAAGTTGTGTGATTTTTACGTGTTGCAACAATCCTACAAATCGCATGTATGTGAAGCCTATGCTTTCCTATGGGTTCCTTTACATTTGCGAGGTTTGGTAGCATGCAACATTGTGAGTCAAAACCCTTGCGGGTTTCGTGATATGCACCTGACTTGCGAGGTTTTGTAGCCCATGTTTCCCTATGGAGCCTTCCTCTCTGTTGCATCACATCGCACGGATATGCAATTTTCGTGCAGTGCGATGCAAGTTTCACAGTAGGAAATCCTACTTTCAAAGCCCTAAACTAAGCCTTAGCTGCAGAAAATAATAATAATACATCACTTAAGAGGTGCTGTCATCTCCGGTGCGGGTCCTCCCTGAAGCTACCAGGCACTTGCTTGAAGTTTTCTGCCAACCCTTCCTGGATTGGAGGATCAAAATTCCTGCCTCCATAAAGGGCTGGCTGTGATTGGTTGATGAGCTCCATGGCTCAGTCAATCAAAGCCAGTGATCGTTGAAGCAATCAAAGCCATTCAATGAATGAATGAAAGCCTGTGATTGATTTATCAATCACCAGCAATGATTGGCTGAGCCAGGCCATTTGTGACCAATCACAGCCAGCCCTTCCCAGAGGTGGGGATTTTGATCCTCCAATCTAGGAAGAGCTGGCAGAAGATGGAAGACAAGTGCGGAGCTAAAAAGGGGACCCATGCAGGAGATGACAGTGCTCCTCAAGTGATGTATTATTATTTTTTTCTGCAGCTAAGGCTTATTTTCAGGGTAGGGCTTATATTCCAGGTCCATCCCCCCAAAAAAATCCTTGCAAGTGGTGCTACAAAGTCATGGGACTTTGTAGCACCATAAAATCGTGATATCGCTGTGATAAGACGCAGCAATATTGCACGGACCACCCATGCAATATTGCTGCGATTTTCTCGTGGCGATGTCGTGTCGCCCGTTCCATTTGCAGCTGCCGTATAATTTTTCTTTAACCGGAAAAACCATTTGGCTATCCAATATACAATCAATATTAAAATAGGAAAACATTTAGTTTACACTTTGGCTGTCTAAAAAAAATATCGTTATTTAACACAACTCAAAGTCTAGAAAAATAATGCTATTTCTGTGTACTGTCAAAAATTGCTACAGTATGTACCATGATTAAACAATATTTCAAGTCTTTAGGTCATGCTGAGGTTACCAGCTAGAGGGCATAAGGGTTTGATGAGGTTTGTATCGTACATAAAATGTTTTAAACCAGAGCATATAACTTGTCTAATATATGAGCAGAGCAGTTACAGATGGCTTATTTTAGTAGTCACGTGGGGAAACTATTGGACCCATTACTGTAATAAATAGATACAAAATAACAGGTGAGAAATCACACACTAGCCCACAAGCAATAGCAATTTAAAAACACTAAAGTCTCCTTATTGTCTACTATTTCACATCATGTTTTCAATAGTTATTATATAGCAAATACATTTTTAACACTATCATTTTGGGCGAACAAAAAAACTAAATACTCTCACTTCTTCCAAAGATTTTAAAAGCAATACAATAATGTATTAGAAGTGAAGGGTATTGGAAAATGGCAGGTTCACAAAATATTAGTAATTTTTCATTTATAGCAAAAAATGGTAATTATAACACAGCCAGTCCCATATCAAACGCTCTTTGTAATGCTCTCAAATAACATGTGTCAATGTGTTCGTGTTTTCATGGAACATTAATGCAGATTTCAAAGCATTTATAGCTCATGTTTAATAATGTCTAAGTAATGCGTGATTTTTCCTGACTAGAGTTTATGTATAGAATAGAAATGTTTCGGGTCAAATAGAAAAAGTTAACAATGTTTGTTACACCTTATAGAAATGTAGATGAAGGACCACGATGAGTGGTTAGCAGCTATACGCTAATATACTGCTATTATCAGAAGTGTTTCCTGTTATACCCAATAATGATCCAATGTTAAAGGAAGTCAGCTACGGGAAAGTATCCAATTGTTGTCTGTTTAGTTTATCAATAGGAATTACATTTACTTTCTGCTCATGAGGGCTCAGTCACACGGGTGCATCGGCACCCTACACTGGCACCGATGCGCCCGTGTGACTGACAGTTAGAAGACGGCCGTACCTGAAGACAGACGTCTCTCCGCAGCGCTGATGAAAGAACACATGACCGGCAATGAATCCGGTGACATGTTCTTTCCTCCGGCGCTACAGAGAGACGTCTGTCTTCAGGTACATCCGTCTCCTTCCTGCAGTAACACAGGGGCCGATGCACCCGTGTGACTGAGCCCTGAGGCTGCATGTAGGTCATATGTATATTGCATATATAAAACATGCATAAAACACTCTAAGTGTCCAAACAAGTTTTTGCATTGGTGATACATTTCCAAGACTAGTGTTACAGCTTGCTAGCCACGTTGGAGGATTGGGACCAGGGTGGCATCACAGCATCAGCCCACGCTATCCTCATGCCAACATATGTTCAGTTAATCGTGGTTCTGGACGCCGATGGACACACTTCTCTGTTGGTGTGTGGGTTGTCTGGTTGGCTGGGAAGTGCGTATCACAGCCAGCCAATAATCTCTAGTTTGTACACATTTCTTCCATCTTCTCCTTATAGAGGACACTGTTTATACCCTCTGTCCAAAAGTATTTCTGCCAAGTCAGTGGTTATGGTCTAATCTTGCATCTCTGTTAGACTAGTCAGTTTGGTTATTAACCCTTTCCAATCCACTGTCTGACCTGCGAAGACATTATGATTTAAGGCTTTACAGCTCCGATGTTGGAAGACGCCCGTCGGGGTTCTCTTACTGTATATTGCCAGCCTCTCTGCTGTCGGAGCCTATCCAACGTGTCACCTCATGCATTACTGGCTTTAGCCAGCAGATAGTGCTGTTGTATAACAGCAGAAAAAGAGTAAGCCCCCTAGGAAAACCAGGATACAAATTGGATTGGAAAGGGTTAACTTTATTTGGGGTGTTGTTACATCTTATCTTGTAAACATTTGTGGTTCATATACTTGTGTAACATCTAGCTTTTCATGTACTTATATGTACTTATATAATAGCTATTGTAGCCATATTCCCTCTTTCTAACTAGTGAAAGTCAGGGTCACCACAAGCTCCTGATGTAACATGCAACATGTTTTAGGCTGAAAAAACTCAAGTCCATCCAGTTCAGCTTATTTTCCACAAGACATGGGCATTGGGAAATATCATTATATAGCTTTTATTATTAAATACGTTTTTCGGGCAAGAACCATTGATGCTCTACATAATTAGGATAATACATCAATAGCAGATCAGCAGGGATTACACACTCAGAAATCTGCTAATGAGAAGCTTCTGCAGAATGCTCAAAGCGGTGTCATTTTGGCAGTGGCTCAGTCTGGTATCTGCATTCACTTCAATGGGAGACAGTTACAATACCAAACTGGGCCATTGCTGAATTGATAAAGTTCTGAGCATTCCAACAGTTTGCAACAACTTCTCACCAGCTGATCGGCAGCAGTCCTACCAATCTGCTACTGATAACCTATCCTAAGGTTTGGTGATCAATAGTTTTGGCCCAGGAAACCCCTTAAAGGGTCAGAGCTCTGTTCTATTTGCATGGGTCTCCAATGTTTGCCTGCATTGATAACTAGAATTAATCTGGGGGTGATTTATACATTTTTATTGCTAGAAGTAGAGGACGATAAGCAGTTGCCAGACAGCTCCGACATCCCAGGTGAACAAAGGATTAGTTATGATAAAATCCATAATGTCAAACCTTATTTACCCCAACAACAAGACATTAGAGGTCAGTAGGGTTCCCTCATATAGTTTAGTTTGTCAGCTGATCCTGTGTTTCCAGGAACTCTACAATTCTTATGTAATTGTTATGCTTAGCATAGGTTATCTATGCATTAAATGCCAGTGCTACTGGGGGGCGGGGAGGCAAGAGAGCACAGAGACCTCACCAATCTTGGCATGACTCTGTAGATTTCTATATTAATGTGTAATTGTGTTTAAAATCTGCCATACTTGGGATCTCTTCATATACATAACAGTAAAGTTGTCCCAACCTGCTGATTTTAGAGGGACTAGCTGACTATCTCATATGTGTGGCAGTGTTTTAATTAGTTACTGACTCTTAAAACCCAACACTTTTATTCTTAAGGGAGATAAGCCGCTGCTGGATATGTCTGGCTGTGGCTTACTCTCTTTTCCCCATTGAGAACACACGCATGCTCAACTCCACGTGTATTTTGTGTAAATTATAAGTCAGCAACTATTAAAGGTGTATGGGCAGCTTTAGTTCTTTTGTATAATCCATTTTACACCTACAAGTTGACCATGCCCCCTAGCAGTAAAATTATGAGCCCCTTGAATGGGAATATGTTGCAATACAATTTATCGCACCCCGATGCACTATGGGTACGGTGAAGACAATGTAATGCTCTTAGCAATATTCTGCTGGGGAGCCTTGGCTCCTGGCATTCAGATAGTCCGATAGATTTTACTTTGACACATACTGCCTATCCAAATATCGTACAGACCAAACACATCCCTTCATGACAACAGTATACCCTAATGGAAGTTTCATTTTTAGCAAAATAATGCATTCTGCCACACTTCATAAAATGTTCACAAATGGTATGAAAAACATAAAATTTTTCCTACTGTAAAACTAGCATCACACTGCACAAAAACCGCGTTTTCATGCGATGCAACACAAAGGAAGGGTCCATAGGGAAACATGGGCTACAAAAAATTCGTAAATCGTGGATGTATAGAACATGCCCCGATTTTGTATTCTAGCAATGTTGCAGGCTACAAAACATCGCTCTTGTGAAAGAACCCATTGGAAATAATGGACTTCTCATACATGCGTTTCGTAGCACTGTCGCATTGCAACAAAATTGCGTGATTTTGTAGCCTGTGTGAAAGCGGCCTAAAACTGTGGTACCAGATTCCACAAGGAACATTTTCAGAGATTTTGTAAGACCATACCTTGGTGGGTCAGAGATGTTTTGTAGGCACAAGAGAGGAACTAAACAATAACAGGCAATTGGTTTTAATGTTATGACTGATTGGTGTATAAAACGGAAAAAAAAATTCTTCACATATATGAAAAAAACACTTAATATTGCGAAAGAAAAACAAAAAACAATGCCCCATAGGGTTATATTATCAACTCAGTTGTAAACTGTCCAAATGTGCGTGTGCTTACATACAAATAGGCAACACTAGTATAGGGCAGAAAACGATAGATGACGAAACCAGGAGAAATGCTGCCAATAAGAAACAACCAAGGATCCAAGGCGTCAACCTCAGCCAGCTACCGGCATAGTATTAAGTAAAACCAATACGAAAAAAGACATTTCTTCAGTTAAATGAAAGGCACTAATTAGTCAGGTGATATCTCCGTTTAAGCAACAATAGATAAAGTAAGGAGTTTATGGTGAAGCGGACTTTCATATGACAGGAATGTTATTGTCAAGCAATGACAAATGCAGAGATAAATGTAATGCCGTGCTATTACACATCAGATGCACATACGTAAGACACAATTGCTAAAAAGAAAAAGTCTGCTTTTGACTGACGCATTTAATGCTGACCAAATTAAATCGGAAATGTCAGCTACTGCTGACCTCTATTGTTTCAGCATTTTTACTCCTTTCTGGAAAGAGCTATTTCTCAAAATGAGTGCCCTGAGTTGAACCAATTATAAACACTTGTCTCAGGAACTTCAGCTATCTTTAGCCAATTCAGTTTGGAAAAATGTAGAATTAGAAACGGTTATTTCAAAATGTTCTATACCATATTACTTCAGAGTTACCGTTTGCTGGTGAAATGCTATAGTAGTACACTACCAGGGGGTACACAAAATACTTGCAATTACTGTATATAGCTAAGGTAAGTAAAGGACATACATAAGAGAAGTAGCACCCATAGCAAAATTGGATTAGTACTTTACCCCATAGCTCACACACTAGTCCCAACCCTTACCCAAGATGCAATGTATGGCTGTAGGCTGTTTCACGACAATTATGTGGATTGGCTCTGCAACTCCTTGGAAACATCATTTCTAAAACAGGGTCCACCACTGGAGAACAGAGGTTCAACTTCATGGAACATGTTTGAAGTTGCTGTATTTACTTATTTTTGCATGGTTTCAGGACAAGAGTATATGTACATTGAGAGAGCCCATGTTATGGAGCCCCAAAAAGAGCCGATCCAATGCTGGTTTGTGTCATCCTTGTTTTTCAAATGGATGGTGAGACATTCTGAAAGGATGAGGTCTGCACATGTGCAACACTTTTGGCAAGGGTAAAAACATTACTTGGGTCATGACAATGGGATGGGGGCATCTGAGAGCTTAGGACTATGATGGTGTCAAGCAGTCTTATTTTTATCATTATTTTGATAAGAAGAAGATGGTGAAAATAACAGAACCTAAAATACAAGAATGCTAAGATTAAAGGGGATGTACTACAGTTGACTTTCATCACCAATTCAAAAAATAGGTGATAAAAGTCTGATTGGTGGGAGTCTCACCACTGAGACCACCATCAATTCCAAGAACAGGGGTTCTATCTGAGCCTCTTCTCCTCACTGCGTGCTTGCTGCACCCATCAACAGTGATGTGGAGATTGAATAGAACAATAGTCATGGAAGTACAGCGTTACTCCATTCATCCCAATGGGGCTGATAGCTGAGCGCTTGTACTCAACTATTTCTATCTCAGGCAGTCCCACTTAAAATGAATGGAATGGCACCACACCACCACCGTTCCATTCAATCTCCTCCTCATTAGGGGGACGCAGTGAGCTCAAAGTGAGAAAAGGGAGACACAAGACTGCCGTTCTCCACAGTGGTCTTAGTGGTGAGACCAGGGGCATAACTAAAGGGAATACAGGGGATTCTGTTGCACCCAGGCCCAGGAGCCTTAGGGGGCCCATAAGGCCTCTCTTCTCTATATAGTGAGCCCAGTACTATGAATACAATATTATATTTGGAGGCCCTGTTGCAAATTTTGCATTGGGGCCTAGAAGCTTCAAATTACCCCACTGGGTGAGACCCAAACCAATCAGACGTTTATCACCTATCTTAGGGATAGCTGTTGAAAGTCAACTGTGATACAACCCCATTAATATAATTAGTAAATCTGTCACACTTAATGAGGATTTTAGTTCCAATTTATTGTACAGTAGTAGTTTAGCATTTGCAATAATAGTAATAAATGGCAAAATTAACTGAACACATTTTTGTATCCGAGCATTATCTTCTGTTAGATCTACACCTAGAAAGCAAGCTAATGTTCAGCTTGAATGCTATTCATGTCCAGACAGCTTTATAATATTTACAGTTTTTTTTTCCCCGAACCCACACATTAAGTCCCTTCTAATTTAGATTTTAATTAGAACCCTTTGGCTCACAGCACAACTCTAATTATTTGTTATCATGTGTTGGTTCTTGGTATGACTATTATTGTTATTCAGCTGTTATTGGACATGTTAATAATTCAGAGCCTCTGACAAGAAAATCTTACATCATATTGTCAAGTTTTCATGCACAAAGCACCTTATGTCATTTCCCACAGGATCTAAAGCCAAATAACATATGAAATGGAGCAAATATAATCACAAATGAATGGAAAATTCAATCTTATTGCTTATAAATTATGTTTTCTATAAGAAACTTATTGCCTATTACCCAAGAATGCAACTTAATTGAAGAGATGTTCTGGGACTTTAACATTGATGTTCCCCACCGCTTGGCTGATTCCCAAGGTCATTAGCACTGCGATCAGCACAGGAAGCAGAAAGTGCTGAGCATAGCGCAGCTGCCCAGATTGGTACTGCAGATGTATCTCCCATTGAATTCAATAGGAACTGCGCTTGCAATACCAAAGGGCTTATACATTAAAGGGGTTGTCTCGCGGCAGCAAGTGGGGTTATACATTTCTGTATGGCCATATTAATGCACTTTGTAATATACATCGTGCATTAAATATGAGCCATAGGGGGCGGAGCCAGAACGCCGCTGCTGCCGAACCGAGCCGAAGGCAGAAGACCCTTCTGCACAAGCGCGTCTAATCGGGCGATTAGACGCTGAAGTTAGACGAAGCCATGGAGACGGGGACGCCAGCGCAGGGAAGGTAAGTGAATAATTTCTGTATGGCTCATATTTAATGCACGATGTACATTACAAAGTGCATTAATATGGCCATACAGAAGTGCTGAACCCCACTTGCTTTCGCGAGACAACCCCTTTAAGGCCCCATTTCCAAGCAGTTAGACTGTAGAACTCTCTGCCGGAGGAAGTGGTGATGGCAAAATCCATAGAGGAGTTTAAAAGGGGACTTGATGTCTTTCTGGAGAGGAAGGACATTATAGGATATAAATCTTAGGTTAATTGTATACAAGCAGGTAGGAACTATTGGGGGTTGATCCGGGGAGCGGTCTGGTTGCCATTGGGGAGTCGGGAGGGAGCTTTTTCCCCAAGGGGGCTGTCTGCCTTCTGCCCTTGGGTTTTTTTTTGCCTTCCTCTGGATCAACGCGGGAGGGTGGATGGGCTGGACTGGATGGACACTGTCTTCATTCGGCCTAACGAACTATGTAACTATATATTCTGCATGCAGGAGCCTGCAGCAGAATTTGACTCTGCCCGCAGTCACCGACCTTGCGTATCTGTGCCTGTCTTCTTTTTTCTGTACTGCGGATGTGTGCGCAAGTGCCGGCCGGCACGCTGGCGCACATACATAGGGCAGTTTTGCTTTGTTTTAAACTCCTGCCTTCCCATAGAATCCGCAGCCCGTCCACAGTGTCAACTGCAGATGGGCCCCCAGATTGGACGGCTTCCATTGACTTCAATGGAAGCCGTCCTCATGGAATCCGCAATAAAATGGAGCATGCTGCGATTTGTTTTCTGAAAGCGGAGTCCAGAAAACAAATCCGCGTGTGTAAAATTAATTGTGGATGCCAATGCTTCCCTACTGGCAGCTTGAAATGCAGATCTTCCGCACGGGTGACCCACGCGAATTCCGCAAATCCAATCTGCCCGTGGACATTGGGCCCTAGTGATAGAGGCATTTCAGATAAGTGGAGGTTATAATCCTTGCCTTCAGCCAAATACAACAAGAAAAAAGAAAAAATAAGCCACAAAATTCAATGACATTCTAATATACATTACGCATCATGGATGTCGTTATTGGGGATGCATGAGCATTGTGTTATATATATGGCAGCCAGGCATTTTTCCTGCACATTACAGCTAGCGTTTTTTTAACTTGATATTTTCATAATCCCCTGAGGAACCCTAAATTATCATCATGGAAACTCATCGGAGTGATATTTGTATGTTGATACTTTTCAAAGGCTATTGATGGGGATGTCCTTTTTGGGGCTACTACCCTATTGTTAGGCAGGAGCAGTGTAGGGTGTAGTAAGTAGGACGAGCTTCACTCCAATGTCCCCTTTGTCTCCCCTTGTTTTCCATTACAAATATCTGCTTAATTGTTTCCTTCTAATCAATTGATTTCATGTATTGGTTCCTCAGTGACTATTTGCCTTGGAGTTGTATCAACCACATATGTGGATGTCTTTTCATTATATGTCTATTATGAAATGATGACTATTAGTTCTATATATCCATAGCCACTGGATACCCTTATACGTCTAGAATGTATATTACCCTTGGTTCCTGCTATATATTTTGGGGTTAATAAAAAGATATGTTGAATATATGTGTTGATTTTGTCAAAGATTTGTGATTAATAAAGTTTAGGATTTTAATAAAGTGGTTTATTGGTAGGTATTTAATATCCACCCATCTACCTATTTTATGTCCATCCATCTATCTTTTGTCTATGCACGGTCTATCTAATACTATCTATCTCATCGGTGCACACCACATGTATCACTCGAATTTATATGTATGCACTTTCCAATAAAAAGCAAGTTGCAAAATGCTTGCAAATTAAGTGATACAGGCATTTCAGACGAGTGGAGGAGATAATCCTTGCCTTCGGCCAAATGCAAAAAAAAAAAAATACAAAAATACAAAATAAGCCACAAATTTCAATTACATTCTAATATATACTACACATGAAAGATATATTGTGATTTCAGATCTCTTTTAAAGTTTATCGACAGTTTAAACCTTGGATGTGCCAATAACATAATCTGCACCTCCTGCTGATAGTTTTATCTGTAAACAACCATAATCTAGTCAAGTAATGACAGATGTGAAATCACATTAAAAACAACAAAGATATTGAAAAATAACACAACGCAAAATTATTCACGACTCTCATTTCCGCATGTTTTTTAAATGCCCATTAAGGACTATTAACAAGTTAGCAATAATAAACAGGATTATAAAAGTCAAAGTAGATACATACTATGGAATCAAATCTTTTGTATTTTTCAAAGCAGTAATTGGATGTTGGGCCACTAAATGTTCACTGAACCTTTGCATGGCAGTCACATCCTTGGCAGCTGTTTTGCATGCAATGACAAATAGTAAAATGAATTATTTCAACTGCTAACTGTCCTGAGTACTGGAATTTCCTACTGAATATGACACCATCCTTGTTATCTTACTAAAACACTTGGTTAGACATGACTGCCTGGCTCAACTGCTTAATGCGACAAGAAAAAAAAAAAAAAACAATTTCAGTGCATTGCTTCTCCTATGGTTTTTGGCAATGGATTTTGCACGTCCTGCCGTTAAACATACTACCTTCTGCTACATATTTAAAGACACATACTGTAGGCGAGCCATCAAGGTACAGCTCCAAGATGATTAGCCAAACAGATATTTATAGGCGCTGAAAAGAATGCTTGATGAGCGTACAGAGGCGGAAATGTGCAATAAAATATCCCGTCATTTTCAGCATGGTGTATGGTAATGTTCTTGTGTGGATACAGAGTTCGGTTATAGCACAAAATACATCAGGCTATTTCCATGAATATGTAACGGAAATAAAGGGAATAAAGAAGCGACATTTGTTCCAATATTATAATAGGAATGGATATTTATTATATGCTCATAGTCGGATGTAAAATATGTAAGAATACAATTTAGGGTGGAACAATTAGAATTCCAAAATGTTACTTTATATCTAAACTGCATTCTTTCATTCAAAGTCTTCCCAATTCTTAAGGTAGCCATGAACGTTAGGTAAAAATCAGCTGAGCCTGCTAAATGTGCTGGGATTAGTCAAATATGAAATGTCTATGAAGGTCTCCAAAGTATTTCCTGATGGGAGATTGGGGAAAGAAGAATCAGACATGTCAGGCTTATTTATTTCCCCCATGTATGTATGGTTCATTTGAGGTCAGGAGGAAAATCTGAAGGAGCTTTCAACCAATAGCTATCTAAAGTATGTGACCAGCTTTATGACCCTTTTAGACAAGCTGATTCTCGTTTGAACAGGCGAGTGATGTTACCGCTAAATCGTTAGCATTAGTTCAGCCTGTTTAGACTGGCAGATCATCATTGAGAATCCTTCACTTCTCGTTTAGCGTTTCACATTCCTATGTTAGACACTGTGGGGCAAGTGTTTAAATGCAACAATAAGTACATGAGCTAAAAATGATTTTTAGTTCTGCTCAAACTGAACTGCAAACGAAAAGTGAACGATATTTGTTCAGCGTTTGGTCATTGTCTCTTGTTTAGGTTTTAGTCAGACAAGCGCTTTTTTGGGCGCACCTATGTGTGCAAAAAAAAAGCACTCTACACATTAATAAAATGTGCAAGACCATGGCTCTGGGCTCATTGCTTTCAATGGAGCTGGCACTAGAGCCGACGCCCCAATTGAAAGCAATTGGATGCAGGCAACTCCCGCAGTGATTTTCAGGGAAGTGCTTGAAATATAAGCCCTTACCTGAAAATCATCCCCAGATGGTGTAAAAAAAAAAACATAATCACCTGCCCGGCGCTGTCATGGCTCCGGTGCAACTTGTCTCTGCATTCCCGGGAATGTGTTCTGAAGCACTTTCAGCGGAGGGGGGTGGGGGGGGGATTTAAAAATCCCCACCTCCTGAAAGCATTTTGTCTGATTGGCTAAGCACTCAGCCAATCACAGGCAGCGCTCAACCATTCATTGAAGCGCTTTTTTTGGCACAAAAAATGCTCATCTGATTTCACCTTTAAACCGAATGGTTATTCTTTACTTTCACTTGTTTGAACGTTTCTTTGAATGATAATTGTTACATCTAAACTAGCGATGAGCGAACCTACTCGGCCACGCCCATTTTTCGCCCGAGTGCTGCGATTTTCGAGTACTTCCGTACTCGGGCGAAAAGATTCAGGAGGCGCCGTGAGTGAGTGGCGGGTTGCAGCGGGGAGTGGGAGGGAGAGGAAGAGAGGGCTTCCCCCTGTTCCCCGCTGCTACCCCCCGCTCCGCCATGCCTCCCCCTGCCCCCCGGCGCCCCCCGAATCTTTTCACCCGAGTACGGAAGTACTCGAAAATCGCAGTGCTCGATCGAGTAATTACTCGAAACGAGTATATTCATTCATCTTTAATCTAAACGCATTACTCAGTTGTGCTCATCTTTGTATAGAGTATGCTTACCAAACAATTTACATGATGTAATATTAACAGAGATTTCTGCTAATTGCTGTGTTTGTGCTTATTAGTATAATCTGTACAATATCTGCCACTATAATTTGCTCTTGCTATTTGCATACTATTTCTACTCTATAGTACTATTAGTTACACACACAATAGCTCTTTGATTTTTACATCGCAGGAACCTATATATATATGAAAATGTGACAAGTGGGAAGAGGCCTGCACTCTCTGAGTGGTTTCTAAGAGTTGGCTGAGAAACCGCACCACGGTGGCGATAAGGCAGTGCTCCCTATACAATTTTGCACACAGTTGAAGGTAGATAAAAGGATATGGATGACTAATGAAATTAGGTGAATGTGACGCCAGTGCCTGACTTAAAAGATTTTGGTAGCGAAATAAGACTAACACATGTGTTTGAGTAAACTGTAAGCACACCATTTACTGTTGAACAGGGCTGCCTGCAGGAATATTAAACAGTAGAACTTGCATATACATAGTTTAACACTTGATACACCGATAAAAAAAACCCGGGGGGGGGGGGGGGCAGCACCCGAGATACGGAAGAGCTGTAGAGAGACTGACGATGACTGACAAAACCCCTATCAATCCCGACTAACAACAATTGTCAACCTGAAAACACAAGCTAAAATTTACCAGTACTCACTTTCCTGTCTAAAGGATGTCTTATCTCTGTAGCTTGCAATTCTGCAACTGGGCTGACTGTTTGACTGCTCACGGCATGAAAGGATTTCAGGTCTTGAAAAACAAATGCCGGCTTCTCTCAGCATAGTGGGTGTTACACTAGCTGCACACAGGATCTCTGTAAGTAAACTTCTCCAGTTACAGGGCAGAGAAGAAGCCAGTTGCAGAACATTCTCCCCCCTGCTTAAGCCTCTTTTGCTCTTTCTTCACTGTTCCCTTTGTTTCCGCCTCTCAGCACTTTTTATAATGATCAATTATGCCACGGACGAGAGGAACCGGAAATTCCCCATTCATTTTTCCGCTCAGTCTCTGTCTTCTTAGTATGCTCTTTGCATTGTATGTTTGCTGCTTCCTGACTTTAGTATATTTGCCTGTGTCGGCCTGCTCCAGTCTCCCAGCTTGTACCTATTTTGTGTGTATTTTTGTTTACTGTCTGTTCCTCTTGCTGACACTGGTCTGTCCCTGTCCTTGCTTGTGCCTTTGTGCACGTCTGTCTGCTGCCAAATCTAGTATTGGTACTGTTCCTGGTTTCCTGGTTTGTACAGCTCTGTCCTGTGTCCTTGGTGCATCCTGTGTTTAGTTTCTATCCTGTGTCCATTCAGGGATAGTCAGGCCTTACTAGTCAAGGGCTAGTTTTCCCATTTGTCTACCAGGGATCAGCTGCCAGTCATGCCGGGAGTAGCCTAACGGCAAACCAGTTGGTTGGTCCAGTGGGTCCACACTCTGTGCCCGTAACAGTTCAATTTGAGCCATTTAATTTACATATAGCCTCATTGCTCCAAACAATCTCACTTAAAAAGTGTGCATCTTCTGTATATCTTGTCAAGTATCACTTGCAAAATTGTACACTCAAGTCTGGATCATCTTCATTAAGAGCATAGACTATTCTTGGAATGTAACTTTTCCAATGACAGCGCTTCAAATGCAATGGACACGTAATTTTAAAATCCTCGTCACACAATCCGCTTGCCGCACAGATTTTCTTGGACTCTCTTCCATCAACATTTCTTGCTGTGTGAGGCTCTTCGATGTCTGTGATCTTCCAGAACATTTCTTGTGGACATTCAGAATAGTTCCATCCATTTCAAACCTATCTCTATCAAGTGATTGTAAGTATTTCATTGAACCTCTGTCCAAAATTATCTTTGCTCCTCAGCTATATTTTCAAGTTTCCTTTGTTCTGGCGTTACCCATTATTTCTAATCAGTTAAGCCTAAAAAGGAGTGAAGATTTAGTGGGGGGAGATAAATAAAAACTGGTGCAAAGGAAAACTGCTGTGGTTGTTCATAGCAACCAATCAGGTCTCAGTTTTTATTTTCCAGTTGTAGAATCTGATTGGTTGCTATGAACAATTAAACCAGTTTTCCTTTGCACCAGTTTTAATTTAGTTCCTCCAGTGAGTTAGTGAGTTCTAAACTGTTAGGCCTTGGTCACACGACCGTTTTTTGGTCCGATCTGCAGACGTGCTTGCGATCAGCGGATCTATAGACCAAATGCATCCCTATGGGATTGGTCACATGTCCGCTTTTTATGCTGTCATTCAATAGCTGAGAGCTGCCCCTGATTGGTCCCTGCGCTCAGCCAATCAGAGGCAGCACTCACTCACCCATTCATGAATTCATGAATGGGTGAGTGAGAGCTCCCTTTGATTGGTGAGGGCTGTGACCAATCAGAGGCAGCCCATTCAGCAGGCGGGGATTTTAAATCCCCGGCTGCTGAATACTACTCAGAGCAGTTCAGGAGAACTGCCGGCCGGCCGCGGCTGAACTCTGTCTGCCGGGACCAGGTGAGTATATATTTATTAAATTTTTTTACACATTTCAGGATGCTTTTCAGGGAAGGGCTTATATTTTTAAGCCCTTCCCGAAAATTCATCCTGCGCTCGCCGGCAGCCCATTGCTTTCAATGGAGCCGGCTGTTTTGCCGGCTCCATTGAATTCAATGGGCGAACAGCGGACAGCGCTCTTTTGATCGGGCCCGTTTCGCCGAAAACGCTGCTAGCTGCAGATTTTTCGGCGAATCGTCGGCCCCGGTCACGCGATTTGCGGATGCGCATCCGTCATGCGGTCCGCAAATCGTGTGAAAAAACGCCTGTCTGACCGAGGCCTAAAAGTGTGTATCCCTTTTTTGAGGCAGCCTGCATATAAGCAATGTATGGGTTGTAGTTTTCTTTTTTTACCAAATTAATTTTACAATTTGTTCTCCATCCAACAGCACATCTAATCTAAAAATCTTCTCCTAACCCTTCTATGTGGAACATTAATATTTGTCACTGCTTATTGAACTTGTTGAAAAGTCCTTTCATTGTATCCATTGCTGCAGTGTATTTGATGCTTTCCATTGTTTGATGTCATTGGTTTGTTCTTGTTTATATGTGATTAAATTGGAATGGGAAGAATTGTATATTTATTTTAAATCACTTTGAAGATCTGTCATTTATGCTCCGTATCTCGGTCTATGAATTGATTGATGACTGCAGCATAGAGAAATTAACCTTCTCAAAGTTAGTTGTTCCTATCAAGAAAACATGCATTTGTTTCTTAAATCAAAGCAGTGTACAGTACATTACAATCCGAATATCTAGGTTTTCCTTAATCAGAGCATTTGTAATAAGCTCTATATTGTATTACAGGATCTAACAGACACACATTCATCAAGCTTGGTCTTCTAACCACAAAGCCATGAAATTATTCCACATCAGCTTACAAAAACATATCTAATGCAATCAGTTCCATTAACCCTTCAAGAACATGGCTAATTCCAGCTTTCAAGAGATCATCATTGCTTTTTTGTGTTATTTTTTGCATTTGAACACCCTAAAATAGATTTTAAATTTATTTTACAGGTTTTAACCCCTTATGACCACCTGATCATGTTTTTACATCCTGCTGTTGCAGGACGTGCATGGAGGTAGATCGTGCTGCTATCTCCCTCCATAGATCGCGGGTGTCAGCTGTTTCTCATAGCTGACACCCGCGGGCAGCAGCCCCGACAAGACGAGTGGCCAATTGGGGCTGTTAACCCTTTAAATGCCACTGTCAATTTGACAGTGGCATTTAAATTCCTTAAACGATGTTCAGGGGTCCTGTAAGCCCCCCCCCCCCTCTGCCAAATGAGATCTGGAGAGCCATGTGGGTGTCATGTCAGCCAGGGACCTTCTGAAAGGCTCCATGGCTGTCATAGCAGAATGCCTATCAAGCCATCCCCGTGGGGTGGCCCGATAGACTGCCTGTCAGATCGCAGTATGATGTAATGCTACGGCATTACATCATACTGCAGGAGCGATCAAAGCATTGTATGTTGTGGGAACAAAAAAAAAGTAAAAATAAGAACAATAAAGTTTTGATAATTTTTTTAAAAAACAGTTCTAAAAGTTAAAAAAACCTCTTTTGCCACATTTACAATAAAAATATAAATAATAAAACAAAAATACATGTTTGGTATCACTGACTCCATAAAAGTCTGATTTATTAAAATGGATGCATTATTTACTGTGCACGGTGAACGTTCAAAAATAAAAAATAAAAAAGCAATCAAAAAGTCATATGTATTCAAATATGGTACCAAGCGAAACTACAGGATGTACTACACAAAATGAGCCCTTGCACAACTATGTCGGCGAAAAAATTAAAAAGTTATTGTGTGCAGAAGATGGAGACAGAAAATAATTAAAAAAATTAAATATCTTAAAATATCATGTCATTTTTGTTGCAGTTTGTGCACCATAGAAAGAAGACGCACCGAAAGATGGCGGAATGTCGTTTTTTTTTACATTTCTCTCCACTTAGAATTTTTTAAAAGGTTTGCAGTACAGTATATGGTACATTGAATAGTACCATTGAAAAATACAACTTGTCCCGCAACAAACAAGCCCTCATGGATAAATAAAGTAGTTACGATTTTTTAAAGAGGGGGGGGGGGACGAAAATGGAAAAAACAAAAAAGCTTGGACACTAAGGGGTTAATGATTAAGGGCTCAGTCACACGGGCATTTTGACGCACAAATTTTTGAACGCATCAGTTATGCGTTCAAAAATGTGTGCGACCGAAGCCGGGTCACGGTGGGAAAAACGTTGCTAGCAGTGTTTATCCGCTCAAAAAGAGCGCTGCCCGCTATCCCCTGCTGCGGCTGTGACAGCTGCAGCACAGGATTCCTTGATGTGAAACCCCTGTGGTCAGTGGGGCCGGTGGCAGCTGCAGCGGCCCCATTGACATACAGAAAACATCGCAATCCTCTGCTACAGCTGTGACAGCTGTGGCAAAGGATTTCTTCATCTCCGCGGGGAGTCCCATTGTGACTGGACACTGTGACAGCATTGTCCAGTCACAGCTGTGGCAGAGGAGAGCGATGTTCTCCCATCAAATTCAATAGAATTCTATACAGCCGGCTCCATTGACAGCAATGGGGTGCCGGCAAGCGCTGCAGTGATTTTTGGGAAAGGGCTTAAAATATAAGCCCTTCCTTGAAAATCAATTCAGAAAAAAAATGTATACTCATCTCTCTGTAGCTTCCGGGGCTCAACCATGTCAAGCCAGCTCTTCTCCTACACTGCTCTGAGGATTTTTCAGCAGGCAGGGATTTAAAATCCCTGCCTGCTAAAAGGGCTGCTCTAATTGGCTGAGCACTGTGACCATTCAGAGGCAGCTCTCAGCTATTGAATGACAGCTGAGAGCTGCCTGTGATTGGTCCCTGCACTCAGCCAATCAGAGGCAGCACTCACCCATTCATGAATTCAGTAGGTACCTGTACAGACAGAGCTAATTAACAATTCAAACAAGAGAAGTGAGGACCTCACTCATAATCTATGAGGAAGTACAGATGACCCAAAAGGTTAAAAGTCACTGTTTTGTACAATGATTCAGTCATCTTTTACAAACATTGGGTACTATGCATGAAGCTGCATGTGGAAGCCATCCAGCCAGGAGCTATCTATGCACAAAGATGAAGTACAGTATGACATAAGGAGTGTGAGGGATACTGCAGAGTGAAGAATAATTATGATGCCAGATGAAAAATAATATTTATTCTTTATTTCTCATGTGCAAGTTTTTAGTTACTCATTTTACTTACTTTCACTTACTTTTTATTTACTTTTTAAAAAATTTTTTGGCCCTGCAAAAGGACTTTTTTATTGTGATGGATTGTAAAATCTTTCTATTCTAATGCACTACTTTCTCTGGCTCTAACCAAAATTAAGAAAGAACAATCAAGTGTAAGGGTGCATACAGATGAGCGTGTGTGTACATTGGTGCGCACAAAACCGTGCACCCACGTACATGCACAAACACGTGTGAATGCAGGTCCATGCAGCATTGCTTTCAATGGGGCCACATCTGCTGCCGGCAGCCCCATTGACAGCAATAGGATGCCGACGCTGCCGTGTAAATATTCCCTGCGGGGAGTCCTCTTGTCACTGAACACTGTAACAGCTGTGGCAGAGGATCGCAATGTTCTCCCATTGCTTTTAATGGGACCGACGCTTCTGCAACCCCATTGAAATCAATGGGCTGCCGGCAAGCCCTGCAGGGAAAGGGCTTTGAAAATAAGGTCTGTGGAAAGGGGAATTCTTCAGACCCGTGGAGATGAAGAAATCCTCTGCCACAGCTATCACAGTTTTCAGTGACAGGGGGACTCCCCGCTGGGGAATATTGACACGCACCATGGACCTATGGTCCTATGTTTTGCAGATATGTGCATTTCCATGCCTGTAAACACGGACATGTGAACACACTGGTTCTAACAGATGCGTGGTTTTGTGTGCACCTATGTATGCATGCGCTTGTCTGAAAGCACCCTAAAGGGAAGCTCTCTCTCTTGTGGTGCATCACAGGCCTTAAAGGCATTGTATAGTTGTAAACTAATTTTGCCCTACTCCTATGATAGGCCATCAGTATAGATCATCAGAGAATCCACTAACCAGGGCCCCTTATGTTCAGCTGTTTACTGGGCCAGTGTTTTGATTTCTGCAGGAAGCATATGGCTCTGTTCTCACTGCAATGGCTAGATTTGATATTACAGGCAAAGTTCACATTCGCATTAATGGGATCTTTGACTGTAATACCAACCCTGGCCACTGCAGTGAAAATGGAGCTGTCTGTTTCCTACAGAAAGCAACTCAGTGCACTAACACACTGGCCTGGCAAATAAATAATTGGTAAGGTTCTTCGGCGACTGACCCCCAATGATATATTATTAATGACCTATTTACAACTGGACAACCCCTTTAAATGAGCAGAAATCAGAGTTTTCTATGATCCTAGCCATTGCTCCAGAGGAACATTTCCTGCTAGTAAATACAGAGCACAGGCTATCAGTGCTGTCCATTAATGCTGAATTATGTTAAGGGGTTAAGCCATTTGATTTGATGGTCATTGGAATTGCTTTCCTGCATTGAGAATGTTGACATTGACATTATAGTATAATACGTAATGTATATTTAATGGGTGCTTTTCTTATACTGCATTTTTATAAGGGTATCTAGTGTCCCTTCATTAAATACTGTATTTACAGATTCTTGCTACATTGCGGAAAACTGTTCCAAAAATCATTGATGACTCTTAGTGTAGCAAATGTGATATGAACCATATCTTAAAATGTATGTCATATGCTACTATATATAAGCTCATGATATAAAGATGTAATCTGTCAATATCTCTATCTGGCAGGCAAACAATCTGCTTTGTGATAAAGCACTAAGCCATCTGTATAAGACTTTGATAAGGTTCTTATGGACTCCACCACAAGAGCATCTTCTCTTACAATCTATTCAGAAAGTAAATAAATATTTAGGTGATTCAAATACCCATGCACAATCTCCCTCATTCCAAGGATGATAAAAGCTCTGTCACTTTTGGTGTGTCGCCAGCAAGCTACTTACATTTATATTCTTATTGGAATCTGCATAAAGAGGCAGTATAAAATATCTTGCTATTAAAATTGGATATTTATAGAGCGGAGATTTTAGTGCTCAGATTATCAAGGGTTTGCAACAAATTCAATGCATTCTTAAAATGTAGAATGCGGGAACGGTATTAGAATCTAAGTACACCTGCTTCATATTACAATGATGTGTATGACTGTAAAATCCAATTTATCATTAACAATGTCTGTCTACATACAGCTGGAATCGACCTTTGGGCAAATTTCATTAAGAACTTCAATTTCTCACTATACTAATTCAATATATTATCACAACCCGGGGAAGACTGCAATTCATATTTATGGGAGACAGCATGGGGGACGAACGATCATATGAATGAGCATTCATCACCCATACTTTCTGAATTGACTTGTGTGAAGGAAATGGTCAAAGTTCTCCAGTTTAGGCCGGCTGCTCACGACCAGGTCGGATTCCGCATGCGGAGCCCACAGCGGAATTCGACCCTGTGCTCGGCTTTACCTCTCATTTCTTCTTTTCTGTACTGTGGATGGTCCGGACGGCTCGCTATCTGACATGTGCAGTACAGATTTTTTTCTTTAAACTCCTGATTTTTCCACATCAAGCCTAGCAATGACGCAGAATGTTAATTGCGGAAGGGCCGTGGGCAGAGGCGTAACTTGAAGCTCCCGGGCCCCGATGCAAAACCTGTAACAGGGCCCCCAACTATAATGCTTTACTCATAGTACTGGGTTCCCTATATGGAGAAGAGAGGCCTTATGGGCCCCCCTAAGGCTCCTGGGCCCGGGTGCATCCGCATCCCCTGCATCCTCTATAGTTACGCCTCTGGCCATGGGTGGGACAGATTCTATTGACTTCAATGGAAGCTGTCCATGCAGAATCCACACAAAAATAGAACATATTGCAATTTTTTTCACCGCGAGTGGAAAATTCCAAATGGTGTCTGTTCGAAAAGCGCTTTTCCATAGCATTGTATGGAAGGCATTTGCTGCGGAATCCGGAGGCAGACGTCTGCTCCGGATTCCGCAATGCAAATCTGGACGTGTGCAACTGGTCTTAGGTTTAAAATATCTCAATGCTTATTCTCACGTGACTTAAAAACTTGGGGTGTGCAAGCCAATAAAAACATCCTCCTACACATTTCAAGCTACAATGAGCTCTTACTCATAGCTTGTAGATCTATTTTAGATCTATTATACATTATTAATTGCTAGATTAATTAAAACTCAGTGCCATCTGTTATTAGTTAAGCATCTTCTTGACATAGTATTGGCTAGTACTATCTCTTGGGGTAAGACATTCCATAATTTGACTACTCTAAATATAACAAACCCTTTTCCTACATTGAGTTTTATACTTTCATAAACCTGGGATATTTCAGGTTGGCTAGAAGGCCTTTTCCAAGCCATGTGGCAAACTAGTTATTGTCCTACTTATGTCAAAAAAACAATAAAAAAAGTAAAACCGAAAGTTTTCTTACAAAACACAGTATAATCCTAATCGTAATAGCTCCAAAGTATTCATTCGGCAGCTAAAAGTGTAAAAAGCCTAATGTTCTCTTCGCAGTGCTAAAATATTATGTTACCTGGTGAACCACAAGAAAACAGGAAAAATAAATCTTTATTAAGTAATAAAACTCCTGATGTGATTAATAAAACTAAATGTAGTTTTATAGACAACACTAAATATTCTAATTGTTTCTATAAAATGATAATGAAACCCTGGGTCTCTTTCCAGTATACCCTCTAAGCTATGCAATCTGGAAATGATGGTACAATGAGGAGAAAACTCCATCTGTTCACCATGGAGTTCTTTTTAGTCTGATATTTTAAGACTCTCATTTTCTATAACTTATTAGCTACTATATCATCCTCATAAATAAGTTATAATTTTGCATCCTCATTAAGGCACATCTCCAGCTATAAGGAAAAAAAAAAAAAAAACTCTATTAAAGGGAGCGAGTGGCCTGCAAGAGCTTCAAGCCAGACACACGGATCTATAGCTCCCAGCAAAACCGTTAGAATCTGTATCCATTCTTGACACACATTCGTAAAATTGATCCAAAATAAAAGAAGCTGAGCTCCGCAGGATGCCAGATACCTAAAGATATGGATCTTTCTAGGGAAACAGCAGTTCTCCATTGCTGCTTGCTTTGATCCTGTTTCGTAGACCTTGATTGACAGGAGAATCTGCAGTAATTTGCATTATCTATGCCCTCATCCAGCATGCCTGTCTGCTTTACATTTGAAATCCAGGCCTTCTGAGCAATGTGTCTCCTATTGGTGGTTGAAGCCAGGAACAAAATCTTTAACCTACACCCAGTGACTTTCATGTGATGACCTGAGTCGGAGAGACAGCAGCTGAAGACTCTCTCCTACCTCGCAGACCACCAGTAAGACTAGGGCAGAGACTTTCTACTCCACACATTGCCTACAGGAATAGATTGGAAGGAGCATGGAAACAGCAAAACTGGGTTGATCAGCTACTTCTAGAGTTGACAACTTCTCATAAAGACCATAGGGCAGTGACTTTAGGGTATGTTCACATGTTGGATTTTGGTGTAGATTTTGGTGTGTATTTCTTGCCAAATCAACATTCGATTCATTTGAATGGAACCGGCATTGGTGTCTTCACGACACATATTTTGCATTGTGGAGTTAAAATCCACGCCATGGAAAAATAAGAAGTGACATATGATTTTTGCCCATTCAAAAGAATCACAGAATGGTAGCGTTGGAAGGGACCTCTATGGTCATCTGGTCCAACCCCCTGCTTAATGCAGTGGATAAAAGGGATAAAGCCGCGCGTGAATCGACAGCAAAAATACACAGCTTAGCCATGGATTTCTGCCATGGTTCTTGAGGCAGAATCTGTGTTGAAACACCTGCTTTGGATGCTGCTATGTGACCATACCCTTAGGAGACTTGATGCCTTTGAAGAGAAGCAAGCTCTAGACCTTACCCCAAGCTCATTCCCCTTTAACATAAAAGAGCCTACAATGACATGCTCATCATGTTATGTGGGAAATATTGTAACCTCTTAAAATTAAAAGGCATACAAATATGCCTTCTAGAGACAGGGTTAGTATTGAGTGGGATTGGGAGCTGAGCGCTTTCCATGTCAAAGATAGCTGATACCCACCCTTAATACTTTGTGAAGGCCTCCTGGGTTGCCATTCATTTCTGTCTATTAAGATATGCATGTACCACATCTTAATAGAATACCTGCAAAATACAATGTACTGCAACACTGAAGTATTATACAATTTTGTATAAGTGATAAGATGATCGCTAGTTCAAGTCCCTTGTAATGACTATAAAAAAAAATAAAATAGACCGGAATTTTTTTTTTTTTACAAAGTAAAAACTATAAAAGGTTTAACCCTTTAGTGACCACACCTGTTTGCGTCCTAAATGATCAGGCCAGATTTTGAAAATCTGACATGTGTCACCTTAACATAGAACAACTTCGTAAAGGTTTTGCATATCCAAGTGATTCTGACATTGTTTTTTGCCACGTATTGTACTTCATTTAGGTTGTAATTAGAGATGAGCGAACGCGTTCGTCCGAGCTTGATATTCGTGCGAATATTAGGGTGTTCGGGATGTTCGTTATTCGTGACGAACACCATGCGGTGTTCTGGTTACTTTCACTTCCTTCCCTGAGACGTTAGCGCGCTTTTCTGGCCAATTGAAAGACAGGGAAGGCATTACAACTTCCCCCTGCAACGTTTAAGCCCTATACCACCCCCCTGCTGTGAGTGGCTGGCGAGATCAGGTGTTCGCCTAATATAAAAGTCGGCCCCTCCCGCGGCTCGCCTCAGATGCGGTGTGAGTTAGATGAGGGACAGTGCTGTTTATACCGGAGCTGCTGTAGGGAAAGAATTGGTAGTTAGTGTAGGCTTCAAGACCCCCCAAAGGTCCTTATTAGGGCCACTGATAGCTGTGTGTTGGCTGCTGTTAGCAGTGGGATTTTTTTTTTTTTCTCAAAATCGCCTCTGCAGACCGTTGCACCTGGCATTAGGGACAGAAGTGCTGCATAGGCAGGGAGAGTGTTAGGAGTGAGTGTAGCCTTCAAGAACCTCAACGGTCCTTTCTAGGGCCATATTTATCCGTGTGCAGTACTGTCCAGGCTGCTGTTGGCTGTGCTGCATTTTTTTTGGGCTTCTCAAAATCGCCTCTGCAGAGCATTGCACCCTCCATTGATACTGCAGGGAAAGAATTGTATAGGCAGGGCCACAACACAGTTATTATTCATAGAATATACGCAGTGCTGCCTGTTGGTGGGAAAAAACTGAAAACAAATCTATTTGTCCAGCCTGTGTCCGTCCTTACGCCTGTGTAGACGTGTGAGCTGCGTGAAAAACATTGCTAAATCATACGCAGCCAGCTACGCTTTACTGCTGGGTTCGCCATTTGCTTTCCTTAATTGGGAAAAAAAAATACCTGCTCTCCAAGAGTTATAATAACTCTGCTACCCTCACGTTCTGTGACACATAAGCAGGGACACAGCGCAGTTATTAAACTTCGCAGGTTCATTGAATATACGCAGTGCTGCCTGTTGGTGGGAAAAAACTGAAAACAAATCTATTTGTCCAGCCTGTGTCCGTCCTTACGCCTGTGTAGACGTGTGAGCTGCGTGAAAAACATTGCTAAATCATACGCAGCCAGCTACGCTTTACTGCTGGGTTCGCCATTTGCTTTCCTTAATTGGGAAAAAAAAATACCTGCTCTCCAAGAGTTATAATAACTCTGCTACCCTCACGTTCTGTGACACATAAGCAGGGACACAGCGCAGTTATTAAACTTCGCAGGTTCATTGAATATACGCAGTGCTGCCTGTTGGTGGGAAAAAACTGAAAACAAATCTATTTGTCCAGCCTGTGTCCGTCCTTACGCCTGTGTAGACGTGTGAGCTGCGTGAAAAACATTGCTAAATCATACGCACCCAGCTACGCTTTACTGCTGGGTTCGCCATTTGCTTTCCTTAATTGGGAAAAAAAATACCTGCTCTCCAAGAGTTATAATAACTCTGCTACCCTCACGTTCTGTGACACATAAGCAGGGACACAGCGCAGTTATTAAACTTCGCAGGTTCATTGAATATACGCAGTGCTGCCTGTTGGTGGGAAAAAACTGAAAACAAATCTATTTGTCCAGCCTGTGTCCGTCCTTACGCCTGTGTAGACGTGTGAGCTGCGTGAAAAACATTGCTAAATCATACGCACCCAGCTACGCTTTACTGCTGGGTTCGCCATTTGCTTTCCTTAATTGGGAAAAAAAATACCTGCTCTCCAAGAGTTATAATAACTCTGCTACCCTCACGTTCTGTGACACATAAGCAGGGACACAGCGCAGTTATTAAACTTCGCAGGTTCATTGAATATACGCAGTGCTGCCTGTTGGTGGGAAAAAACTGAAAACAAATCTATTTGTCCAGCCTGTGTCCGTCCTTACGCCTGTGTAGACGTGTGAGCTGCGTGAAAAACATTGCTAAATCATACGCAGCCAGCTACGCTTTACTGCTGGGTTCGCCATTTGCTTTCCTTAATTGGGAAAAAAAAATACCTGCTCTCCAAGAGTTATAATAACTCTGCTACCCTCACGTTCTGTGACACATAAGCAGGGACACAGCGCAGTTATTAAACTTCGCAGGTTCATTGAATATACGCAGTGCTGCCTGTTGGTGGGAAAAAACTGAAAACAAATCTATTTGTCCAGCCTGTGTCCGTCCTTACGCCTGTGTAGACGTGTGAGCTGCGTGAAAAACATTGCTAAATCATACGCACCCAGCTACGCTTTACTGCTGGGTTCGCCATTTGCTTTCCTTAATTGGGAAAAAAAATACCTGCTCTCCAAGAGTTATAATAACTCTGCTACCCTCACGTTCTGTGACACATAAGCAGGGACACAGCACAGTTATTAAACTTAGATAATTCATTCACTAGAGGCAGTGGGGCCTTTCGTTTTCCAAAAAGGGCAAAAATTATATTTGGCCTGCAGTCTTGCGCCAATTTATTTCCTGCCTGGGAAATCTAATCACTGGTAATACAGCATGCTGAGGGGTAGGGGTAAGCCTAGAGGACGTGGACGTGGACGTGGCCGAGGACGCGGAGGGCCAAGTGAGGGTGTGGGCACAGGCCAAGCTCCTGATCCAGGTGTGTCGCAGCTGTCTGCTGCGCGATTAGGAGAGAGGCACGTTTCTGGCGTCCCCACATTCATCGCCCAATTAATGGGTCCACGCGGGAGACGGTTATTAGAAAATGAGCAGTGTGAGCAGGTCCTGTCCTGGATGGCAGAAAGTGCTTCGAGCAACCTATCGTCTACCCGCAGTTCTGCGCCGTCCACTGCTGCCAATCCGAATCCTCTGTCTGCTGCTCCTCCTTCCTCCCAGCCTCCTCAGTCCACTACAATGACACCTGCTCAGGAGCGGGAACACTCCCAGGAACTGTTCTCGGGCCCCTGCTTAGATTGGGCAGCAGCGGTTCCTCTCCCACCAGAGGAGTTTATCGTCACTGATGCCCAACCATTCGAAAGTTCCCGGGGTCCGGGGGAAGAGGCTGGGGACTTCCGCCAACTGTCTCAACAACTTTCTGTGGGTGAGGAGGACGATGACGATCAGACACAGTTGTCTTGCAGTGAGGTAGTAGTAAGGGCAGTAAGTCCCAGGGAGCAGCGCACAGAGGATTCGGAGGAAGAGCAGCAGGACGATGAGGTGACTGACCCCACCTGGTGTGCAACGCTTACTCAGGAGGACAGGTCTTCAGAGGGGGAGTCAAGGGCATCAGCAGGGCAGGTTGCAAGAGGCAGTGCGGTGGCCAGGGGTAGAGGCAGGGCCAGACCGAATAATCCACCAAGTGTTTCCCAAAGCGCCCCCTCGCGCCATGCCACCCTGCGTAGGCCGAGGTGCTCTAAGGTCTGGCAGTTTTTCACAGAGACGCCTGACGACCGACGAACAGTGGTGTGCAACCTTTGTCGCGCAAAGCTCAGCCGGGGAGCCAACACCAACAGCCTCACCACCACCACCATGCGCAGACATATGATGGCCAAGCACCCCGCAAGGTGGGACAAAGGCCGTTCACCGTCTCCGGTTTGCACCCCTGCCTCTCCCCCTGTGCCCCAACCTGCCACTGAGATGCAACCCCCCTCTCAGGACACAGGCACTACCGCCTCATGGCCTGCACCCACACCCTCATCTCCGCTGTCCTCGGCCCCATCCAGCAGTGTAGTTCAGCGCACCGTTCAGCCGTCGCTTGCGCAAGTGTTCGAGCGCAAGCGCAAGTACGCCGCCACGCACCCGCACGCTCAAACGTTAACCGTCCGCATCGCAAAATTCATCAGCCTTGAGATGCTGCCGTATAGGGTTGTGGAAACGGAGTCCTTCAAAAGTATCATGGAGGCGGCGGCCCCGCGCTACTCAGTTCCCAGTCGCCACTACTTTTCCCGATGTGCCGTCCCAGCCCTGCACGACCACGTCTCCCGCAACATTGTGCGCGCCCTCACCAACGCGGTTACTGCCACGGTCCACTTAACTACGGACACGTGGACAAGCACAGGCGGGCAGGGCCACTACATCTCCCTGACGGCACATTGGGTGAATTTAGTGGAGGCTGGGACAGAGTCAGAGCCTGGGACCGCTCACGTCCTACCCACCCCCAGAATTGCGGGCCCCAGCTCGGTGCTGGTATCTGCGGAGGTGTATGCTTCCTCCACTAAAGCACCCTCCTCCTCCTCCTCCTCCTCTGTCTCACAATCAAGATGTGTTAGCAGCAGCATGTCGCCAGCAGTCGGTGTCGCGCGGTGTGGCAGCACAGCGGTGGGCAAGCGTCAGCAGGCCGTGCTGAAACTACTCAGCTTAGGCGATAAGAGGCACACGGCCCACGAACTGCTGCAGGGTCTGACACAGCAGACCGACCGCTGGCTTGCGCCGCTGAGCCTCCAACCGGGCATGGTCGTGTGTGACAACGGCCGTAACCTGGTGGCGGCTCTGCAGCTTGGCAGCCTCACGCACGTGCCATGCCTGGCCCACGTCTTTAATTTGGTGGTTCAGCGGTTTCTGAAAAGCTACCCACGCTTGTCAGACCTGCTCGTAAAGGCGCGCCGGCTCTGCGCACATTTCCGCAAGTCCCACACGGACGCTGCCACCCTGCGCACCCTGCAACATCACTTTAAGCTGCCAGTGCACCGACTGCTGTGCGACGTGCCCACACGGTGGAACTCTACGCTCCACATGTTGGCCAGGCTCTATGAACAACGGAGAGCTATAGTCGAATACCAACTCCAACATGGGCGGCGCAGTGGGAGTCAGCCTCCTCAATTCCTTTCAGAAGAGTGGGCCTGGTTGGCAGACATCTGCCATGTCCTTGGTAATTTTGAGGAGTCTACCCAGGTGGTGAGCGGCGATGCTACAATCATTAGCGTCACCATTCCTCTGCTATGCATCTTGAGAAATTCCCTGCAAACCATAAAGGCAGCTGCTTTGCGCTCGGAAACGGGGGCGGGGGAAGACAGTATGCCGCTGGATAGTCAGGGCACCCTCCTGTCTATTTCTCAGCGCGTACAGGAGGAGGAGGAGGAGCATGAGGAGGATGAGGAGGAGGGGGAAGAGACAGCTTGGCCCGCTGCTGACGGTACACCGGCTGATTGCCTGTCATCCTTTCAGCGTGTATGGCCTGAGGAGGAGGAGGAGGAGGAGGAGGATCCTGAAAGTGATCTTCCTAGTGAAGACAGCCATGTGTTGCGTACAGGTACCCTGGCACACATGGCTGACTTCATGTTAGGATGCCTTTCTCGTGACCCTCGCGTTGCACGCATTCTGGCCACGACGGATTACTGGGTGTACACACTGCTCGATCCACGGTATAAGGAGAACCTGCCCACTCTGATTCCCGAAGAGGAAAGGGGTTCGAGAGTGTTGCTATACCACAGGACCCTTGCGGACAAGCTGATGGTAAAATTCCCAGCCGACAGCGCTAGTGGCAGAAGGCGCAGTTCCGAGGGCCATGTTGCAGGGGATGTGCGTAGATCGAGCAGCATGTACATCCCAGGCAGTGCAACAGTCTTTAAGGGCCTGGCCAGCTTTATGGCTCCCCACCAAGACTGTGTCACCGCTCCCCAGTCACGGCTGAGTCGGCGGGAGCACTGCAAAAGGATGGTGAGGGAGTACGTAGCGGATCGCACGACCATCCTTGGTGACGCCTCTGCCCCCTACAACTACTGGGTGTCGAAGCTGGACACGTGGCCTGAACTAGCCCTGTATGCCCTTGAGGTGCTTGCTTGTCCTGCGGCTAGCGTGTTGTCGGAGAGGGTGTTTAGTGCGGCTGGGGGAATCATCACAGATAAGCGTAGCCGCTTGTCAACCGACAGTGCCGACAGGCTAACACTCATCAAGATGAACAAAGGCTGGATTTCCCCAGACTTCTGTTCTCCACCAGCGGACAGCAGCGATACGTAAGCAATACGTAGGCTGCACCCGCGGATGGAAGCTACGTTCTCTCTCACCATCCAAAACGGGGACATTTCTGCTTCATCAATCTGTGTCTAATATTCCTCCTCCTCCTCCTCCTGCTCCACCTCCTGAAACCTCACGTAATCACGCTGAACGGGCAATTTTTCTTAGGGCCACAAGGCTCACTCAAATAATTTTTCAGAACAATTTTTATAAGTTTCAATGCGCTTAAAAGCATTGGAACTTTAACTTGAACCAATTTTTCGTTACACTGGGCTGCCTCCAGGCCTAGTTACCACTTAAGCCACATTAACCAAAGCGATTAATGGGTTTCACCTGCCCTCTTGGCTGGCCATGGCCAATTTTTGGGATGTACATTAGTACTGTTGATACAGCAATTTGTGTGGGCCCTCGCCTACAGTGTAATCAAATTAATTTTTAGCCCACCTGCATTACAGCTGACGTTACCTCAGCTGTGTTGGGCAATGCAATGGGATATTTTTGTGTACCGCCGGTGGGTTCCAGGGAGCCACCCATGCTGTAGGTGCACACTGAGTTTTTAATACATCTGTACACTTCTAAAGAACCCGTCTGACCGGGGCATGCAGTGTGGGCCGAAGCCCACCTGTATTACGCACGACATTACTACCTCAGCTGTGTTGGGCAATGCAATGGGATATTTCTATGTACCGCCGGTGGCTTCCTGGCACCCACCCAGGCAGTGGGTCCACAGGGAGTTAAACCTACATGTGTCCACTTGTAAAGAATCCCAGTCTGACTGGGGCATGCAGTGTGGGCCGAAGCACACCTGTATTACGCACGACATTACTACCTCAGCTGTGTTGGGCAATGCAATGGGATATTTCTATGTACCGCCGGTGGCTTCCTGGCACCCACCCAGGCAGTGGGTCCACAGGGAGTTAAACCTACATGTGTCCACTTGTAAAGAATCCCAGTCTGACTGGGGCATGCAGTGTGGGCCGAAGCCCACCTGTATTACGCACGACATTACTACCTCAGCTGTGTTGGGCAATGCAATGGGATATTTTTGTGTACCGCCGGTGGGTTCCAGGGAGCCACCCATGCTGTGGGTCGACAGGGACTTCACAATAGGGAGTTGTACCTGCCTGTGTCTATGAATTAAAAAGCCCGGTCTGACTGGGGCATGCAGACACCTTGACAGAATGAATAGTGTGTGGCACATAGGTTCCCCATTGCTATGCCCACGTGTGCAGCTCCAGATGGCGGTGGCACAGGATTCTATTTCTCATTGCTTCTGTACAGCATTGTGGGCTATCGCTCCGCCACTTTTAAAGAGGGTCGCTGCCTAGCCGTGCCAACCTCTGCAGTGTATGCCTGCGGTCCCTCGTCATGGCAGACGCAATTCTAAATAGACATGAGCGTGGTGTGGCATGAGGGCAGCTGAAGGCTGCGCAGGGACACTTTGGTGTGCGCTGTGGGGGGGAGGGGGTGCGGTTGGGCAGCATGTAACTCAGGAGAAGTGGCAGTGGAGTGTCATGCAGGCAGTGATTGTGCTTTGTTGGAGGTAGTGTGGTGCTTAGCAAAGGTATGCCATGCTAATGAGCGCTTTTCAGAAGTAAAAGTTGTTGGGAGGGGGGGGGGGCCCACTCTTGCCGCTATTGTGGCTTAATAGTGGGACCTGTGAACTTAGGATGCAGCCCAACATGTAGCCCCTCGCCTGCCCTATCCGTCACTGTGTCATTCCCATCACTTTCCTGAATTGCCCAGATTTTCACACATGAAAACCTTAGCGAGCATCGGCAAAATACAAAAATGTTCTGGTCGCCCATTGACTTCAATGGGGTTCGTTGTTCGAAACGAACCCTCGAGCATCACGGGAAGTTCGTTACGAATAACGAACACCCGAACATTTTGGTGTTCGCTCATCTCTAGTTGTAATAATAGACAGATAGAATTTGTGTATATTTATTAAAAGCGTTAAAAATTGAGAAAATATTGAAAAAATTGTCATTTTTCATATTTTCAACTGCAATATCTCAAATATGTGCAAACATAGTGTACAATTTTTGATGAGATATATATTTCCATCTGTTTACTTTATTCTGGAAGCACATTAGAAAAACTGCAGGTTTTTTTAATCGTTTAGGAGAAGTACAAATTTAACCTTGATTATGAACACTTTGATGAACACTTTGTTTTCCTGCACCAAGCCAAGATTGCAAAGGCTCATAGGTGTCAGAATGATAGATACCCCCACAAATGACCCCATTTAAAAAATTCACATTTTAATGTATTCACTGATGGGTATCATTTTGACTCCACAGTTTCTTTTCAAGAATTAATGTAATTTAGAGGAGAATTTTTTTTAAATATATTTTTGCAAATATGTCATTTTAAAGATAGTATTTATTTCTATAGTGCACAGAAAAATGAGGATTTACACCCCAAAATTGATACCCCTGTTTATCATGTGTTTAGAAACATATCTGTGGTGGACCTAATCTTCTGTCCGTATGCACAACGGGGCCCAAAACGAAAGGAGTAGTCGGTAGCATTAAGAAAGAACATTTTGCTTGAAGGTATTTTAGGCCCCATTGCCCACTTGTAGAGCCCTTGAGCGGTCAAGATGAAAGAGAACCCCCACAAATGATCCGATTTGGAAAACTAGACCCCTTAATGAATTCATCTAGTGTTGTAATGCATATTTTGACTAATAGTTTTTGAATGAATCTAAGCAAAGCAGAAGAGAAAAAATTACGATTTTCATTTCTTCGGCAATTATATCATTTTAAAACAGCTCTTTTTGTACAGCACACACATGAATGGAAACTTTCACCCCAAAGTGGATACCCCTGTTTGTCCCGTGTTCAGAAACATACCCTTTGTGGCCCTAATCTTATGTCCGTATGCAAAATAGGGCCCAAACTGAAGGGGGCATTACAGTTCAACTGTTTTTTTACCTTTTACATGATCGCCATTGTCCACTGAATAATGGCGATCACGTAAATGGGGACCACTCACTGCGGCCATCAGTCACTGCTCCAGGATCTCGACTACCTTTAGTAGCCAAGAGCAAGGAGATTTTTAATTTCCCGGGGCCTCCGCAGCTTCTGCGCTTGCTCTGCCATTTTGGTAGTGCATGTGTTGAAGCTGGGGAAAGGTCTGTGAATAAGGATCGTGGAACATCGCTGGAGGTCTTAGATTAGTAATTTCACCTCCCCTCACAGTTTGGATCAGTGACGGTCGGTGAAACTTTGCCTTTTTGTTACTTTGACATGATCACTGTTGTCCATTGGATACCGATGATCACATGACCAAGAGCCATGTACCGCGGCCCCCCATGAGATCTCTAGGCTCTCAGCTATGTTTAGTAGCCAGGAGCAGGGAGATTTAAATTACCTTGGTAATCCGCGGCTTTTGCGCATGTGTCTGCCATTTTGGTGACGGGAGCATGCGCAGAAGCCGTGGTACGGTCTGCTGATAAATCCGGGGCCTTAAGTACGTAATTTCCTATCCCCTCACAGATATGATCCGAGAGGTGAGATGAAACAAACTTTTTAAACTTTTTTTCACATTTTTTTAAATTTACATGATTGCCATTAATCCATTGGATAGCAGCGATCATGTGACTGGGAACCACATATAGCAACTCCCAGTGATATCCCTCTGTTCTCGGCTGAACATGGTAGCCAGGAGCCAGAGAGATTTTTAATTTCCAGTGGCGCAAGCCCTTCTGTGCACGCGCCCAATGTATGACGTATGGTGCACATGCGCAGAAGGTGACATACAGTCCTAGAAGGACCATAACATTGCGGGACATCACGGAGGACAGAGGTGAGCACTTTCAGCTCCATTAATGAATTTAATCCATGAGGGGAGCTGAATCTTACACTTTAAAAAAAAAATTTCTACACTTTTATGCGATCACCAGTATCCAATGGATACCGGCGATTGCATGACGGGAAGAGGGGGGCGGCTACCCGTGGCCCCCTATATCAGCTCCAGGTTGTCACAGAGCTGTCTCGTGCACAGGCCCCGTGGCTTTAATCCTCAGAGTGAGCATGTTTTTACGGCCCTGGGGATTAAAGCTCACTAAACCAGCACGTAAAACGTCTATGGGGTGGTCACTAGGGAGTTAAAAAGAACCTTTTCCCATTTTTAACATAAAAAAATGTCAAAATTACACTTTTTGGTCACCTACTCTGCAAAAAATGTTTTATCAGAAGCAATCAAAAAGTCTTATGTAGAGATGAGCGAGCGTACTCGTCCGAGCTTGATACTCGTTCGAGTATTAGGGTGTTCGAGATGCTCGTTACTCGAGACGAGTACCACGCGGTGTTCGAGTCACTTTCATTTTCTTCCCTGAGAAATTTGCGCGCTTTTCTGGACAATAGAAAGACAGGGAAGGCATTACAACTTCCTCCTGTGATGTTCCAGCCCTATACCACCCCCCTGCAGTGAGTGGCTGGCGAGATCAGGTGTCACCCGAGTATTAAAATCTGCCCGCCCGCGGCTCGGCACAGATGCATTCTGACAGAGATCAGGGACAGTGCTGCTGATGCCGGAGCTGCTATAGGGAGAGCGTTAGGAGTTATTTTAGGCTTCAAGAACCCCAACAGTCCTTCTTAGGCCATAGTCAGAAATCGCAGATCGCACCTACCTGCGATCTGCGATTCCTGTTCTCTTCTCTATATGCGCTCAATGGGGCCGGCAGCAGCAGCGCCGACCCCATTGAGAACATATAGAAGACAAATCATTCTTCTCTGCACAGCTGTAACAGCTGTGGCAGAGAAGAACGATGTTTGCCCATTGAATTCAATGGAGCCGGCAATACAGCAGGTTCCACTTAAAGCAATGGGCTGCCAGCGTGCGCGGGATGAATTGTCGGGAAGGGCTTAAATATAGAAGCCCTTCCCTGCAATTCATCCAGAAATGTGTTAAAATAAAAAAAATATATATATTTACCTTGTCCCGGCAGACGGAGTTCAGCGCGACCGGCAGTGGGTGTGAAGGGGGTGTGAGTCAGACCTGCCCCCTGATTGGCGGCTGAGCAGGTCTGACTCACACTCCCTTCACACCCACTGCCGGCCGCGCTGAACTCCGTCTGCCGGGACAAGGTAAGTATATATATTTTTTTTATTTTTACACATTTCTGGATAAATTGCAGGGAAGGGCTTCTATATTTAAGCCCTTCCCGACAATTCATCCCGTGCACGCCGGCAGCCCATTGCTTTCAGTGGAACCGGCTATAAGCATGTAACCCAGGAGAAGTGGCAGCGGAGTGTCATGCAGGCAGTGATTGTGCTTTGTTGGAGGTAGTGTGGTGCTTAGCTAAGGTATGCATTGCTAATGAGGGCTTTTCAGAAGTAAAAGTTGTTGGGAGGGGGGGACCCACTCTTGCCGCTATTGTGGCTTAATAGTGGGACCTGGGAACTTGAGATGCAGCCCAACATGTAGCCCCTCGCCTGCCCTATCCGTTGCTGTGTCATTCCCATCACTTTCTTGAATTGCCCAGATTTTCACAAATGAAAACCCTAGCGAGCATCGGCGATATACAAAAATGCTCGGGTCGCCCATAGACTTCAATGGGGTTCGTTACTCGAAACGAACCCTCGAGCATCGCGATAATTTCGTCCCGAGTAACGAGCACCTGAGCATTTTGGTGCTCGCTCATCTCTAGTCGTATGTAACCCAAATTGGTGTCAACAGAAGCTACAGGTTGTCATGCAAAAAACAAGTTCTCAGAAAAATCCATCTTCAGAGAATGAAAAAGTTATGGGGCTCAGAAGATGATGAGAGAAAGCAATAAAAAAACAAAACACTTCATCTTTTAAAAGTATTTTAACAGAAAATGGATATAAATTTGATATTGCTAGAATCGTACTCACTGACAAATAAAGTTAACATGTCATCTTTGCTGTACTGTGTATGCCGTTAAAACACAAATCTCCCAAAGTAGCAACATTTTGTTTTCTTCCATTTCACCCTACTTAGACATTTTAAAATGTTTTTCAGTACGTTTGGTATATTAAATGGCACCACTGAAAAATACAACTCCTCTCACAAAAGACAAACCCTTTGATGGTTATGTTGAGTGAAAAATATAGAAATTATGATTTTCTTGAAAGTGGGGAAGAGGAGAAAAAAATTGCTTGGCAGTAAAGGGTTAAAGGAGAACTACACTTTTACTATCTGCTCCCTGGTTGACAATGACAAGTTCATTTGTGCACTATGCCAGGGCTACAGGCACATTGAAATAAATCTGTCCACCCAATGTTCTCTGAACAGTGATTCCACTAACAGCATTCGCAATAAAAGTCAAAACAGTGATGGAGTTAACCCTTTAGGAACCAACCGATTTTGCACGTTAATGAGCAGAGTCTAGCTTTTTTTTTTCATCATTACATCCAAGACCCTTACAATTTTCTTTCTTCATCGACATAGCCATACGAGGCCTTGTTTTTTGCGGGACAAGTTTTACCTTTTAAGGGCTCATTCAGACGAGCGTGTTTATGTGCGTACAATTGTGCGCACATAACCACGCGTCTATTAGAACCATTGGTTCTCTGATGTATTCACATGTCTGTGTTTTACAGGTGTGCAAACACGCTCACCTGCAAAAGATAGGACAGGAGTGCACATAGGTCTGTGCTGCGCATCAATATTCCCCACGGGGAGTCCCCTTGTCACTGAACACTGTGATAGCACTGTCACAGTGTTCAGTAATGATGGCACTCCCCACGGGAAGTAATGAATCCCCTTTGACAGCTGTGGCAGAGGATCGCGTTGTTCTTCCGTTGCTTTCAACGGGGCCGCAGCTTCATTCAATGGGCACGGAGCTGTGTTCACACGTACTTTGGCACATCTGTGGATGCGTGGATTTGTGCTCACATACGCGCTGGAAAATGGCAGTCGTGTGAACGAGGCTTAATGGAATGACTTTGAGTACATTTTTGAAGGGGAAGATGAGAAAAAAACTGAAATGCAATTGTCTTTTGAATTTAGTTTTTTGTGTTGTGGTTTTTATTGATATCTTTTGGGATAAATATGACTTTTGGATTGATTTTATTGTGTTTTCCTGGAAGGTGAATGAAAGGAAAATAGCAATTCTGGCATTCATTTTTAAAAAATTATTTTTACGGTGTTTACTACATGAGATAAATATCAAAATAGATTCACTGTTTGGGTTGTCATTAGAGATGAGCGAGCACACTCGGTAAGGCCAGTTACTCGAGCGAGCCTCGCTCATCTTAAGTAACTGCCTTCTCCTCCGAGTGTGCTCGGGGGGGGGGGGGCAGCGGGGGGCAGGGGCGGTGAAGGAGAGTGGAAGGGAGAGGGTGGGGGGAGAGTGTGAGAGATCTCATCTCGCTCATCTCTAGTTGTTATGCATGCAATAATACCTTTTATATGTTGCTTTTAAAAACATTTTTGGTTTGCTCAAGGGTTTGGTTTGGTTTGTTTAAGGGTTTTTTGGGAAAAAAAACAAATTTTTTTTAAACTTGATTTTTTAGGATAGTACACTGCATTACTTATGTAGTGCATTCTACTATGCTTATTACATCAACTTATTAGACCCTGCCAGAGGAGGGGTCTAATAGACTGAGTTACTTGGCAGGCATGGAAGCCTTTGTAAGACCTTTGGCTGCCATGAGTACACATTGGTACCTTGCAATCGCATTGTGGGGTGCTGATGGGGAACATAAAGAGCCCCCTCCCCCAGTCCTATGTATATATGCTGTAGTTGCCATTAATTGTGGCTTGTAAGAGTTTAAATTGCCAGGATCTGGGTTTTTTATGCTCCTGGCAGTTAGGGCAGGAGTCTGTCTGTCAGTAGTCAGTCAAGCCACTGCCTTCAGAAGATGCATGTGAAGGTTTAAAGCCAATTATTGAGGTCATTAAAAAGCCACAATGGCAGTCAATAAGGGGTTAATCCCAACTCTAATGCCTCTAAATCTGATTATTGACAGAGCCCACAGATTCCTTGGAAGTCCCATGTATTTGGTAATATGCTTTTATTGAGTCCTAATTTTCGTTTTGTACCAATTGGTATTTTAACTGACACTATATCCTATGTAGCAAATGACTTTACACATCGCACCCAATCGTTGCAGATTGCAAATAAAAGTTCCAGTGCACACACACCTAAGGTACTATTGTACCTTGACACTCACGGAAGTTTGACAGGGCTTGCATGGAGAAATGCCCGTCACGCCCCTAGCTCCCGATTGGCTGAATTGCTGAAGGTGCTTGAAGGTTCTAGCAGCAGCGTCTGCAGTGATTTTTGTCCACTCTGGATGGTTAGGGTTATTTTTCCAGTTAGGCTTACATTATGAGCTCTGAATGCTTCCATGTTACAGGTGTAACATGAAAATATGAGATAATAATCTAAGCCTAACAGGAAAAGTAAACCTAACCCTCCAGGGTAGGCAAAAATCACTGCAGATGCTGCTGCTGATATCACTGTTCCCGGAGCAGGCCAGCCAGGTGTCCAGAGAGTGGTGGTGGCAGCCACGGAGCAGAGGACCAGCAGGCAGCTCCCTCCAGGCCCCATCCTCCAACCTCCAGGCTGCAACAAACTTCTGTCCTCTCTCAACCCAAAGTTCCCAGTGGTGGCGGCCGATGACTGGGGATGAACATCAGAGCCTCGGGGGCTCTTGGGGACTGTGCAACGGACAGGGGAAAGTCACCAGATTCCAGGCCTGCTAGTACAGTCCAGACCTGCTGGAGTCCTGAGGAAAGTGAGAACAAAGGCGGAGGAGGGGCGGGAAATCATGGCCGACAGTCAGGAGCTGGAAAGCAGGGGGGAAGACGGCCCCTGCCGGGAGAAGAGGAGCCGGCACCAGAGGAAGAGGGGGGCGCAGGGATGAAGAGGGGTACAGATACTGGATGGGGGGATGGGGCATAGTGGTAAACAGGGGCACAGGAGAAAGTGGGTGACAGAGAGGACATAGGAGGAGACAGAGGAGAAGGGGGAGCACAGAGGAAGGAGGGGGTACAGGAGAGGTACCTGCAACCAATCAGGAGCTAGGGGTGGGACAGGGGTGTTCTTCTATTGAAGGGCTGTCAAACCACTAGCTTATGGTGGCGTCTTGGTACAATAGTATTCACACCTACATCTGTTTGTTTTTGCAAGTTTGGAGCTGCCAATAGAAAGTATATTTCACATTTCCAGGCAACCCCTGACTTGCATGCATGCGCTATGCAGGAATAGAAAATATATATGTATTAATACTAGAGATGAGCGAACGTACTCGTCCGAGCTTGATACTCGTTCGAGTATTAGCGTGTTCGAGATGCTCGGTACTCGTGACGAGTACCACGCGATGTTCGAGTTACTTTCACTTTCATCTCTGAGACGTTAGCGTGCTTTTCTGGCCAATAGAAAGACAGGGAAGGCATTACAACTTCCCCCTGCGACGTTCAAGCCCTATACCACCCCCCTGCAGTGAGTGGCTGGCGAGATCAGGTGTCACCCGAGTATAAAAATCGGCCCCTCCCGTGGCTCGCCACAGATGCGTTCTGACATAGTTCAGGGAAAGTGCTGTCTTGGTGGAGTTGCTATAGGGAGAGTGTTAGGAGTATTTTAGGCTTCAAGAACCCCAACGGTCCTTCTTAGGGCCACATCTAACCGTGTGCAGTACTGTGGAAGCTGCTTTTTGCAATGTTGCACTTTTTTTTTTTTTTTGTATATCGGCCGTGCAGAGCATTGCGCCCTGCAGTAATACTCCAGGGCCAGAAGTGGTGGTTAGGCAGGGACAGAAGACATATATTGTGAGGCAGGGACAGAACACATATATTGTGAGGCAGGGACAGAACACATATTTATTGAATATAGGCAGTGGGCCTTTGCAAAAACATTTGGGGAAAAAAATCTATTTGGGCTGCCTGTGACTGTCCTCAGTGTTCTGGGTCTGTGCTGGGTGTAGTAGTCCTCCTAATTCATACGCAGCCAGCTAAATGTTACAGCAGGCTTGCGCAAAATTATTTCATGGCTCTGTGTTGGCTGTTAAATCACCGCTGTATTCCAGTCCACAGTGCAACAGTCTGCAGTTATTTGACATACTCCAGGGCCAGTAGCGGTGACGCAGAGAGAGAAGAGATACATTTATTGAATATAGGCAGTGGGCCTTTGCAAAAACATTTGGGGAAAAAAATCTATTTGGGCTGCCTGTGACTGTCCTCAGTGTTCTGGGTCTGTGCTGGGTGTAGTAGTCCTCCTAATTCATACGCAGCCAGCTAAGTGTTACAGCAGGCTTGCGCAAAATTATTTCCTGGCGTTCCGTAAGCGAAGTCAGCCTCCAACCACAGGCCAATAAGCGTCACATTTAATTACAGCGTTCTGTTTCTGCACTACTGGTAATACACCATGCTGAGGGGTAGGGGTAGGCCTATAGGATGTGGACGCGGGCGAGGACGCGGAGGCCCAAGTCAGGGTGTGGGCACAGGCCGAGCCAGTGCGGTGGCCAGGGGTAGAGGCAGGGCCAGACCGAATAATCCACCAACTGTTTCACAGTGGTGTGCAAGCTTTGTCGCGCCAAGATCAGCTGGGGAGCCACCACCACCAGCATGCGCAGGCATATGATGGCCAAGCACCCCACAAGGTGGGACGAAGGCGGTTCACCGCCTCCGGTTTGCACCACTGCCTCTCCCCCTGTGCCCCAACCTGCCACTGAGATCCAACCCCCCTCTGAGGACACAGGCACTACCGTCTCCTGGCCTGCACCCACACCCTCACCTCCGCTGTCCTCGGCCCCATCCAGCAATGTCTCTCAGCGCAGTGTCCAGACGTCGCTAGCGCCACTGTTTGAGCGCGAGCGCAAGTACGCCGCCACGCACCCGCATGCTCAAGCGTTAAACGTGCACATTGCCAAATTGATCAGCCTGGAGATGCTGCCGTATAGGCTTGTGGAAACGGAGGCTTTCAAAAGCATGATGGCGGCGGCGGCCCCGCGCTACTCGGTTCCCAGTTGCCACTACTTTTCCCGATGTGCCGTCCCAGCCCTGCACGACCACGTCTCCCGCAACATTGTACGCGCCCTCATCAACGCGGTTACTGCCGAGGTCCACTTAACAACAGACACGTGGACAAGCACAGGCGGGCAGGGCCACTATATCTCCCTGACGTCCTACCCACCCCCCGAATTGCGTGCCCCAGCTTGGTGGTGGTATCTGCGGCGGTGTATGCTTCCTCCACTAAACCACCCTCCTCCTCCTCCTCCTCCTCCTACGCAACCTCTGTCTCGCATTCAAGATGTGTCAGCAGCAGCACGTCGCCAGCAGTCGGTGTCGCGTGGCACGGCAGCGCAGCGGTGGGCAAGCGTCAGCAGGCCGTGCTGAAACTACTCAGCTTAGAAGAGAAGAGGCACACGGCCCACGAACTGCTGCAGGGTCTGACAGAGCAGACCGACCACTGGCTTGCGCCGCTGAGCCTCCAACCGAGCATGGTCGTGTGTGACAGCGGCCGTAATCTGGTGGAGGCTCTGCAGCTCGCAGCCTCACGCACGTGCCATGCCTGGCCCATGTCTTTAATTTGGTGGTTCAGCGCTTTCTGAAAAGCTACCCACACTTGTCAGACCTGCTCGGAAAGGTGCGCCGGGTTAGCGCACATTTCCGCAACTCCAAGACGGACGCTGCCGCCCTGCGGACCCTGCAACATCGGTTTAATCTGCCAGTGCACCGATTGCGGCGCGACGTGCCCACACGGTGGAATTCTACGCTCCACATGTTGGCCAGGCTCTATGAGCAGCGTAGAGCTATAGTGGAATACCAACTCCAACATGGGCGGCGTAGTGGGAGTCAGCCTCCTCAATTCTTTACAGAAGAGTGGGCCTGGTTGGCAGACATCTGCCAGGTCCTTGGAAACTTTGAGGAGTCTACCCAGATGCTGAGTGGGGATGCTGCAATCATTAGCGTCACCATTCCTCTGCTATGCCTCTTGAGAAGTTCCCTGCAAAGCATAAAGGCAGACGCTTTGCACTCGGAAACGGAGGCGGGGGAAGACAGTATGTCGCTGGATAGTCAGAGCACCCTCATGTCTATGTCTCAGCACGTTGAGGAGGAGGAGGAGGGGGAGGAGCATGAGGAGGAGGGGGAAGAGACAGCTTGGCCCACTGCTGAGGGTACACATGCTGCTTGCCTATCATCCTTTCAGCGTGTATGGCCAGAGGAGGAGGAGGGGGAGGAGCATGAGGAGGAGGGGGAAGAGACAGCTTGGCCCACTGCTGAGGGTACACATGCTGCTTGCCTGTCATCCTTTCAGTGTGTATGGCCAGAGGAGGAGGAGGAGGAGGAGGAGGAGGAGGAGGTGGATCCTGAAAGTGATCTTCCTAGTGAGGACAGCCATGTGTTGCGTACAGGTACCCTGGCACACATGGCTGACTTCATGTTAGGATGCCTTTCTCGTGACCCTCGCGTTACACGCATTCTGGCCACTACGGATTACTGGGTGTACACACTGCTCGACCCACGGTATAAGGAGAACCTTTCCACTCTCATTCCCGAAGAGGAAAGGGGTTCGAGAATGATGCTATACCACAGGGCGCTGGTGGACAAACTGATGGTAAACTTTCCATCCGACAGCGCTAGTGGCCGAAGGCGCAGTTCCGAGGGCCAGGTAGCAGGGGAGGTGCAGAGATCAGGTAGCATGTACAGCGCAGGCAGGGGACCATTATCCAAGGCCTTTGCCAGCTTTCCGGCTCCCCAGCAAGACTGTGTCACCGGTCCCCAGTCAAGGCTGAGTTGGCGGGAGCACTGTAAAAGGATGGTGAGGGAGTACGTAGCCGATCGCACGACCATCCTCGGTGACGCCTCTGCCCCCTACAACTACTGGGTGTTGAAGCTGGACACGTGGCCTGAACTCGTGCTGTATGCCCTGGAGGTGCTTGCTTGTCCTGCGGCTAGCGTCTTGTCAGAGAGGGTGTTTAGTGCGGCTGGGGGAATCATCACGGATAAGCGTACCCACCTGTCAACCGACAGTGCCGACAGGCTTACACTCATCAAGATGAACAAAGCCTGGATTTCCCCAGACTTCTCTTCTTCACCAGGGGACAGCAGCGCTACCTAAGCAATATGTAGGCTGCACCCTAAACGGGGACCTTTTTGCTTCATCAATCTGTGTATAATATTCCTCCTCCTCCTCCTGCTCCTCCTCCTGAAACCTCACATAATCACGCCGAACGGGCAATTTTTCTTAGGCCCACAAGGCTCAGTCATATAATTTTTGTAAACAATTTTTATACGTTTCAATGCCCATTAAAGCGTTGAAACTTTCACCTCAACCAATTTTTATTTTAACTGGGCTGCCTCCAGGCCTAGTTACCAATTAAGCCACATTAACCAAAGCGATTAATGGGTTTCACCTGCCCTCTTGGTTGGGCATGGGCAATTTTTCTGAGGTACATTAGTACTGTTGGTACACCAATTTTTGGGGGCCCTCGCCTACAGTGTAATCAAATTAATTTTTAGCCCACCTGCATTAAAGCTGACATTACATCAGCTGTGCTGGGCACTGCAATGGGATATATTTATGTACCGCCGGTGGCTTCCTGGCACCCACCCATGCTGTCGGTCCACACGGAGTTTTAACTGCATGTGTCCACTTCTAAAGAACCCCAGTCTGACTGGGGTATGTAGTGTGGGCCGAAGCCCACCTGCATTTAATCTGACGTTAGCTCTGCTGTCCAGGGCACTGCATTGGGATACATTTATGTATAGCCGGTGGGTTCCAGGGAGCCACCCATGCTGTGGGTGCACACGGAATCCCCATTGCGGAGTTGTACCTGCCTGTGACTATTTATAAAAAACCGCGGTCTGACTGGGGCATGCAGACACCTTGACAGAATGAATAGTGTGTGGCACATAAGTTCCCCATTGCTATGCCCACGTGTGCAGCTCCAGATGGAGGTGGCACAGGATTGGATTTCTCATTGCTTCTGTACAGCATTGTGGGCTATCGCCCCGCCCGTTTTAAAGAGGGTCGCTGCCTAGCCGTGCCAACCTTCTGCAGTGTGTGCCTGCGGTTCCTCCTCATGGCAGACGCACTTATAAATAGACATGAGTGTGGCGTGGCATGAGGGCAGCTGAAGGCTGGGCAGGGACAGTTTGGTGTGCGCTGTGGACACTGGGTCGTGCGGGGGGGGGGGGGGGGGTTGGTCAGCATGTAACCCAGGAGAAGTGGCAGCGGAGTGTCATGCAGGCAGTGATTGTGCTTTGTTGGAGGTAGTGTGGTGCTTAGCTAAGGTATGCATTGCTAATGAGGGCTTTTCAGAAGTAAAAATTGTTGGGAGGGGGGGCATTCTTGCCGCTATTGTGGCTTAATAGTGGGACCTGGGAACTTGAGATGCAGCCCAACATGTAGCCCCTCGCCTGCCCTATCCGTTGCTGTGTCGTTCCCATCACTTTCTTGAATTGCCCAGATTTTCACAAATGAAAACCTTAGCGAGCATCGGCGATATACAAAAATGCTCTGGTCGCCCATTGACTTCAATGGGGTTCGTTACTCGAGCATCGCGATAATTTCGTCCCGAGTAACGAGCACCCGAGCATTTTGGTGCTCGCTCATCTCTAATTAATACCTATCATTATTTATGTATGAATAATTCTTAATGTTACTTGATTTGAATTAAATTTATTGATTTTATGCAAAGATGAATGAGGAAAATTTCCACGTTTTATTGCATGATAGGAATTTTTTTCAATAAACCGTTTTTCATGTGTTAAGCAGTGTAATGATTACTGTGAATTATGAATCTTTGGATATGGATTGCAAGCTGTGATTTTGTCTCTGTCAGTTCACCTCTGAAACGCATTGCTGCTTTTTAGGCCTGATGTATGTACTTGCAGTACTTTGGCAATAAACAGCTTCACTGCTCCTGTTGGAACTTGTTCTATTTCCTGATACGTCTGGGGAGTGATTTGCTGCAGAGTCAACTTGGAATAAGGGGGTAGCGCAGAACTTTGTTCCACCACTCTCCTTCAGAAATAAGTTATATCTTTCCTTCTGGGTATTATGCCATATTGTATTATATGAGGATATAGCACTGAGAGCTGGTTTCTTTACCTTTTATAATGTGTAACAATAAATGACAAAGAACCCTATCCTGGAACTTTTTTCCATTTTGGATCTTGTAAGTTTTTCTATTTCCCAACTGCAAAACTTTGTATGCTCTTAGGCTTGTGTTGTTTTCTCTCTTTTTAGTTCAATCAGAAATAGTTGACTAGACTGTAATAAAAAAATTGCCTTTCAATTAGGAAATCATAGTAAAGAAGTGTAATTCACCAAGTGGCACGGAAAAATTTGACATGGGGGAAAGTAAATTCCAGATTCTAAACTTATATGAATCCTTGCAGAATGTGACTAAATTACTGGTGTTATTTCTGCCCTCATTCTTTTAGACTTATTGTCATGATAAGGTAGCTGGAAGCTCCCAGGGGTCATGTTACCTCCTGATCTAACTCAACCCATGTTGACTGTAGATCTGAAAATGACTTTAATAAAAATTTACCAGAGTTTTCACACGCGGCTGATATACACTGCCCCTATCTGCAGGGGGAGGAGGCGGAACGGGCCAGGAGCAGTGCACTGAGCTCCCATTCCCTCTCTGGCCCTCGCCACTGTTTGCAATGGGAGTGGCATGACAGGGGCGGGGCTACATCCCCCACCCTGCCCCCTCCCATTGAAAATAGTGGTAGGGGGCGGGAGCTCAGCGCACAGCTCCCGGCCTATCCTGCCTCCTCCCCTTGCAGAGAGGGGCAGTGTATATCAGCCGGGCGTGAAAACCTGGCCAATATACACACGTCTGAATAAGCCCTTAAATGATAAAACAATTATTCTGGATTATAAAAACCTGTCTCCTTTCTTCTTGAACCAGAATCATACCTGGATTGTGTCTTGCATTGCAGCTCAACTACACTGCAGTACATAGGGCTGAGCTGCAATACCACACATAACGTGTCAATAGGTATGGTGCTACTTGAAGAAAAGCATGCGTGTCTTTCTCATCTAGAGCAACCATTTTAATTTTGAAAAGGATCCACATTTTTATTAATCATAGAACCCTTTTGAATTATTATTTTGGTTTTAGAAACTGGTGTTAAATTCATTTTTATCAAAATGCCATAATAATGCAGATAAACTGTATTGCTATATATTGTAGAATATTTTTTGTTAAATAAAAACTAACTTGCAATGCCTTTTAACAACTGTGGCGGAAATTTATTAAGCCTGGCATTTTCTAAGCTAAGCTTAGTACAGTTTCCCTAGGCAAACGGCTCCCGGTAGCTCCGTGCGCCTAGACATAAATTTACACCAGGTCTAGGCTCGTATACGGTTCGGGTATAATTTGTGCCCCTTTTTGGCATAACTCATACATAAATCTGTTGGTCTGGGGCTGCCACACCACTTCTGACTAACCCCACCAAATTTAGAAAAAGGGTCAGGGTTGGCCCAGGAAGGAGAAATTTCAAAAATATTTGTTTAAAAATTTGCACGTTTTTTACAACAAAATCTGGCGTTAAAAGGATCATAAATTCCCCCCTATATGCTTCTTATATGACTCAATAAAAGGAAAATTTAAATTTTGTATTCAATTCCATTTGAAAATTACATCATTTTGCAACATTACATTACACAAATGAAGTTCTGCATGAATTTTTCATAAGACTCTTCTGTAAAAGGTGAAGTATTGTACAGGGAAAGCACTCAGCCAGATGGGTCTGCTCTTCTGTACCACGGAGAATGCAATGTAAATGTCTGCTTGTCTTTAAGACCGTTTTTGAATGGCATGGGGCAGTGATCAAAACTATCCTGATGATGATTAAATGCAAACAAAAAACATAATATGTTTAAATTTCTTTCCAAATCCCAATGCAAATTGAGCAAATCATGCCTGAGAATTCTGAATACTATTTGTGCTATGCACCATTTAGCACAAAATCACAATAGGCTTAAACATTTGCTACAATATTTTGCTTCAGGGACTTTGAATCAACATTAAGATCAAATGAAAACAACATTTAAGCTCAGCTAATTCCACCTTGGTGCTTTAAAAACTATTTGCTAGAATTTAGCATTCAGCTAAGAAATGGCTAATATTTGAATAGCATTTTTTTGAAGAAAAAAACCTATTTTTGATATTTTTTAATACATTTTTGCATTCAAAGTCCCATAATTTTATTATTTTTCCATGGAGATCAGTGAGGGCTTTTTTTCCCATGACAAGATGTTTTGGTAACATTTTGGGGTACATATGACTTTTTGATCACTTTTATTGCATTTTTTGGAAGGCAAAATGAACAAAATAAGCATCTTGCCTGTGTTGTTTAGTTTTGTTTTTTTTATGCTCCCTCTGTGGACCAATTATATGCTGGAAAATACATAAAACATGGAATGCAGAAGGTTAGCAGTGGGGATCGCTGTTTCAGGTGATGCGGGCTCTGCTTCTGATCCGATGCCATCCACATGATGTAAGTTTATGTTCTAGTTCATTTAGTGTGTTGTCGTTCATTTGAGATTATATTTACCTAATTTTAAGACCTACTAAAAACTAGATTTTTTTATTGTCCTGATATGTAGATCCAAAGAAATGGGCACGGACCTCCATTCACGTGTGCTTGTGCACGTATGTGGTTTTGTGTGCACCTATGTACGGCACACGAACACGCTCGTGTGAATGCACCCATAGCCTGTGGCCATGAGAGCTTCTGTTTCTGGAAAAAAGTAGGCTTTCATTTTTAATCCTGGACAACGCCTTGAAGTAATTATCTACTAATATTTTTGAGAACAAATAAGGGGTCAAGGTGCACATTGACTATATATGTACGACCATATATTGCCAGTCCCTATCCCTCATTTGGCCATGCAGATCATTGTCTCATTTGGACGCATATGTTTGCTGAAATTGGTTAGTGGAAAAATTGAGGCTGAGGTACATTAAATGGATATTTCCATTTTATAACATTATGGCATATTGCTATGGTGTGGCACTAGATGGACTATGTGGTCTTTTTCTGCCCTCACTTTTCTATGTTTCTATGAAGAGTGGACACCCAACTTTTGAGACCCCCACCAATTCTGAGAATGAAGAGGTATAAGCTTTGATTTAGTGCTATATTCTTTTCTAAGTTTTATGTGCACAGTGGCGCTTCTGTTCACCTTACTGTGTAGGGAACTTGAATGGGGCTATAGTGCAGCTTACTGCACAACACGTGGCTGTAGTATGTTGTTCCGAGAAAAACAATGAAGTTACAGTGCAAAATCAGCATTGTGGGGATTCCAAAGGCCAACCCCTACCGATCATAAAGTGATGGCACATCCTAGCAACATGCCACACTTTATAAAATGGGAACACCTCTTGTCCCCCTTACAGATGACATACATATTGGGCATCATTGTAAAGAGAGGGCTCGCCAGATCTCATGACTCTGCATATCATGTCTCCCAAAGTTATGGCTTATGAAGAATGGATGCAGCACTCACTGAGCTACACAGAAAAGTTTTGAAATTACATCTTTAAAACTTTTAAGTGACACACAAAAAAAGTACAATGTTACTGAAGTGCAAAGAAGTTTCTCACCTGCCCACAAGCCAGACCCATGCCTCTTTCTCCCATGCCATGGGGACAAGAAAGATTTAACTCCAAGGCATCTGCACCAGAAGCCTGTAAAAGATATAAAACATAGATAACTGCACATAAAGGTAAGATATGGTATATTTGTGTACACGAACAGTGATAAGGGTAGGGTAAGATATGGTATAGTAATGTAAGTATGTACACAGTATTGCGATATAGGTATGAATGTAGAATGACGGTCAAGGAAACTGTCTGATTGTCAGTAGGAGGTCATCCCAACTTTGTGGTAGATTGGTCAGTACTATTCAAGCGTAATTTTGCCCTCCCCTGTATCGTCCTTGGGGTTGTAAGAATATCCGCTTGCATTTGAATATATGTATTTTATTAAACCAAAAATATGTAAAATTACAGTGTTTAGAAATTAGCAGTTTTGAAAATCTATATAGATTTTTTTACAGTTGTGTGAAAGAAAATAGACCGCTTGATGGAGACTTGTAGCTTTAAGACGAGTGGAAAAATGTAGCCACATTATACTGGCATGAAACTAGCCTAAATCTCACTTTACAAGGAACTATATCATGTCTAGCTTACTGAAACAAACACTATGCAAAAACCAAAAGGACATTTACAAAAAGGTTAGGGAAAATGTTGCTCTGAAAACAACTAGTAAGCCATTTCTAAACTTCAGGAACTTGAGGGTGTCTTCACACGAGTGGGTGTTTGTGTGTACATAGGTCCGTACATATGCACACACCCCTGTACTCGCAAAAACATGCGTGTATTCAAGTGCGCATTGCCTTCAATGAAGACGCAGCTGCTGCCGGTGGCTCCATTGAAGGCAATGGTCTGCCGGTACCCTGCAATTGTTTTTCAGGGAAGGGCTTTAAATATAAGCTCTTCCCTGAAAAACAAGGCAAACTATTGTAAGAAATATTAAAAAAAAAAAACATACTCACCCTTCTTCAGCTGCGGGGACTCAGCCGCTCCTCTTTGCACTGTCCCCGCCTCTGCAATGCTGTTCTTTAAGCGCCTGCTGAAAGAGCTGCTTCTGATTGGCTGAGGTGCTCAGCCAATCACAGGCAGCTTTCGCTGAATGGATTTTAATTCCCCACCTGCTCAAAGAACTTCATTGCAGAGCCGGGGACAGCGCGGACGGATGCGGCTGAGCAACGGCAGCTGAAGTAAGGTATGTGTATTTTTTATACTAGTTTGCCTTGTTTTTCAGGGAAGGGCTTTGTTTTTAAAGCCCTTCCTTGAAAAACAATTAAGGGTTTCCAGCAGCTTGATCCTCTACCACAGCTATTATCTGTGACAGCTGTCATAGGGAACTCTTTATTCCCCGTGGGGATGAAGAACTCCTTGCCGCATCTGTCACATCTGTGACTGGTGCAGCAGGGAATTCATTATTACCCACAGGGAGGAAGAAAACATCTGCCGCATGTGGCAGATGTGTTCTTCATCCCCGCGGGGGACTGGCAGCGGTGGACAGGTAAGTATATATAAATATTTTTTTTCTTACACTAAAATGGCTGTTTTTCAGGGAAGGGCTTATATTTAAAGCTCTTCCCTGAAAAACAATTAAGGCATGCGGCTCCATTGGAGGCAATGCGTGCATTCCCTATGGTGCATGCCTGTAAAACATAGACATGTGAACACAGCAGAGGGAATGTATTGGTTGCAATAGATGTGTGTTTTTGGGTGCGCGTATGCACGCTCAAGAACACGCTCGTGTGAAGCCACCCTGACAAAGTGTAACAGTGATGACAGAAGCGTAACTAGAAGCTCCTGGGCGCAATGCAAAATCTGTATTGGGACTTCGATTTACTGTGTTGCATTCATAATACTGCTGTCCTCTTATGTGTTAGACGGGCATTTAGGGCTCCTTTGGCTTCAAGTCCTGGTAGCGACTGCTACCTCCGCATCATAGTTACAGATGTATCCACTCTGCTGATATTACTACCAGTGTACAAGAGTTCATCTTGCAAGTCAGATTACACCCTATAGCATCAATACAATTGTACTGGCAGTTAGGCCAGTAATAGTCTTTATAGATGGGCAGATAATCTGCTCATGCTAACAACTACTGACCACAATGAGTATGTCAGTCAGCGCTAGTTTCCTCTGTGTACATGGGTAGATAAGTTTCTCTATGGGGAGAACCAATCATTATCACAATTGTTTGTCCCCATACAGCTGTCACTGATCAGCTACACATCACCTTGTTTACGTGGTGGGATGTGCTGTTGACTAACAAGCAATTTTATGCTCCCCTAAACACAGTCAACCAATGAATGAGTGTTTGCTCATTCAACATCTGGTTGTTCATCCATTGACACACTCAATTGTCGGGCAAAAGAGCATTCATAGGAACATCCGGGGCTAATAATTGGCCCGTATAAAAGGAGTGTAACTCTTGGGACAACTAAGGATCCATTATATCTTTCTAAAATAAATAAAACATTCCACATGAATAAGACAAATCCAGTATAACATGCAGTATAAATAGCAACAACAAATTGTAACTGATACTTTCAGAACTCCTGCCATGATTTTGCTAATAGTTCCAGAATCCCATTGAAATCTGTGATGACTGGTCAACTTTTGCTAAACATTTGGTATGGTAAGAATTAGAGATGAGCAAGCACCAAAATGCTCAGGTGCTGGGTACTCGAGTCTAACTTTTCGTATTGCTCGAGAGCTCGTTTCGAGTAACGAACCCCATTGAAGTCAATGGGGGAGTCGAGCATTTTTGTAGAGGACTGATGCTACGCATAGGGGATGATTTGTGAAACACGGAAAAACATCAGAAAGTCATGGAAACACCACAGAAATGGATAGGGAACGGCAGCATGCATGGCTGCATCTGAGGCTCCCAGGTTCCACTATTAAGCCAAAATAGGGGGGGGAAGCCTGGCGCTCACCCCCCTAACAATTTACTTGGGACAGACCCTCATTAGCAAGGCACACACGCTGGCACATCTTAGCTAAGCATCACATTAGCTGCAACCAAGGACAATCACTGCCTGCGGGTGACACCACTGCCTCTTCTCCTGGGTTACATATTGGCATTGCTGTCCAACCCCCCGCATGACCCTGCGTCCACAGCGCACACAAAATTTTCCCTGCATAGTGTTCAGCTGGCCTCATGCCACAGGCTCACTTCATAGCCACACCACCCTCATGTAAATTTATAAGTGCGGCTGCGATGAGGAGGAACCAGAGACACACACTGCAGAGGGTTGGCAGGGCTAGGCAGCGACCCTCTTTGTAAGTGTGGGCGATAGCCCACAATGCTGTTGAGAATTGATGATAAATTGATGTACGATCATCATTCCAATCCTGTGCCAGCTCCGTCACAAAATTGTCAGGAGCAGCAAACGTTGGCATAAGGGGGACTCAGGTGCCAGCACTTCTACACATCTCCACAATGCAGCAGTGCATACTAACACCAAAGATTGGTTTAAAGCCGGAGATGTCGCAAAAGTAGCCATCACAGGTGTACAGTGACCCTGTGAAAGTCTCATGAAATCCGTTGCTTCCTGTGAACGCTCCAATCCAGTATCTCGGATAACTGTGGTAATTTGTAGCATGAGAGATAATACATGTCGCCCAGCGCTGATCCTCAGACCCCAAGCAGGAGGAGGAGGTGGCACAATAAGCCCGAGAAACTATGACCGAGGTCGTACACGCAATACTCTGTGTGGGAAGCACGTCAGCGGGCCCAAGGTCGGGCCCAGGGTGAGGCTCGGTCCCAGCCTCCACCTTGTGTGACCCAAGGTGCCGTGAGTTACATAGCTATCGGAAATCCATGTGTCCCCACACACTTCATTCTGTGTAGGTGTCAGATAGCAGAACACCGCAATGGGGGAAGCCTTCTGCGCCCAACCCAAGTCATGAAGTGTATTTGTGCCAGATAGCTAAAACACCGCAATGGGAAATCTTTATGCACCCACAGCATAGGCGAGCCCCTGCAACCCAGGGACAGTATTAAACAGGAAGAAAAGAGAGTGCCCAAACATGGCAGCGTTTCACCCTGCCCAGGATCTCGGTCCACATTTCTGCCCTAGTCATTCAGCGTATTTGTGCCAGATAGGTAAAACACTGCAATGGGAAGTTTTTGTGACCCCACAGCATAGGAGAGCCCCTGCAACCTAGGGACAGTATTAAACAGTAAGAAAAGAACGTGCCCAAACATGGTACAGTTTCACCCTGCCCAGGACCTCGGCCCACATTTCTGCCCTAGTCATTCAGTGTATTTGTGCCAGATAGGTAAAACACCCCAATGGGAAAGCTGTTTGCACCCTACCCAAGTCAGTCAGTATATTTGTGCCAGACAGGTAAAACACTACAGTGAGAAGTCTTTGTGCAACCACAGCATAGGCGAGCCCATGAAATTCAAACACAGTATTACAGATAAAGAAATCACCCCGCCCAGGATCTCGGCCTCGGCCCACATTTCTGCGCAATTCATTCTTCGTATGTGTCAGATAGCTGAACAACACAATTGGAAAGCCTTTGTGCACCCACAGTATAGGCGGGCCCTTGGAACCCATGGAAAGTATTAAACAGGAAGAAAAGAGAGTGCCAAAACATGGCAGAGTTTCACCCCGCCCAGGACCTTGGGCCACACTTCTGCCCTAGTCATTCAGTGTATTTGTGCCAGATAGGTAAAACACTGCAATCGGAAGTCTTAGTGCACCCACAGCATAGGCAAGCCCATGAAACTCAAAGACAGTATTACACATAAAGAAATCAGAATGCCCAAGCATGGCAGAGTTTCACCCCGCCAAGGACCTCGGCCTCGGCCCAAACCATCAGCAATCGTGGGCATAAAGTGGACTCGGATGCTAGTACAGCTGTGAATGTCTCATTAAATCAGTTACGGTTGCTTTCATCGCTCCAAAGACTGGATGAACCACAAAGAAGTTCCACAGGCCAAACCTGGCACAGTTGATTCTTCCCCCCCCCCCCAGGACCTCGGCCTCTGCCCCCACCCTCAATAATCATGGGCATAAAGTGGACTCGGATGCTAGTACAGCTGTGAACGTCTCATTAATTCAGTAACGCTTTTGCAGTTTGGTCCAAACCAGTGTCTCAGATAACTGTGGTAACAAAAGAGCAAATACATGATCCCCAGACCCCAAGCAGGAGGAGGAGGTGGCATAATAAGGCTGAGAAACCATGACCGAGGTAGGACCCGCAATACTCTCTGTGTAACTCAAGGTGCCGTGACTTACATAGCTATAGGAAATCCATGTGTCCCCACACACTTCCTTCTGTGTATGTGTCAGACAGCTGAACACCGCTATGGGAAACCTTTGTGCACTCACAGCATAGGCGGACCCCTGAAACTTTTCTGTTGCAAGAGTATAGGCGAACCCCTCAAACCTTTCAGTAGCAAGTGTATAGGCGGACCCCTGTAACATTTCTGTAGCAAGAGTATAGGCAAACCCCTCAAGCCTTTCAGTAGCAAGTGTATAGGCGGACCCCTGTAACATTTATGTAGCAAGAGTATAGGCGGACCCCAGTAATATTTCTGTAGTAAGAGTATAGGCGGACCCCTGTAACAGTTCAGTAGCAAGTGTATAGGCGGACCACTGTAACAATTCTGAAGCAAGTGTATAGGCGAACCCCTTAAACCTTTCAGTAGCAAGTGTAGAGCCGGACCCCTGTAATATTTCTGTTGCAAGAGTATAGGTGAACCCCTCAAACCTTTCAGAAGCAAGTGTATAGGCAGACCCCAGTAACATTTATGTAGCAAGAGTAAAGGCGGTCCCCTGTAACATTTCTGTAGCAAGATTATAGGCAGACCCCTGTAACATTTCTGTAGCAAGAGTATAGGCGGACCCCTGTAACATTTCTGTAGCAAGAGTATAGACAAACCCCTCAAACCTTTCAGTAGCAAGTGTATAGGCGGACCCCTGTAACATTTCTGTAGCAAGATTATAGGCAGACCCCTGTAACATTTATGTAGCAAGAGTATAGGCAGACACCTGTAACATTTCTGTAGCAAGAGTGTAGGCGAACCCCTGAAACATTGGTGTACCAAGAGTATAGACGAACACCTAAAAAAATTTGTTTAGCAAGAGTGTAGGTGAAGGCTGGACAAATTAGTTTGATAACAGTATAGACAAGGGCCTGAAAATTGGTGTACCAAGAGTACAAGTGTACCCCTGAAACGTTGCTCAACCGCGAGGGCAAGTGAAACCCATAAACTTTTTTTAAAGATACAGCTCATTGTTGCTTAATTTCTAATAGAGCCTGGAGGCAGCCCTGTGAAAAAAATGGTTTCAGTTAAAGTATAAAAACTTTTGAAACTTTTAAAAATTGTAAAACTTTTAAACAGAGTTCTTTGGGCTGCAGAAAAATTGGCAGTTCAGTGTGATGACATGCTGTTTTAGAAGGAGGAGTAGTAGTAGGAGGAGGAGTGATAATATCCGACAGGGATTGACAAAGCTAATTCCCCCTTTTTTTGTGGTGATAAAGGATGCATTTTTCTCCTGTTGCAGCGAAAATAATCATTTGGTTCCGCTGCTTTCCGCCGGTGGAGAAGAGAAGTCTGGGGAAATCCAGTCTTTGTTCATCTTTATGAATGTAAGCATGTCGGCACTGGCAGTTGACAGGCGGGTATGCTTATCCGTGATGATTCTCCCAGCTGCACTAAACACCCTCTCTGACAAGACACTGCTCCCTCTGACTCAGCCTTGACTGGGGAGTGGTGACACAGTCTTGCTGGGGAGCCATAAAACTGGCAAAGGCATTGGAGAGTGTTCCCCTACCTGCACGGGACATGCTGCCTGATCCCCACGCCTCCCCTGCTAGTTGGCCCTCATAATTGCGCCTTCTGCCGCTAGCGCTGTCAGATGGGAACTTTAGCATCACTTTTTCCACCAGGGCCCTGTGGTATTGCATCACTCTCGTACCCCTTTCCTCTTCGGGAATGAGAGTGGAAAGGTTCTCCTTATACCATGGGTCTAGAAGGGTGTACACCCAGTAATCCGTGTTGGCCAGAATGCATCTAATGCGCGGGTCATGGGAAAGGCAGCCTAACATGAAGTCAGCCATGTGTGCCAGGGTCCCAGTACGCAACACATCGCTGTCCTCACTAGGAGGATGACTTTTAGGATCCTCCTTCTCTTCAGCCCATACACGCTGAACAGATGAGAGACAAGCAGCATGGGTACCCTCTGCAGTGTGGCCAGCAGTCTCTTTCCCCTCCTCCTCCTCCCCTCCCCCTCCTACTACCCCTCCCCCTCCTCCTCCTTCAAAACACGCTGAGATATAGACATTAGGGGGGTCTGGCTATCAAGCGACATACTGTCATCCCCCGTCTCCTGTTCTAACTGCAAAGCGTCAACCTTTATGCTTAGCAGTAGAGATGAGCGAGCGTACTCGGCCACGCCCCTTTTTTGCCCGAGCACCGCGATTTTCGAGTACTTCCGTACTCGGGCGAAAAGATTCGGGGGGCGCTGTGGGTGAGTGGGGGGTTGGAGCGGGGAGTGGGGGGGAGAGGGAGAGAGAGAGAGGGCTCCACCCTGTTCCCCGCTGCTACCCCCCACTCCGCCATGCCTCCCCCCGCCCCCCGGCGCCCCCCAAATCTTTTCACCCGAGTACGGAAGTACTCGAAAATCGCGGTGCTCGATTGAGTAATTACTTGAAACGAGTACGTTCGCTCATCTCTACTTAGCAGCAAACTTCTCAGCAGGCAAAGCAGCGGGATGGTAACGCTAATGATTGCCGCATCGCCGCTCACTATTTGGGTAGACTCCTCAAAATTTCCGAGGACCTGGCAAATGTCTGCCATCCATGCTCACTCCTCTGTAAAGAATTGGGGAGGCTGACTACCACTCCGCCACTCATGTTGCAGCTGGTATTCCACTATTGCTCTACGCTACTGGTACAGCCTGGCCAACATGTGCAGTGTAGAATTCCAGCGTGTGGGCACATCAAACAGCAGTCGGTGCTCTGGCAGCTGAAACCGACGTTGCAGGGTCCTCAGGGTGGCAGCGTCCGTGGTGGACTTGCAGAAATGTGCACAGACGCGGCGCACCTTACCGAGCAGGTCAGACAGGTGGGAGTAGTTTTTCAGAAACCACTGAACCACAAGATTGAAGATGTGGGCCAGGCATGGCACGTGTGTAAGGCTGCTGAACTGCAGAGCCGCTACCACGTTACGGACGTTGTCACACATGACCATGCCCAGTTGGAGGCTCAGCGGTGAAAGCCAGAGGTCGGTCTGCTCTGTCAGACCCTGCAACAGCTCAGGGGCCGTGTGCCTCTTGTCACCTAAGCTGATTAGTTTCAGCATGGCTTGCTGATGCTTGCCCACTGTTGTGCTGCCACACTGCATGCTACCAACTGCTGGCGACGTGCACACACATCTTAATTGAGAGTTGGAGGTGGCGGAGGAGGGGGAAGGGGGGGCTTTAGAGGAGGTGGCATAATATGCCGCAGATACCAGCACCGATGTAGGACCCACTATTCTGGGTGTGGGTAGGACGTGAGCAGTCCCTGGCTCTGACTCGGTCCCAGCCTCCCCCAAGTTCACCCAATGTGTTGTCAGGGAGATATAGTGGCCCTGTCTGCCAGTACTTGTGCACGTGTCCATGGTTAAGTGGACCTTCCCAGTAACCGCGTTGGTGAGGGCACGGTTATCTGTCTTTATTAACAACAGACGACGTGTTATGTAGGCATACAAACGTGATGCAACTTCTTTCTCTGTTCCCTCCAATGTAACGCCAATATACAAAATTTTACATCCAGCTGCAATATATCCTCTGTAGAATATCTGTCCCTATTAACAACAGACCACGTGTTATATAGTCATATAAATGTGATACAGCCACTCTGTCCTGTGCTAAACTGTGAAATAGCCGATGGTTAGACTGTCCCAAGTTATACATGATGCAAGCATCCTATGAAACTGCTTCCCATATGCAAGATGGAAGACGCATCTGGTGACACCAGCAAGGCATCCTGGCCGCCGATTGGCTGCATACTAACATCTGCACTAGGCATTATAGGAAATTAGATTTTTTTTGTGATCCTAAAAAATATAACCTGATTTGGTTTTGCAAAAAACAGGCGTGGCCTATCAAGATGAACAACACGAGTCTCCACTGAAGGAGATATGTACTATTACACGGTGGTCATTCAGATGTATGGCTGTTCTTGTAATACAAGGACTCTTCATTCTATCGAAATGGCAATTGCTGTTCATAATGGTTTTCCATTCAGGCTCATAAAGAGAGAATCCCAAGCAGGGGCCTCACCTATATGATGTCTATAGGCTCTAACATGATATACGAACAGGAGCTGTCTTCATGAGACAACCCCTTTAATTAGCATTTTAGCATATAAAGAAATGTTGCAATGCTGAGCCTGCCAATGATGAGTTTATCATTCGGCACCAGTTATTGCGATGTCACATCATCTTCTCTGTAATTTTAACCCTTTCCAATCCAATTTGCATGCTGGTTTTCCTAGGGGGCTTACTCTTTTTCTGCCATTATATAACGGCACTATATGCTGGCTAAAGCCAGTACTGCATGAGGTGACATGTTGGATAGGCTCCGACAGCAGAGAGGCTGGCAATATACAGAAAGAGAACCCCGACGGACGTCCTCCAACATCGGAGCTGTACAGCCTTAAATCATAATGTCTTCAGAGGTCAGACAGTGGATTCGAAAGGGTTAAATAAGAATATTGGCAAATCAATTGCAATTTTTAGTTCAATAAAAATGGTTTTAAATAAGATATTCAGCTCGGGTTCAACTGTCTAAAATAAAACTAGAGTTAAATTAAGGATTCCTAATACCCCCTGGACTCATTTCTAGCCATTTATAAACTTCATTCATTTAGTTCTTGGTATCATTGTTATTATTTTACTGTCATTATAATAGCACGCTTTATTTTTATTGGTGCCACCACATTCAGGATATTCATTATTTCCTTCATTATATAGATAAATGTTCTATATTTATTTTTGCTATGACTGCTAGAATTGCTTTGCACTGATTAAAAATTACCTAGTAACGGATTGAAGCCAGAAAAACATGTCACATAGCTGATACTGCATGCAGAATATAAGCTCGACCCCATGGAATGAGGATTAGTACCACATGGTGGGAGGATTACCCCACACTGTGCTTTTGTCTTTCGCATAATACAAACCTCACTGGAGCAGATAACTACATGAAGGTTATAGCCTGCAGAAGCACTCTTCACACATAGTACTCTGATGGATTTACAGGTGCTTCCTCATGTAAATGTGATGGTAGTTTATGTGCCACTTGTTGTATGTCAGCCGGTCTGCTAATTCTCTAAAGAACGATGGGTCATGGAAAAGATCACATTTTTTGAAGATATGCTAATATAAATATAGTTGAGTGTGTCCATTTTCTTCAGTTTACTGTGCTACCATGTGTTATGACTGCAGGTAGATCTGCTGCATTATCCTAATCAGATGCAAGGTTCACATACCGGAATGAGCAACATCACAAAGGAAAGTGGTTCAAAAATCCCATTTTGACAAGTGGCATTTCCAATGTTTTAAGGTGGTGCGAAATGCTGCAATATATTGTAAAATGTTTTCATTTTTTGCTTTTATATTATTATTATTAGTAGTGCAGCATTATTTTGAACCAAGGAGGATGAAGTCTCGCTCGCATTCTATGCCATTGTTGTCTTTTTTTTTTTCAATCTTCCTTGGTTCGAAAATTGACTAGGCTGGAGAATCTATGCCAGAAATAAAACATAGGATAGCATTAGGGGTACGAGCGATGCTAAACCTGGACAAAATCAGGAAAAGTAGGGATATCGGTATAGCAACTAAATGCAGGATAGTGCAAACCACCGTTTTCCCCGTAGCCATGTATGGATGTGAAAGCTGGACCACGAAAAAAGCTGATAGAAGGAGGATTGATGTATTGGAGCTGTGGTGCTGGCGAAAGCTGCTGCGTATTCACTGTATGGCGAAAATAAGAAGCAGAGAAGTCCTAAATCGTATAAGACCCGATATATCACTGGAGGACAAGATGACCAGACTCAGGCTCACGGATATTGGCCATGTAATGTGAGCAGAGTCACTAGAAAAATCTATAATGTTTGAACAGATCAGTGGCAAAAGAAGACCCGGCCCTAAAGGACACAATGGTGTATACTGTTAGAGCTGATACTGGCATGGATATCACACAACTGAAAGAAGCCATGCAAAACCGAAAAACATAGAGGGAGGGAGCCTTTGTGATCGCCGAGGGTCGTGAACGACTAAATGACTAACAACAACACAGCATTATACAGTATATTTAAGAAACCAGGGGAAAATAACCACTAAAATAGTAAATGAGTCTATAACAAATATAACATGCCCTAAAATCACCAAAATAATGCACTTAAAAAAAAATACTGTGGCAGATTTTATATTCAAAATGTGCCAGAAAAGTACCTCACATCACATTTATGATGTGTTTTAGACACTTTTACACACATTTCTTGCCACATCTGAAAAAGGGTTGTCACTTCCAGGTAAGTGGTCGTAGACTAAATGCAACATCATGTGCCACAAATTGCATCAGAATTCCTTCCTAAAAACGTATACTAAGTCAACTAATAGGTGGCATAAAGTTCGAAAATATTGTCTAAAGATGCACCAGATTTGTCATCCAGCATGAGCCACTGTGACAAACCTGGCACATTTTAAGACTGTCTAAAGATACCTCTACAGAGAAGGACTACTGGCCCTGCGCTTTCACACAAAAGTGACAGTTGTTCAGTGAATGGAGGTGGAGTGCGCTGGAGATCTCTTCTAGCTGCCTAACTTCATTCACAATGAACAGGCAGTCATTCAGAGGTTGAACAACTCCTGTTCACACTCAGCGAGAAGTCAAGCAAACTGAAACAGTTGAACTCTGTTTCAGGTCAAACTTTGCTAAAAGTTTGCTTTGGCGTGAACTAAAATTTTGGGCGCTTCATCTTGGCTGAACCCAATAACATTACTTCTCCTCTGCTTAGTGGTTGGCACTGTTGCCTTGCAGTACTGCGGTCCTAGGTTCAAATCTGATTAAGGGCAACATCTACATGTATGTTTGTGTAGGTTTCAACAAACAATAATACAAACTTAGGAAAGAAAAAAGATGGATGATGCTCAGTGAGTAACCTCAAACCAATAACACTGATGGTATGAATTAAATAAAGTAAATTTTCCACTTACTTCAACATGGTGGTGTGAGAGACCAGACCAAGTCACCACAACCCCCTATATTCACAGAAACTGGTAAAGCCAAAAGAACAAGTGAACAGGCTGTTGGTGAAGATGTCTAATCAATGTAGAATTCAACTGCCAAAGGATGAAATAGGTACAATTGTGCAACGTGTTTTAAAGGGAACACATCAGGAAGCCCCCCTTTATCAAGCAGTTACAAGAAGTAGATGAGTGCTGTATATATAATAGAAACATTTACCTCCATTGGTAGCAGTGGAGGGTGGCATTCGCAAGTGCGCGACAATGCTTGCTCAGGCCTGTAAGTGTGCACCAGATCTAGAGCATGGAACAGACTGGAAATTACATGTGTATTTCACTGGTCTGCATTCCGAAGGCCAGATATGACGAAAGAATGCTCTACAAAGGAAAAGGTGCATGAAAACAGTTGCCGAACTGACCGGAAATGGGACGTATGATCCACCGGGCTGTGTTCCAAAGATCGGAAATGATGGGAAGGTGTCTGGTAGGGGAGAGGCCAAGCAGACCAATAAGAAATAAAACTATGAATAAATACAATTAATAACAATCATAAATAAAGTTACCAATGGGACCATATAAAAATGCAATCATATGTAAATAATTATGTGATAAAACCTATAATTCATGTAAAAATAGGATTATAAAAATGATGAAATAAAAGAACAAAACCACATACTGCCATGATGAGGTAAATAAAAATGTATACTGTACGTTCAGATAGACAATTAAGTAAATTGGCAATCAGGAAAATAAACAAAAAATAATAATAAAGTAATAAAATATGACAAATTTAAATGTCACCAATGAGAAGAGGGTTGGGGAGATAAAATAGGACATCAAAAGAAGTTAAAGTATTACATTACAATGGATTATATTATAAGGAGGCGCACTTGATGCTTTGCTAAATCATGTTATATTATCTTAACATGAAATGAAAAACAAGGTAGAGTGTTTAAACTCACCTGGTGTCTAGCGAGAATACCTTGCAAAAGGTATCTCGCTGACACCGCAATCCAGGTCCACTTGTAAAATAGGTCTTTAATCCATCCAACCTCCGTCGGAGAGCAGCCGGACAATCCAGGTAAGCTACACCGGGTAACCGGGGCTTAATTACGGCAAACCACAAGGAAGAAAAAAACGGCTGTCCGCGCTCCTAGGGATACCAGACTCTGATCCAGGATAATCAATTCTTTCTTTTTATTGGGAACACATACAGGGATCTTCGAGCAACGCGTTTCAGTAGATACAACTACCTTTCTCAAGCTCTACACAACTCCGACTGACACACAACATAAATAGGCATTAGTATAGTCACGAGGTGAACACAGCTAATTAACACATAGCTGTTTAATTAGACAGGGGCGTGATAGTAATTTTAATGTTTAAAACCTAGCATAAAACAGGTGTCTACGCACATTGGTGAGAGATTACTGTCCCGTAGTGATCCAAATGAAGTTTTATGTATGTACACGGATCGCTAAAGGGCGTTCCTAGTGTGTTACCTAGACAACGTATAGAGTTAACTGGGAGGCTACTATCACGCCCCTGTCTAATTAAACAGCTATGTGTTAATTAGCTGTGTTCACCTCGTGACTATACTAATGCCTATTTATGTTGTGTGTCAGTCGGAGTTGTGTAGAGCTTGAGAAAGGTAGTTGTATCTACTGAAACGCGTTGCTCGAAGATCCCTGTATGTGTTCCCAATAAAAAGAAAGAATTGATTATCCTGGATCAGAGTCTGGTATCCCTAGGAGCGCGGACAGCCGTTTTTTTCTTCCTTGTGGTTTACATTACAATGGATAATATGGTACACTAAATGTGGATAATGTAGTACATCAAATGTGGTGCAGATGTGGTACATACTAATCTACAAGGGGGTGGGGGCTAATACATATTTTTCAGTGCTTCATTGAAACCGTTTGGGACCAGATTATTTAAACAATGAATCCAATTCATCTCCTTCCCTTTTAAGCTTTGGAATCCCCCCACCCATTCCTGTTCAATCGGAGTGCTGTGCATATGGGTAGTATCTTTATTGTGAGATGCTAAAAAATGCCTAGATATAGTAAGTTTCTCACAGCCAATCATGATGTTGGATCTATGTCTATTCACCCTTTTCCATACTGTGTTGATAGTGTGACTTTCATATCTAAGATGACACAAAAAATCAAGTAAAACAAAATAACATAAGATCCACAAATGAGTCGTTGCTGAATCTCACAAGGTGCCTCATCACCTCGAAGGTCAATAAACGTCCTCCAATGGTTATTGTCGTTTAAACACTCCAGTCCAAAATGGTCTCAGTGAAAATATTAATTAGCCCCCCCTTCTAGATATTTATGTACCACATGTGCACAATTGTTTTTTTGTTTTACAATACAGTTATATTAAAACTACAATAATATTATCCATTTTGTTGCAATATTTTAACTTGTTTTGATATCTTTTGATATCCCATTTTATCTTCCTATATTTTATTGCTTTATTATTTTTTATTATTTAATTTTCATGATTACGTACGTCCTTAATTGTTTACTAGAGATGAGCGAACGTGCTCGTTTAGAGCAATTACTCGATTGAGCATCGCTTTTTTTCGAGTAACTGCCCAATTGGGCGAAAAGATTCGACGGGTGCCGGGTGTGAGTGGGGGGTTGCGGGGGGTAGTGAGGGGGAAGGGGAGAGGGAGCTCCCCTGTGTTCCCCCCTGCTGTTCAGCCTATCCTCTGCCGCACACCTTCCCATCATTTCCCGTCTTTGGATCACATACCTGTGGAATGCAGATGTAATTTCCGTTCTGGTGCACGCTCCTGGTCTGGTACATTTGCGAACATCACCAACAATGAAGGTAAATGTTTAGAATATATATGCAGCACTCAGCTACCTGTAACTGCTTGACAAAGGGGGGCTTTCCTGATGTGTCCCCTTCAAAACACGTTGCACAGTTGTACCCATTTTATCATTTGGCAATTAAATTCCATGGATACAGGGGGTTGTGGTGACTTTGTCTGGTTTCTCACGCTACCCTGGTAAAGTAAGTAAAAGCTTTACAATATTTCATTAATACCATCAGTATTATTGGTTGGAGTTTACTCACTGATTGGAATCCATCTATTTCCTTTCTTAACTTAAGCTCATCCCCCCGACCTTGGTATTAGGCCTGTGATTATTTCTCCCCAGAACCGGATGTCCTGAATGGATGAGTTCTCATTTCCCATTAAGATTTTATAATGCAAGGTGATCATGGCTGTGTGGTGTGGAGGCCAACCTCGGTTATCCATGGGGACCTCACTACACCAGGTGAGTTTGTTCCACACTATACTGTACATTCCTCAGCAGTGCTGTCCATCTATTTTCCTTCTTGGTAATTTATGTCCATGCAGATGTTGTCCTTTAACAGATTTGAAACTAGGACCACAGTGCTGCAAGGCAACAGTGTTAATTACTGAGTTACACTAATGATGATGGGGGAAGAAGAGAGTAAAGAGGGGGAGAAGGAGTACTTTTATGGCTCTTAGACAGTTATATGCATCAGTTTTAGTGGTGTTAGTGAAGTTCTGGTTTGGTTCAAACTGAGTTAGCCCAAATTGAACTTTTGCTGAAGTTCAGCAAACTAGCCAAGCCAAAACTTTGCTCAACACTAGTTACAACCAATATGCTCACTGTTAGACCTCACAGAAAGTCCAAAGTTTTCCAAGAATTTTCTATGACAAATCGGTCTTACTACATTATGAATTGATATATCCTTTTACTGTCATTTCACTGCTTTGCCATGTATATTTTCTGTTTACATACATGGGAAAGTTAGATGGCAACCTAATGTTAGACATTTTGCTGCTCACCAGTGGCATAGCTTCCACCGAGGTAGAATATATGATTCCTAGGAGGCACTTAGTCAAGACTTTTCCTGCAGCTGCCACTAGGAGAGCTTATTGCATCAAGGTACCTCATTAGTTGCTGTTTTCGTCTTGAATGAGATTCATCAATATCCTGCACTAGTATTGATAAATCTTCATCTAGATCTAAAAATACCAACCTCAACCCATATAAAAAATTACAGTGGACCTTAAAGAGATTGTCTGGTTTAGAAAAGCTCTTGTGAAATACCAAGTTAGAGAATTAACAGATGGAGATCTCACACTTAAGACCATCTTCTATTAGCAGAGCAAAATATGGCATGCAGTACATTGACAGCCCATTGAGTTAGATGGCAACTAGAGATGAGCGAGCATACTCGCTAATGACAATTGCTCGATCGAGCATTGCCCTTAACGAGTACCTGCCCGCTCGGAAGAAAAGGTTCGGCTGCCAGCGCTGGTGAGAGGTGAGTTGCGGCAGTGAGCAGGGGGGAGCGGGGGGAGAGAGAGATCTCCCCTCTGTTCCTCCCCGCTCTCCCCCGCCGCTCCCTGCCCGCCGCTCCCTGCCCGCCGCCGGCAACCGAATCTCCTGAGCGGGCAGGTACTCGCTAAGGGTAATGCTCACTCAAGTAATTGCCCTTAGCGAGTATGCTCGCTCATCTCTAATGGCAACTCTAGAAAGCTTAATTTACAATGTGGTGACATAACAGGGCAAATGATCACTGCTTTCAGAATTTTTTTCTGTCTGGATAACCGCTTTAATTAAAAAGATAGTATATCTGTCAGAACTCTCAGTATGGGGTGGAGTCCATTCTAAGTTTTGCTTTGGGGCCCTATGATACCTGTGCCCTCCATTGCTTATCACCCAACTTTTCAAAAAATGAATCAAATTAAGAAAAAGCTCTAGGTCCTTTTTACACGGACCAATTATCGTTTAGATTATCGCTGGATCTTGCCAGTAAAGAATTATTGTTCAGTGTAAGCAATGCCAGCAACCGAGCGACAAATGACAATTAATTCGCTTATCATTTGTCGGATAGTTCAGACAGGCATAAAAATCAAATGAAGATCGGCCTGTTTACTGCAAACATGGCGGGCGGCTGGAGGCAATCTCAAGCTGCCTCCAATCACTAAATGATTATCACTCTCGTGTGAAAGCACAGGAGTCATCATCACTGTGACGACTCTCGGGAAATTAGGTGCTTGATAACCATCCCATCTAAAAGGACAGTAACTTATGAGGACAACTAAGGGACATATTTCCTTGTTTTAGGCCTCTTTCCCACGAGCGTTGCGATTGCCAGCCATCTGCATTGCCCGTGAGTCACGGCTAAATCCCGCGTTTTCTCGCCCATTCAGATGGCCGGGTGCAGCGTATATATACTGCAGTCTGGTATTCCATCAGCTGAGGGGAGAGAGTTTAGTGATGCTAAGCTCTCTCCCCCTCACTCCCCTTCCCTTTGCTGGCTGATCGTGGCAATAGAAGCTTCCATAGAGGCGTATGAGAACTGTGGGCAAAGGAAGGGGAGGGAGGTGGGAGGGAGTTTAGCAGTGCTTGCCGCTACTAATGTCCCTCCCCCTCCCTCCTCCTCCCTTTGCTGGCAGCTCCTATAGGCTTCTATGGGATCTGCAGGCTGACTGTGGCCAAAAGATAGGACAAGACCTATCTTTTCCGGCCAAGCGTAAAAGTGGCCGGCCGGAATCCACATCTTATGCGCTACGTTTTCCGGCAGGCTGAGTTTACAGGCCAGAAAATCACCCATCTAAACCAATACATCAGAATCCAATGCTTTAAATGGCCTCGATTTTCGGCTGATGTTTTATCGCTGCAAAATAGCGCAATTAAACGTTTTGTGAATAAGACCCCAGACTTTTTGTTGTTGTTGTAATATAAGGACAAACTCATTAGTACATTTGTACCATCGGTATTAGATCATCTTACACATACAGAAGAAAGTGAAGCAAAAAAAAAATCACTATCACACTGGAATGCTTTAAAATGACATTTCTCTCTATTTTATGTATAGTTCTCATCAAGAACAATTCCCTTGAAATAATTTAAAATATTGTGATTTCATCTATTGTGATGTCATCAGTGTCCTCTCTGACCAATGCAAGAATTAATTTATCATGCAGTGCACAATATTTTATGTTCTACAAGATGGTCCCATCTGCAATTAATACTGAAATCATCCGCTGTGGCTCAGTTTGGGTGGCGGCAGTGACATGTTGTATTATTCACAGTGTCCTTATGTCAGCACAATCCAAAGTGAGAAATGGCTGGCAAATGAGGCTTAGATTTAATATATGTAATCCATTTTGTAAGTAGCCTAAACTACTACTTAATGCCCTTGCAATGCTTTCAGCTCTTGACCCTTGCTTAGTTTGGCACTTTACATAGAGAATTATTGTTTAATCAATAATGCAGAATTGACCACTTTGGTGCGGGACAGGTTTGTTCTAAATTGCATTGGTGTGCACCAGGGGTCTACCATTAGAGGTAAATTGACACTTAAGGGAGAAACTATAAACCAATATGTACTGTCACGTTCATCCTGGTGATCCCGCAGTAACTCATCTATGCACATTAAATGAAATATTGGAAGCCTAAAGTGAATTTTAAATATGACCGTAGTTTTAAACATGCTGTAATACAGTCCATTGAATTGTAAATTTGCTGAACACTCCCCATACCAAGCCCCCTTTTGCAAATTGGCAGCCATTAAAGATGAAAAGAACACTAAGCATTGCAGCCTTATAAAAGGAGAACAGGCAACATAATAAAAGGCATTCATAGTCCTTTGCTTAAAATGGCAAAGCTCTTGTCAAGCTTGGATTTTACAAAAGATTTCATGGTCAATTAGGTAAATACAGGTGTAAAATGGACCTAGTCCCGAAGATCAGGCAGCCAATTACTGATTATCCTTAATTTCATTCCCCTAAATCCCCAAAGTGTTCTTTCTTTCCTTAGTAGGTTTCCAATGTAAGGAGCAAATAGAATGTAGACAATATATAGTTGGATGCATTAAAACACTTTATGAAGCAAAACCAATTAAAGATCCATTATACTCATGTGAGGGTAGAAAGAACTGAGCCATTTATAGTATTCTAATATAGCCAGAGAAGGAAAAGCGCAGGTGATTAGTATGGCGGGGCACTGAGAGGATTTACTTTATTCTAGCGATGTGGGTGGTTATGTTAGGATTATTCTCTATGTCCAGATCAGAATGCAAAACAATACACACATACCTACGAGAATGCATGGTAACTAGAGTTGAGCTTGATGCTCGTTCGAGTATTAGCGTACTCGATGGTGCTCGTTACTTGAACGAGCATCAAGCCGTGTTCGACCCTGCCCCAGTTTTTGGCTCCTCCCCGCTGTGACGTGCCCGTTTTGGCTGCTCCCTGCCGTAACGCAGTGCGCGTCATTGGCAATTTTTTTGTCTGGCAGGCAGGGGGGAGAGAAAGAGAGAGAGAAAGAGATAGAGATAGAGATAGAGATAGAGATAGAGATAGAGATAGAGATAGAGATAGAGATAGAAAACACACACATGAACCAAGAAAAAAAAAGAAAGCTCGGCACCCGGCATCCCACATACACAAATGCTCAAGTCTCCCATTGTAGTCAATGGGGTTCGTTACTCGAGTAGAGCTCTCGAATTTTACTAAAAGCTCGACTCGAATAACACGGACCCGAGCATTTGGGTGCTCGCTCATCTCTAATGGTAACAAAATTACAAGTATTCATTGTATACAGGTCCAATGTAGAACAATGCATCTGTATGGTAATAGATCTTAAAAAAAACTATACTTGCTTGCTTACGTTTAGAGAGA